>NC_137220.1:9208897-9738897 GCF_949987685.1 Ammodytes marinus
CACACACACACACACGCACACACACACACACACACACACACACACACACACACAGCTTTGGAGGACTGGTGAGAGCTGGTGTTGAATTATGCCTGGTAAATGAGAGCAGGTCTAGCCTTATCCCCATAAGTACAATTATGCCACTGCATATACATAAGGTTCATTATGCCTTCCTCTTCACCTTACTCAAGAGATTAAAGCAGACAGACACAGACTTTGAGTCCTTGTAGAAGGCTTTGATGGAGCTGCATTGATTTAAAGTCGAGATAACAGAGGCTTTGTCATGCTTAATGGCTGTTTCCAGAACATTCTAACTGCTTAATGAGCATTTAGAAAGTTAATGTTAGCTAACAAATGTTGAACATTTAGGATGTCTGGACATTAAGCCACCCACTGTGTTATCTGTGGGATGTCAGGATGTGTGTTCTCTCTTTACATGATCAGGCATCAGGATCTATCCCCATAACCCAGATGGTAGGAAAGGTTTAAAAATCAATTTGAAATGTTTCTATACAGTAGTTAATGTCAATGAAATGACAGAAACGAGTAACTTTAATGCTGGCTGACAATAGTTCAACATTTTGAGGGACAAGTTTATTCCCTGTCCTTCCAAGACTTTAAGCCAGCAACACTGTCACATTCATTCCTGTAGTGTTCGTGACGTGCTGTTTTCAGACAGCAAGAGGGAATTGTGTTAAAATAACTGATCTTCCCATCACACAGGTTGTGAGCCTGGTGAAGAGCAATCTGTAAAGTTGAATGAACCCAAGCTGTGGCCTTTGCCTCGAGGGAGTGTTCTCACAAAGCACAAATCCCCAAAGCTATGGTTTGTGTTTTCTTGATTTCCTTCATAGCAATGTCATTGTTTATTCATAACTGCTCGTTAGCGCTCCACTGTGTTCAGGGCCATCAATGTGGCTCCAAGCTTTCACATTCTAAACAGGTTTCTAGGCAATTTATCTCCACAGTGTCCATGGAGAATGTGATAAGTCTCGATACCTTTAAAACTCCCCTGCAACTAATGAGCATATCTGAGGTATAGCTTTAGCCTTTGACTCAATACTATTGGATATTTAAGCTACTTCCACAAAATAATTCTAAAATGTTAAATCTATCATATCAAAGATCATACAACACAGATAACAATTACCTCATTACAAAAAAATATAGACTAGTAACATTCAGGATTGACTATCCATTCAATTCTAAAATATAGTGTAACCGAGACAGCATATGGTAGTACAGTGACGGGATGTTCACCTCTCAGCTCTAAAAACAGCAATGAGCTTCACTGTTTTCTTTTGTTTTCCTTTTTTCATTTTGGTATAATTACTGAACAAGCAATAACATTGGAAAAGATTTTCAAATAGTGTAAACATCGTACCGGTACAAAAAGCACATGTTGCAAGACGTGGTCAGGAAACAGCAATACAGGCATCACGCCGACAGCTTTCTACTCCTCCTCCATTGACTTCTCAATCTCCTTCAGCCTGCGGACAAACTCCTGAGCCTCCTTGTCTCCGATGCGAGCGTCCAGCATCTTCATGATTGGCTTGTCTGCAGGGGGAAAAGCAAACAGATGAGAGCCGTTTCCTACACCTGACACTAACACCTCCTCGGATTGAATGTCTTTTCATGTTGTATTTGAAAAAGTAATTGGAAACCCAAGAAGCCAATATTCTGTTTGTGTACAAGCCAGGAGCTATACGTACCGCTGGGTTTACTGCGAGACAGGTGGAGAATGGCGGGCTGTACGCTCTTTCCGGCTGCCGATGCGTTGGGTCTCCCGGGCCAGCAGAAGTCGCTGAGGGGAGCCACGGCTTCACCGGCAAAGTCGTTGGTGGAAAGCCAGTCGTAGTCCATCACAGTGAAGGTCAAACAGGCAAACCTGTGTCTGTACTGTTCGGGACTGACGTGACTGGAAGACACAGGAACCAAAACGAATAAGGGCTCCTTTCCCAAACACATTTAGTAATGGTAGAAAAAGATTTAGGATGGGCCAATACATGTGGTTAGATGCAGAATGCTTTTTGGGCTCTTCTGACTAATTAACAATCCTCTGCGCGCACCGGAAGTTATAGTACGTCACATGGACAGGGCCTCCGTGTGATAAAACAACCAGCAATAAGACAGCTATACTGCATAAGAAAGAAGGCAAGTGAAAGGCGTGATGTTATGATGAAAGTATGTCCCAATGTTATGCCTAGTGCACGCTAACTAGATACCTTTTCAGCTGTAGTACTGTATGTCGAATAGTAAAAAGGAAAGAGTATGCGCCTTGGAACGCTGGTTTAGGGGCTGTGCGAATAAAAAGAGGAATAGGAGGGGAAATAATACTCACAAGTAAAAGAGTTCGTCGAATACAGGGTGCAGGGTCTTAAGTTTGACTTGCGTGCGTTGACTCTTTGCCATAGGGAACAGGTGATGAGGACAAAGCTCCAATATGACAAATGGGTCACTCAGACCTGAGGGGGACAACAGAGATTATGTTCGAACACAACTCTAAAACAAAAACCTGTCGTTTATTCTGACTGTTATAGTCTTACCATTTGCATCCAGGGCAATTATATCTGCAGCATGCAGAATCTCCACCGTTAGTCTCTGTTCTGGAGCGTCATAGTAGCACTTCACACTGATCCGACCATAGCGAGTATGTTTGAGCGTTTTCTGAAACATTAAACACATTTTTTTTTATCACGGAGGATAATTAGAAACAGTGTGGAAATGTGCAGCGACACTGACATTATGCTTTGAGTTTTCAGCAGCAGAAACTAGGTAAAGGAATTATTCCTCGACATATTTTCAACACATATCAAACAAAAAGCAGTGTACATCAGTCGACATGTTCACCCCACAGCAGCCTGTTTTTTTCAAGAGTGCAGGAAAAGACAGAGTTTCAATCAGAGGTATAGTGACAGAAGACAGAGTGCTGTGCTGTCCAATCAATAAAACCTCTGTTCACTTCAGGGCTAAAAGGGAATTGTCAGCCTGGTGAGTTCAAACCCACCTGTTGGGAAATCTTCTCCAGATAGTATTGTTCAATCAGCTCAAAGGAGGAATATTTATTCAGCCTGAGCTCCTCATCCACGACCTAAAGCAGCATGGGTACGGTGAGAAATGGAAAAAGATAAATGACACCTTAAAGTAATTCCCCATGAATCCTAAAAAAAATTGCAAAAGAAAGCCCTACCTTATAGTCTCCACTCTTCATGTCTTCCAGGACAAGACCCTCTCCCTTGGCATGGAAAAACTGCAACAGGGTCTAAAGCGTGGAAGAATTTTTTTTTAGAAAAAATTTAAAAAATCAAAAATACATAGGGGAGAACGGGGTAATCTGAACCACTTTTTACATTTGCTCCCCTCTAAGCGAGCTAAAATTATTTATCACTCAAATTTATACATTTCCCATTAATTCAGGATGTTTCCTAGAAATGGGCATTAGCAGAATTTTTTCAAGACAAAGGGCAGTGAAAATATGATTGTTTTAAAAAAAGTTGTCATGTGGCTCACTTTACCCCAGCTGTGGGGTAAACTGAGACAGACCAGAAAAATCAAGGGGGTAAAGTGAACCAGCTGGGGGTAAACTGATCCACTTACTTTTTCCACTCTGAAACTACCATAACAACACATATTGTAACAGTTAGAATCCTGAAAGCTAGCCACACATTCCAGAACTAATGTCAGACTAGTAAAAGAATGATGGGGTTTGGTCAATTAAGCAAAGCAAATTTTCTAAGCACTTGAAAGTAACTCTGAACAAAATCAAATACAACATATTATAATTCAAAAGGTTTTAATAAGATTCAAATGAAAGATAGAACCAGTTAGATTAGAACGCAGTCTGGGGGTCAGAACAAAGGACCCTTAGAGCCAGCTTGTGTCTGGGGGTCAAAGCATAGGAAAATCAGAACCAGCGAGAACAGCCTGGGACTCAGAACACAGGAGAAGACCCAACTGGATTATAACATCAGCCTGTCATACTCTACAACTAGGCCTACTCTACATTCCAGCCCTGGTGGTTACAGGGAAAGATGAGAAGGTGCTCTTTCCGTGTGGTTGCCCCAGGTCGTCTTCCTGGTGTATTTCCTTGGCATGATGGCTTTTCTACAATGTGTATGACTTTAAAATAAAACATATGTTATGTAATATTACATTAAAATATGTTTAAGACTACACTTAACTTGTGCCTCATGGTGGGGGAAAGTGAGACAGTGCCTCACTTTCCCCCACAGCATTTGGCTCACTTTCCCCCACCACCACAATTTGAGAAAAAACTACCTCTCTTAGCATTTCAGGCTAATCTTTAGCTAATATCATCACATGGTTTTTATATGTTGGTAGTTCATCAACACATATGATAGAAGTTTTTCTACGTGAATACATTTACTTTGGCACAACAGTTGATTAAGTTGACAGCAAGAAAATTTACTTTTACATGCAAAATACCTATTTGGTGAAAAAAACATGCTTACCACAGCACCTCTTTTTAAGGGCCATGGGGAAATGAGAGGGGCTTGAAAACATATATCTCACATGACCAAAAATGTTTTCCGTAGCCTAGATACAGGGGGTGGCTCACATTACCCGATGCCTCAGATTCCCCCGTTCTCCCCTACTTATATATACAGTATATATAGACAGATTATGTGTTGTCATTGCATATTATCCAACGGAACTTTGTTTGAACAATATATATATATATATATATATATATATATATATATATATATATATATATATATATATATATATATATATATATATAAATAGTATACAAACTGTATATATAGTTTTGAGACATGTTGTTCACACAAACAACATGAAACCTCTGGCAGGCAAACACCATATCTGTCTGTCTGCCAAACTCCAAACTCAGCCCACTTACTCATGTAGCATGCCATTACTTATCATCTGCAAATCTGTCACATGTCCTGCCAGCTGGTTACATTGGCATTGACATATTGTCATTCACGAGGGAACTCACTTTGCCATTGCTCAGCGGCTTCATAAATATCTAATGTATGCTAATGA
This sequence comes from Ammodytes marinus, assembly GCF_949987685.1. Classification (NCBI taxonomy): domain Eukaryota; kingdom Metazoa; phylum Chordata; class Actinopteri; order Uranoscopiformes; family Ammodytidae; genus Ammodytes; species Ammodytes marinus. Next base: position 9,213,929 of record NC_137220.1, read on the forward strand.
TTGCAAGACAGCAGGTTAACAGAGCTATCAAATGGTTGAGCATCTTTATAATGTTGACCCGTGTCCTTTTAAGCCGACTACTTTGCTCAACTGGAAACAGCTATGAATGAGTAGTGTGTTATGAAATGCAGTAATCACTGACCTCCACTGTGTACTGGAAGCGGTTGTAGAACTCCACTTGAACGCCCCTGTTTTCCGCGATGGCATCCAGGATCATTCGCAGCAGCAGCTCCCACATGCTTTGGAGAACTCTGCGAGGCACCAGACACAATGAAACACCCACGGGTTAATGTTGACCAGACCTTCTGATGACACAGCTTATACCTTATACTTTTACTTAGCTTGATCATTTTAAGACACAAACCATGTCCCGGGGATATTTTTATCGCAAAGCTTGCATTCATACACAATCGCAGTGTAGCTTATTGGCTTATTGAGCTGTCACAGATTTCACCTTTAAACAAATAAAAATAAATCTTTTTAATGAAGAGAAAAAAACAGTGAGTATGGCTGTAACTTGACATACAGACATGTGTTATCGAGTTCAATTTTCACAAGTTAATTTTGGCTGTAATGTATGTTGATGTATGCGGACGACACATTGTTTTATGTGTATGTAAAGTACGTTGAAAGTCTTCATGTAAATAAATGACTATCACTGAAGGGTGTTTTAAATGTACACATTGTGGCTTTAATTGTTGTATTATGTGACACATGAGCCTGTGAGAGTTAAGTAGTACATTTTGTCTTGTTTGTGTTTCATCATTTAGAACCCAATATTTTCTTTGAAATGTTATCATTAGCAGCACAGGCGGTCGGAATGGAGATGAGTAATCAGTCTGAATGTGGCTCTATTACGATTCAGTCAGAACTGTTATCAAAATGTGTATTGTTATTCAGAAAATAAATTAAGTCATATGTTTGGTATGGAGAGAAGAGGAGGAAGTAATTACCTGGTCAGATTCTCCTTTACAAGGTTTTCAGTGAGGATGACCATGGTGTCTTGTAAGTACTTCATAAGAGGGCTCACAGCCTGGGGGAATGTCACATTAACCAAATTTACACAAGTATTCTGGCTGTAAACACATCTGATACAAGTATGAACGCTGTAGAGAAACCTAACTGGGGCTTACGTCGTCATTGTTGATAGAGTCTGGAGACAGGCTGATGTGCTGGATGTACCTCCGCAGCTCAGGTTGCATCTGCACAGAAATATTGTCTCATACGTGTGCATGCAGGTGCATATGTTTACAAATATGTAAACATGTGTGTACATCATAATATACAGTACATTTCCAAACACCATTAACACCATTTTGCAAAAAGTTCAAGAAATTGTGCAGTGTGGTTTTTGCACCAATGCAACCCAAGAACAAAATGTGTCATCTGCATTTCACAACACAAGATTTGGATGTTATTACTCTAATCTCTCATTATAACCAAATTGAATGTAAACTTCACCAAAATTCCAAGTTACACATGAGAACAAATTAAATTTTACTACAAGGTACACAGAGGGTACAATGGTTAAGTGTGTGCAATATTTATTTTCCAAATTGAAAATGAACAGATTCATCCATTGGCTTTAAAGCATAGCACCTCCAGTGTAGTTGATCTGGGGGCCGGGTATTCATGTTCTGTGTACCTTGTCGGTGAGCAGTGTGATGAGTCGTTTGGCCTCTCTCTGCAGGTCCAGGTCCATGTTAAAGAGCTGCCCGTTCAGAGCCTTGTAAACCTGCTCCTTGCCCTCCGCACCACAGGACTCCTCCATGGCGCGCTCCACACCTGGCCAGTCCAGGTCTCGAGGCAGGTGACCCAGGAAAACACGCACGTGCTCCGTGTTGTTCAGGGCCACGCAGAGCTAGCAGGAAGCAGGGGAGGAGCAGAAGAGGAGAAGAACAGGGTGGAGGTGGTGGAGAAACAAAAGAAGGAAAAGAAGCAGGGCTACAGAGAAGTGGAGGGATCAAGTGCGAGTGTGAATGATAGACGATGACACAGAGGCAACCGTTTTGTTTTGCAATGGGTGTGTAAACATATCGTCCATGCTCATCCTCAGAGGCCAAAGCGCTGAGTGTAGATTTCTAACCCTCTGAGTTCTCCCTAATTAAGTCTCAAATTGCCACCACTGCATTAAAATGAACAAGAAAGGTACATGGTGGAGACTTTCTTACTTTATCTTATCCTATTATAACTATCATTATCAATGGGGTTTTCTGACTTTAATTTATCCTATTTTTTGCTTTCTTTATCAAATGGGCTTTATTTTCCATCTTCTTTTCCTTTTATGGTAATCCATCCCTGTGTTATGCTCACTCCATTTCGGATTCAATGTAAAACCCTCACGAAATGTCATTTCTACATATATTGTAAAGCACTTTGAGCTGCATGCAAGTTATTATACAAATAACATTATGATTATTTTTTGTTGTTGCTGTTGTTGTCCTATCTGATCACCTGCTGAGGAGCCCTGTGTGTTGCCAAGGAGAAGACTTGGTGACATTTATTTCACACGTCATTGTGTGCCCTCCCCCCCTGCTCCGTCTTGCTACAGGCGTTACCTGCACTGTGAAGCTCTTGTAGTCTCGGCCCAGCTGGTTCCTTTCAATCTTGCGTGTAATCATCTCCGAGTAGCACACCGCCTCGCTGCAGAAATTCTATGACAGATAAAATACCACCCCTGTTTTTATAGTGACATTCCTGGATTCCTTTTTGATTTTCGACCGTAATGGCAGCACCATCTTTTATTAATCCTGTGTGTGTGTGTGTGTGTGTGTGTGTGTGTGTGTGTGTGTGTGTGTGTGTGTGTGTGTGTGTACAGTATATGTGAGTATGTGAGTCTTTTCCGAGTCACGCTTTAACGTGTGCATCATGTGGAAGTGGCACTCACGTCTGTCAAACGAGTGATAAAGATGAAGGCCCCCGAAGAGTCTGGCCAGGCGAGCTGGAGCCAGATCTCATGAACCTGGCTGAAGCATGTTGTCACTTCCACTGCTGACGAGCTGTGTTTGGCCTGCTGTACAGGCTCCAGCTGCTCTCAAAACACAACATGAAACAGGCCACATGCGTTATGTATGTGAATGTCACATGCTTTTAAAGACTATGTGATGATTATGTCATTTTTTCCTTTTCTTTTTGGTTTACTTTATTTTTTACACCCTGTTAAGCAATTATAAGGATTAAGTAAATACACATATTCATCAACAGCTGTAATCAATTTGTATCTGTAAACAATTTGTGTGTCTGTAGTAAATACATTAGCCATCATTTCGAGGACTTGTTTCAAAGCAATTATTACCAGCTCAATGACTTGTATAAACAGTTAATACATGCTTTACAACACAATGTAGAGTTATTTCAAAGCTAATATATACATATTTTTACTATGGGTTGTCCACACTATTTAAGTGTAGTAAGCGAGGACTGTACAAGGATATATTCTAATTATTTATAAACAATGAAATATCAAATACAATGTCAAAATGTCTGTCATATCTGCAAATGAGAGCAGACACCTCTCACCTTGTCTGTTTCCACTGCTTTACGCATTCTGTCACAGGATCTGTCATGGACGATCTGCAGCCACTTATGAATGGAGGACTTGAACCCATTATGAAAGCCAGTCAAGGCCAACATTTTAGCATCCCTGTTAGGGAGAAGAACGCACCTTTTTTTAATGAATTCAAACCTTGAGGAAAGGTTAAAGTCTCCTCATCTCCTTCAAGCTTCAAATGTCAAACAAATAACGTCAAGTCAAATGGATGGCCTACTTGAGAGGAAGAAACTCTCGAAAGCCTTTGAGGATCTTCAAGGACACGAAGAGCTCATAAATGGTCTCTCCCATCGCTTGTGTGAGTTTGGCGCTCTCCTGCTCCAGAGTCCCACAAACCCGCTCCATGGCTACGGTAACATCATCAGCTACCTGACGGATACAATAATATGTCCTTGATCGAGCACGGATATCAGGGTCAGCAACAGCAAGACTTAAGAAAACACTTCAGAAAAGTTATTTACAATTACTTTTATTGCTAGTTTTAATAGCATACCTGTTTCTCCAACTGCCTGTATGATATGCTGAAGAAATCGACTTTCAGTGCACTGTAAAAACAAACAAAAACACAGAATGGCAGTCAATGTTTAGGTGCTATTGAATATTACATTTCTACATAGTATTTTTTTTTATATTGATGCAATGTGCAGCATTGATATCTACCTGTAGAAGAGTTTGTTGTAGATGTTCTGGGCTCTCTGCAAGTCTGCACACACAGCGTCAACCACGTGCACCAGCTTCTTCAGCTGCTCATCCAGACACTATACATGGTCAGTTCACAGTCAACAACATTGTAGAGCCACATACAGTGAAAGTATAGGATCATCATTTCTATCATTTTGAACTTTTCATCAGTCCAAACTTACCCCGTCTTCTGGTTTATGACGTGCAAAAAGGGTCTCATACCACTCTGCATTCCCCTTCTGTTGAAATACAGTAATGAATTACACAAATTAAAGGTGCTCCGAGGAACTTTCAGTTTTTGTAATTCTTGCACACCTTTTGGACAAAGGTGGTAGTGTTTTTCCTACGCCAGCTGTTGTTCCATGGGTGAGCATACCCATGACAAAGCCATTAAGAAAAACTATATAAAAATACGTTTTTACTGATGGTCTCGTTTGCTGTTACACGTCATTTAGGATCATCAGAGGAACAATTAGACTGGTACCTTTAAATGAATTCCTGTAAAGCAAATGTTTGGTTAATATATAATACTTTTTACCATTACCTTCACAGCAGTAGTGATGTCCAAATGCAGTTCATTTCGCAGAGGACACACAGTCTTAAACGCCCGCATGTTTTGCATGTAGCCAATCCCCCTAGTGTACACAGACAAGGAAAAAGGCCAAGTACAATACAAGACTGCCTACAGGTCACGTACATGCTATAACTTTCACATCACACACAGTCCTACTATCCTTAGTATTGAGAAAAATAATAAAAAGGTACAATCTCAGTCATTTTTCCCCTACTCTAATTGTATGCAGGATCCTGGTTTATCTCTGCAGGAGGAAAGAGATTCGACATTATAGGTGAGTTTGCGTGTGTGTGTGTGTGTGTGTGTGTGAATGTGCATATGTTTCTGAGAGGTGTAAAACAGATCTCCCTTAAGGTGTTGATCACTTCAGACTTCTTCTTACCAGGGACGTTTATATAAAAAAAAACACTCTCTTCAAGCGACATGATGATTGTACTGGCTTGTTCTTATGTCAAATTCCGTCTACAAATGAATGCCTGGATTCACATGAAACTCACTGTGGGTATTCATGTCCTCCAATGGATGAATGCTTATGATTTGGTGATTCACTTTAGCTTAAAGTTCCACATGTACTCAAGCAATATTAAAAACACATCTGTATAATATATAATCTTCCATTTTTGGAGCAAATTGATTGCTAGACAAAGTGTTATCCTTTCAGTGATTTGACTGTATGACCCTACAAGTGTGTATGTCAGGATTTGGAAGTGAAATGGACATGTCTAAGTTGTTGCTTATGATTACATTATAATGTTGCAAAATGACAGGCTCTTTTACGTTTTATACAACAAACTTTGTTGTCAGGAATACATGCTCAAATACTTTTTGTATTTAAAACTAGTAATGACCAATGATTAATATTTTTCACTTTGAGTACAACATTGCTTGGTCTACTACAGTGTATGACTATGGTTGAAGAAGTGTGTGTTGGGGGATGAGAGGTTGAGCGTGTGTTTGGTATATGGGCAGCACAGGCGATGTTTGTGTGTGTGTGTGTGTGTGTGTGTGTGTGTGATTTGATGGCATGGCGAGGGACTTTACCTCAGCATGAGCTCGTAGCGTGTAATGGCGGCGGCGCTGGTGCAGGGGAAAACCTGACGCATGTTCTTCATCAGACACAGGCAGTGCTCTGTGTACAGCCTGAAGCTATCTGACAGCTGCCTCTCCTGGACACATGAAAGTTATAGCTTCAAGTACACTGGCTGCTGTGAGACATTTTTGGCTGTAACCAAAAACCCTTGATGGATGTCAGTGAAGGAGCTGAGCTAATGAGGTGACTGTTTTCTAGATGAAGGAAGAGGGTTTTTACTTTGCTAATAATTAGAGATGCACCGATCCGCTATTTTTACAGATATCTGGGTTTTAGATATCGGCCGATACCGATACTGTCCGATATCATAATTATCATACATTTCTTTGTTGGTGTGGTGATGTTATGTGTAAGGTTAGAGAGGCTTAAGCAACACAGAAATTTTAATTTAAAAGAGTAACACATGTACACAAATGCATGAAGGTTTATCTTAACTGCTTTCTATCTAAACTGTTTGAATCTAAACATCAGAACTCAACTTCTGAATTGCTAAATTATAATACTACTGTGTAGTAAAAAAAATTAGATTTATAAAAAAAATCGGAGTTGTCAGTCCGATATGCGATACTTGCATCCATATTGGACCCGATACCGATATTGGATGGGATCAGCCCCATCCCTAATAATAATGTCTATTGAACCTACCGGGTCTCCCCTCACAGCGGCAGGGTCCCACTCTGCGTCAATGGTCCTGAGGAGGCGCAGCAGCAGGGAGTAGCACAACCTCTGGGTCCGATGGTGGCTGCTGTAGCACTGCCAGCGACTGTTAAATAAAGTCAAAACTGATGCTAGAGCGCTCAGAAATGATTCGATCCATCTGTATGACTCCATTGATACTCACATGATGGCCTGTTGTAGAGGTGAGAGATCAGTTTGCACAGCATGGTGAGTGAGTACAGTCCACGCTGCAGGACAAACCTGCCCGTTCCAGTTGTAGGGCTCTCTCTGGATTTTATATTGGATGGATTACAACATCATTTCAAATCATTTCAGTTTTACGAAATGCCGTACAGTCAAGAAATTATGCTAAAATATTAAAATGTAGTTATGAAATGTTATTCACAGCTACATCACAATATACAGTAGACTTTGTATATCAACCACAGAGGATTTCGGTGCTTTTCAGCCTTCTATCCAGCAATGTTCTATTTCCTTTAAACACAGCAGTAACTCTACTTTAATTCCCGTGCACATGATTAGTTCCCCTGCACTCTCAGAACAAAGCCTCATCTTCTTAAATCTAATTTAGTGGCCCTTAGAGGCCATGCTTTGTTGGTGGTTTGTCAGGCTAAGCACGCAAGTAATCAACTAAGAACATCCTCAAAGCTCTGTGGGGATATCTTCTGTCAATAAATAACAACAACAACATTATCCCAAAGCGTGTTTTGATGTGGAAGACACTCACCTTAACATGCATGTGCTCATACTCCACAATCTGACTCAGCAGCTTCTTGTGAATGGAGACATTTGAGTCCTTCTTGGACAAAGTTGTGTCTCTCTGAAAGTAAAGTATAAGGGTTGAAGAGTATTAAAAGCTGTGAGAACTCTTGAAGAGTGTATAGTGTGTACACAAGTACTGTAATACTGAACATACCTGGCAGGTGAACAGCTTCAGTATCAGGTGACATTCTCCCTGAACCTTGGACGTACTCGATCGAGGCTCCAGCTTGAAGCAGGTGTCATAGCCGCCAACTGGGATCTCCTGCAAGAAGGAAAGCGGCCACACATCAATGACACCCACACACTTAGCTCCACATGTCTGGGAGAGAACTTTGTTTTTTGACATGTTAACTCTGTGACCGCTCACATTCAGAGGGATGTTGATGCATCCCAAGAAGTCGTCTGCATTCTCCTCGGAGCCGGATGAGGCGGAGCCATTGGAACGCACTGACTTTGCGATCTGCTTAAAGTACCTGTCAAGAAAAAGCACAGGAAAAAGGCAAAGAAATAAGGGCTCTCGTTCTGCAAAAAAATGGCAAAATGAGATTAATTATCGAATAAAACTTGACTGTAAATTTCATCTTTGTTGCAATGGAAATTATACATTGTTCACCACAGTACTATGGTCCTTTTTTCCCTTGGTTATGATTGGCACAACACTATTTGGCCTTCATGGCCAAAGCAGTACTCTGTTCTTTAAATGCACAGTTGTATTGGTACTGGGCTTTACTGCACGTCTGTGTTTTTAAAGGGTAACAACAACAGAATTGAATGTATAAATAAGTTACCAACTTGGACAACTGTGTATTGTGCACAATATTAAAATGGGTGATTCAGTTGCACATGCACCATTTTACGAACCACTAATTACAGTATGATGACATTTCAGGAGTACACAACACCGTTTCTTCTACCTTCCCATTCCTCGAAGTCCACTGACTTCATTGAGCTTTTTGCAGGCCTCAGCAACAGACACGTCATCATCATGGTCCCTGAAGGAGAGTGGATAAGTCAGAGGTTATAACAACATCTCATCTCATGCAACAACTTTCATTGTGCAGCGGCAATATGTGTAATGAAAACCACTGTCATGGTGGATTTCCAGTAGTTATCTTACCATATGTCCAGATGTAAGAGGTCATTGTGAGCGTCATCTATTTCACTGTGAAAAGAAAAAAAACAGCCAGAAAACAGATCAAATCATGAACTGAAGTGTCATCTCTGTGACTAAATACTGACAGTGAACGCCTCGATCCTTTTAGTGATCCTTCCTTGTGTGGCCGACAGTGTTCTGAACTTGTCACTGTGAGCCTTCGTGTGAAACAAATGAAACTGTGCGAACGTGTCACATCACATATCAACACGTCCACTCCAACTGCCATACTCACAACACAAAGTGCTCGTCCCACACAGGGTTCAGAGTCTCCGCTTTGACCTCTGTCACCTGGATGCACTTTGCCGGCAGCGACTCTTTGGTGCTGCAGCGTTTCTCCAGCTTCTCCTTTCTCTTCCTGAAGCTGAACTTTCTCTCCTTCTTCTCCTCCACCTCCCGCGGCGGGGCCTGGCCCTCCAGAATTCCCAGCATGCAGTAGGGGTCGCTGTATCCTGGCAGGCACCCATGGGTGACATGTAGAAAAGGTTAGGGCAGAAATGAAACTGTTCATATCACCCTGGAGCTGTTACTAATAGCAAGAAGACAGAAGAATTTGAGCATATCTGTGATGAATCAGTATTTTTGGTCAAGCTTGTCAGTGTAATGAAGTGGGGCTCAACATTTGTCCATGCAGACTTGGGTAAAAAATTTTTTGCAGCTTGTATCTACATGTTTGTATCACTCAATCTCAGTAGAGAAATGGCAGCTCCTTACTCTGAATAGTGTCTGTGAAATTACAATTATTCAATTTCATCATGACATGGCAAAAAGTAATGATCAGGTTGAACACAATTCAAACCATCATCACTGCTGGTCATCTTTACAGGCCTCGCTTATCTATAAAAGCCCTGTTGGCGTGAAGTGCTGAAAACTACACAATGTATTGTAGACATGAGTGGAATCACTGAACAATTTATTTGGATGAGTGCACTGAAAAGCTTCTCACTTCCATACAGTTGCTGACATATTTCAACTATTTTGTTTCTCAAGAGGAGAGTGAATGTTTGAGATCTCTCACCGTTTGCATCCTTGGCCATCAGGTTCTTTGCTTTCATAACAGAAACTCTCAAAGAAAAACTGGCTTGCTGTGAAAAGAAAAAGGAATTTACTGTGTTTTTCAGTGTAAATACCCCCAAATCAAGGCCAGGCAATGAGAACATTATAACATAATATCTTCATCATGACTCCTGAGGGAGGGGTAAGAAAGTCAAAAATCTATTCATGTAAGCTCCGTCAGGTATTTTTGGGGGGTCACCAGTGTAAAAAAACTCAAATGTTCCTCCAAAGGCAAAAAAAATAAATATTTAAATGATAAAATATTTTCACTGTGAACAAAACATTTCCAGAAGTCTAAATCATCGGCCCCCACAGTATATTAACTGTGATATGTAAATGTCCCGGTCAGTCAAGTCAAAGATACAGTCATACCAAATGGGGTTCTCAAGTGTTACAGGTTCTTAATCTCTCAACTCTCCAAGGGCATCAGTGCACTCTAATAACTGTGTCACTCCAGGCAATGCTTTTAGCCTTATTGTTACTGGATTGCATTCAAATCATGAGCAAATAGCAGTAGTCTACAACTCCTCCTGTGATGCTGCTGAAATCTGAACTTTCAGACCACTAAAGAGTTCATTTTTTAAAGAATTCAACCACCCATTGGTCTGTATGCATGTCTTCTTACTTAAATATGTTTCCTTGTTGAGCAATTTGTAACAGTTATAAGAAAGGTGTTATACAAATGAGTATATGTCAATGTAAATGTAAAAGACTTCAGAAGTTTTTTACCAAGTCACATACAGTATACTTTTGCAAACCATGCTGTTGTAGCCTATGTTCCAGGCACCAATAGGGTTCTAGTTTGAGACATTATTGCTATAGTATAAGGTGAATCAGTGACAACCCTGTTCAATCTGTACATACTTTCCAATGTATTAACAATTATAAACATAAACACAAAAAATAATGAATGAGCCATGATGCCTCCAGGCTGTCTTAATATGTCTGAAATCTACCAGACACAAAACAAGAACCATTATTATTGTCATTACTTTTTTAGCAATTAAACTTGCAAATGAAAACGTCCAACATTCACCCATACAAAGCCAACGATGTAATTATAGTATGCTTATAGTATGCCAGCAGGGGCTGCGTAATAACATGATTAATGATTTTATTTATTTGAATATTTTCTGTCACATTATATCTGAGGCATATTGTTAGCAGCAGCGGCATATGAATTCACAGTGACTCATGCACAACATGTCTCACCTTGGCTTCTTGAACTTTTTGGAGAATGATGTCATGTTCTTCTTTGCCCATATCAAACACCTTGGAGAGAGACGGTCAGACAGTTAAAAAAGCTTATTTTTTCAATGCAACAGAAACCTGAAGAGACATTCTAGAAATGATTCCTGTTTCTTGTTACATTTCAAAATGAAAACTGAACAGATGAAACGTGTGCTTTCTAAAACTGAAGAAAAAATAACAACACCACTGAAACACCTTTAAGGAATATTTGGGTGAGGCAGAGCCAGGAAAAGGCTACGTACCTTGAAACAAGTCACCCAATTTAAACATAAAAGAGGCTACAATCCTTAGCGTTACATCATCTGAAAGGATGCAATATCACAGCTGAATATCAGCACACAGTGTGACTGGGCTTTGATGTTTAATCAGGTCTGAGACGAGAGCATCTGCTCAGATTCTTATAGCCTGCTCACAACAAATAACACTCATTTGTGTCACTACCAAAGATTGAATGGAAAATATAGATGGATGGAGGGATAGATAGATAGATAGACAGACAGACAGACAGACAGACAGACAGACAGACAGACAGACAGACAGACAGACAGACAGACAGACAGACAGACAGACAGACAGACAGACAGACAGACAGACAGACAGACAGACAGACAGACAGACAGACAGACAGACAGACAGACAGACAGACAGACAGATAGATAGATAGATAGATAGATAGATAGATAGATAGATAGATAGATAGATAGATAGATAGATAGATAGATAGATAAATAGAAAGAAAGATAGATGGATACCTTTAGCAGGTAAGCAAACAGATCTTCGTCACTCTTCACATGTTCTGCTGAAGGCACTCCCACTCGGTTGACCACCGTGTACACAGCTTCCTCATAAAGCAGGTCCAGCTACATGAAAACACACTCCACCACTTAATAACAACCCTTAAGAAATAAAAGCTCATGTTCCACTGCCTTGTTTCTGCTCTGTTGCACATCAAACTAACATCGACTGCATCCTTGTTATTGTTAACTTTTAAATGTAATCCCTGCTGACATGGGTTGAAAACAGAAAAGTTGAGCCGACACACCTCCGTCCTGCTGATTCTGTCGAGTATAAAGGACTGGTCTACATGCTCTTGGGGCGGTGGCACGGTGCAGGCCCCTCTTTCACTCTATGAAGGGAACAGAAACAAAAACAGTTCAGCCAAAGCAAAATCTGCCTCCAGCTAAAATGATTTGTTGAGTGAGGTTTTATTGAAAGAACAACCAGGTTTCACGCTGGTTTGAATGTCGTTTTTGGAGCTGGTTCTCTAGTCTTCGCAACAACATAAATGATGAGAGATATTTAATAGGAAAGAAAGACCAACATTTGTAGCCTGTTCTACTTGCTTATCTTTCCTCTTGTAAATATTATTTTTTACCACATTATGCCTCAAATACCTATTTGAATGAATTAATCTAAAATGTGTCAATGTTTAAATCACTCTTCATTTGCTTAAATGTGACAAAATGTTCCAATGTGACAGATTTTTTTAAGCAAAACAGACCAAAATGTACATTATCAACAGATCATATTTGGATCTATAGTGTGAGTGTCCCTTATGGTTTGATGATGACTTTTGGCTTCTTTTCTTTACTCCCCTGTCATCATGTTGCTCTCAGCAAAGCTTGTAGCACACGACATCATTGCCTCGTTAGCTGTGGCAGCAGCAGCAGGAGGCGAGCGTTGCCATTGACAGCAGTCTGTCACAGCTGAGCTTCCATGTCTTCAGATCATCCAACTCAACCCAGCTCTTCTGTCTACGCAAACACGAGCATGCTTCAAGTGTGTAACAGATGGAGGGGTGGTAGTTGGGTTTTTACCTCAGCCTGGGCAGCCCGCAGCATGTTCTCTTGCTTCTGAAGGATGGCATTCACACGCTCAAAGAACTCCACACTCTCCTCGGAAATCCTGCCAAGGACCAGACGAGGAAACAGATTGACGATTCATCTCTAAAATAGAGATGTGAGATACTTGGGGAAAATATGTTGATTTACGAGTAAGAGTGAGGTGATATGCTGGGTCATGTTATTGCAAAAACAGATACTAGCCTACATCATCTCATCAGACATCTCACTTAAAGAACAAATTGGGAATCAGTAACAGTGGTGGAATCACTCTGCATCCTTTTTTTCCAAATTAATTCAATCTCTGACGTTTTTTATTTTGAACCTTTGGACTCCTGCAGTTCGGCCATCAAACATCGTCTCATCTCGTAGACCCTAAAAAGGCAAAGGAATGGAACCAAAGCTCTCGGCTCAAAACAACGAGTCTGCACTCTGCATGAACCGTGTTAATCTACTACTATGAAGAGCAGGGGAGCTGTATGCAAAAATGCAAATGATGTTGTCTGTTTTCCCTCCAGGTGTGAGTGAATCCCTGGACCACCCCCCACCCCTGCTGGCCCCAGTTGTCATGGTGATCCAGGCAGGCACATTCAGGGAGAGAGTGTATGGCTGCCATGAGCACCTTGGGAATCCCTATATACCATCAAACTAAGTGGGCATCCTTCCTCCCGGTGTTGTGCTGAGGTCTGCCTGCCTGCCTGCTGAGAATTGCATGCACCTTTATAAGGCTACTCCTTTGCGGAAAAATGCATTCAGTCTTTGCCGAGTTCTGCATGCCTGCCGAAAATTGCATGAACCTGCCAAAAATGCATACGCCTTTCTAAATAATTATTTGCTGAATAATGCATTCACACTCTGTATATCTGGATATTTATGAATCATATTGATTTAACAGCACATACTTTGAGTCATTTTGGCTCCCTAGTATGAATTACATTTTTTTAATAATAGTATTATAATCATATAGCCTACTTTGTTTAATCCACTTTGACCAAATTAATTTGACACCCAACTTTTCCCACTTTTAAAAACCCAACAAAAACCTAATGAATTATCATTGATGAACCCGGCAAAGAAGATTATATATTTTATAGACCAAATTTTGCCTTTATAATCACTACAATGTGTGCTAGTATATCCCTAAGGTACATGCAATTCTCGGGAGGCATGCCAAACTCGGCACAACACCGGCCTGTATGGATATCACTGCGGGAGGATTCAGCTTTTGATGGGAGCTGTTGCAGAGGCGTTTGGGATCAGCTATGGGGTCTGCCCGCAACTCCTCACCCCCCCCCCCACACACACACACACACACCCCACCCCTCACCCTGGCTTCTGTCTCCTTCCTCATCTCTCAGCCAAACCCCGTCACATTATACAGAAGGCCCTTCAACAGAGACACTTCTGTCACGCTCTTTTCTTAGCCGCAATGGCAGCAGGCGTGTGGAAACCCATCCCAGCACCCACTGACACTGATACAGCTCTGTGGTTCGGATGGCAAATCCCCTCAAGGTTCTGATGATGAGGACTAATGAAGAGCTGGTCAGGTTTCCAGTGGCAGTAAACCCAGTACAACTTTTGGCTACATGGCGTAACATTTTCATATAATGCAAATGAATGTTGGTTACGTTCAAGCCATCGCCAAACGAGTTGACACAAAGTTGATTAAGCCGATCAGCTCCACAAAAAAAAAACTTTCTCTGTTTTTGTCAGTATGGCAGGGTTTACAAACTAGTGTCATCCCCCTTGACACTGGTGCAGGAGTTCGAGAAGCGCCCACAAAACCTTTCAGTTGTTGATGCTCCTGCTAAGAAAATACAGAAGAAGGAATGAAATCCATGCTTGATCACAATAGGCTTACCTCATGTAGATGCGCCTACTGTGTTGTTGTAATTACTCATGAGAGTGACAGAAGTTACACACTATAGCTTTAAAGTTTAAACAAATTCAGTCAAAACACACATCATTTATCAAGCCAGACTAGATACAGTCCCCTCTTCAGAACATTTCTTATTTTAACACAAAGCAATACAAAACACTGTTTTTAATCAAGTCATGCGTCGTGGTTGGGTTGCAACTCATGATGATTTTCATTTTTAACCTGTTTTCTCGAACAATCAAATATTCATATTTAAGAAGCTTAAACCACTGACTTTTAGGCATTTTAATTAAAAAGAATACTTAAGTGATACAGAATAAATGGTAACACTTTACAATAAGGTACACAACATTGTAGTACCTACTACATAGATATGTGTTACCTACTACATAGGTTTTTTAAATTTTTGTGTTACCTACTACAAAAAAAAACCCTATGTAGCCTAGTTGGTAACAAAAAAAAACCCTATGTGTTTGGTAGCACAAAAAAAACTATGTAGTAGGTAACACAAAACAAAAACCTATGTAGTAGCCTAGGTAACACATATCTATGTAGTAGGTACTGCAATTTTGTGTACCTTATTGTAAAGTGTTACCCAGACATTTTTTAAATAATTGTTTATTAATTTAAAATAACTCTGCAACAAAGAGTTTCCAGCTTCAGTCGGCTTTGTAGAATGTTAGAAGTTATATTGTTGCCCTTATCTCAAACAGTTCAGTCAGTGATGGAGGGCTTGAAACCATAGTCTACAATCTGTGAATGACTCCACAGAAAGAGCCTGTACTTCGACAAGAGATGGGAGGATTCACCTGTTCATTGGGAGATTATGCTTCTTATTTGCACATAGGCCTATGGCAAATAAGCTTGATTAAATTGTAATACTTGCGAGACTCTCAATTGCCTCCACATTCATCATTATATTCCCAGGGCATTCTCATATCCAGAAATCTGTCAGTGAAAGTGCTTGCGGATTTGTCAAGGCAGACTCGGTCCTTTGTTTTTGAGCTGTAGTACGATGTTAGAAGCAAAGCTAAAGCCCAAAGGATGCAAATTCTGATTCGATACATATTAAAAAAGAATATGCTGGTCAACCTCTCTCTCACACACGCACACAAACACTCCACCAGAATAACAAACTGATTTGATGTTGCTAGGAAACAAGTCCCCCCCCAGCCCCCTTTTTTACTGTCATTTTCTTTTCATTTTCAGAATTCATTAAGTTATGTTTTTGTGTCTGGTGAGTAAATCAGACAAAAAACTGAGCACGACTAATTGGGGGTGCGAAGGTCAAGGCAACCCTCCCTTCAAACTTTAATATGATACCCGCTGGAGCACACATTGTAATTCATACGCCTAGTGCAGACACCACTGTTGGCTGCAGCATGAAAGACAATGAGACGTCTGTATGCAGTCCAGTGATATGAGAAGATGTGTTAATCCGAGGCATCATGGTTGACAGTCAGTACATAACATCTGCCTGTGGCTCCTATCGTAAATAAGTGAAAAGAAAATGTGGAGATGTGATCGCAACCGCTATGATAGAGTCTCTCTGTTCAATAACTCACCCAGGCCAAAACTACTGACAGACAGCGGAGTAGCCTGGTGTGAAATTATTTCCAACTTGAGTCCTCCGCGGTTGTGATTCAGTTTCTCCCTCACTGTGCGTTTCAATAGCCGACTGTCAATTTGACCCATTTTAAAACAGGCAAAGGGCAACTCTCACACAAAGCTCTTACATGATTCCTGACTATAACATACATATTGCCTAAGCAGCACTGAACTCCTGGTTTATGTTTGTCATATTTTATTCATCATGTAATGTAGTACTGTACACTATGCTATATAGAGTATTGCCAAAGGGAAATCCTTCCTGACAATATTAGGTCGAATTTTTCGGTAATCCTAAATGTGTAGTAGGCTATGTTTGTCCATAACAGCATGTGTTATTGTTTTTTTAAAGGGTGAGGCGACCTATATCATTTTCTTGTTGGCAAAACAACAACAAACTTGTCCTGCAGTGCTGACAAGTATTATCTGTGTTGCTGAAGTGTGCTTTGGTTATATATGTGCCAAACAGCTTCATTGTTGTCCACCATAATGCACTTGTCGACACAATCCTTTGCTACAATGAACATGAGCACGGAGGTTTATTTTAAGTCAAATATGTTAAATATAACATTCCTTAAAGGCTCAATTAGACAGTGTTTGGGAGCCTACCAATGGTTCCTTAAAGGGGTCACAAGATGATTAATGGGAGAGGAAAAAAGAAGAGGGAAAGTTCTCTTATAAATATTTGTATTATTTTTTTTCTTTTTGGGCGATTTATTAAATACCTCTAGAAAGCTGCTAACATATCATGTCAGATGTTTGGAGGGATAAATGACCCTTCGGTGGCAGTGAGGGGTCGCAGACACTGCTTTAGGCCTATTTGAAGTGGTTAAAAGCCAAATCGGTTGGGAACCTATGCACAAGATGTGTATTGATCCACGCCTACAAATAGTCACGCCACAACAAAGTCACTGTTTACTCGAACGATTTTTGAAAACTACAGCACCCAGCTATTTGAGAAAATTGATTAGCAAATATAGAAGAACACCAGCCTTAGCTTTTGAATGTATAGGAAGGCTATGAGTAATTACCTCATTAGGGGTCTTTGTTTGATGTCAATTATCGATTCGAAATTGATTTTGTTGTCAAACCCATTAACTGTTAAGTCCTCCACTGTTGACGGCGATGGAAGTAGTGAAGGGGAATATATTAATTTAAATCTAACTCTCCGAGGGTTGAATGCTGTGTAACACCCAGCTGAGTTCATCTGACGGTAAAGGCTGAACGATCCAGCTCACCTACAGTTAAAAACATGATTTGTGGCACTGAATTAAAAAGTTGACCCCATTGTGGCGGTCTGTGCGTCTGTCAGACGACTGTCGGAGGAGCCCAAATCCACCCGGCCTCATTTGCAAATTCTCAATTTAAGTGAGAGTGCAGGCAGGCCAGAGGCAGTCTAGAATGGATAACAAAGATCAACAGCTTGCCGCTAATGATGAGAACTCCAGGGATGTGCACGGCCGAGGCTCAGTAGGAAGCCTGTAGCACCAGGGAGCTGGCAGAGGAAATAAAAAAAGGTGGGATTCTGACAGTTCAGATTAGCCTTTAATGAAGGACACAAAAAAGGTTCCTACCGGAGCAGTTTTGACATTTGAGTTGTCATAAAAATGTAATTAGCCTACAAATGCTAATTCAATAGACAGCATCAGGAGGCTTATGCTTTAGATAGAAACATACTTTTAAAAGAAAGCCATACATCCTCTGTAGGTCCAGTATTTTGTCTTTTCAATCCAGAATTGATAACTGTTGAGCTGGGCATCTGAGGTTTCCCTGGTCATCTTTAAAAATAGACACACAGGCAAGTATAAGTTCACATCGTGCCAGCAGCCTGTGTTTAGGTTGCTATAGAAACGTCAGGGTCAAGCTATTAGTTTTGACTTCAGATGAAGCTTCAAAACAAGACTGAGAATAAATCAGATGACTGATTTTTACCTATGCTACTTTATTAGTCGCTACTAGACAGGGAAGGAAAAAAACATCGACAACAACAAAACAGACATTCAACCAAGGAAAACATTGGGAAAAACCTTCCGGAGATCAGACAAGATCAAGACCAATATCCACAAAGGTCCAGTTTATTCTCCATGTCCTCAAGATGAACACAGTGTTATCAATGTAATGGTAACACATGACATTATTCACAAGAGATTACACAACAAGGTGAGAGAAAAAGCTTAACAGGAAATAAAAAAAGAATAGAAAGATAAGAATACAGAACATATATACACACATACTGTACTGAATACATATCTACACAGATAGACATACAGTACAAAGCATATGGACATACATACAAATACATACAAACATACATTAAAGTATATGTCACAAGCATTACATAAAACAATAATTTGTGACGAGTCAACACATAAATCAGTATGTTGTGGTCAGACAATGAGCAGTTCCTTTTATAAATAGGTAAGTAAACTGTCACTCTAAGTTAAGTGAAGCACAGCTGAGCAAATTAAGATTTTTGTCCAAATCAGTGAATATCTCCTCACGATCTGCTACCTGTCCATACTGTGCGTCTGCTGAATGCCAGACCCCACCTTTAATTAATAAAACAATCATGTAATAGTCAGAAAATTATTTAAAAAAAAATAGCCATATTAATATTCCAATGTCCAAGGTCTAAGGTAAACATGTCATAGGTTCTTTACAGATCCAAAGATATTCAAGTTTATTAAGACAAAGAGAAGTATACAATATATAAAAGGTGGAACCTTTCAACTATTTAATGTTTTGGCTTTGACATTGAGGAAAAATAATTATGAACAAATGTGTTGTTTTATGGACTAATCATTTTAGCTGTAGTCAGTGTCTATTTACATATGAAACATCCAAGTTAACATGTGGGAGGCTAACACAAACACACACACACACACACACACACACACACACACACACACACACACACACACACACACACACACACACACACACACACACACACACACACACACACACACACACACACACACACACACACACACACACACACACACACACACACACACACACACACACACACACAAGTTAGGTGATTTGTTTTCCGGATTTTGGATACAGCGAGGCATCTTTATCACATCAGTACTATGCTGCACTTTTATGTTGGAGGGGATATGTGAACATTAGAAACACGGATACCAGCCAGAGCCTGACTGTGCATGTAATAGTGTGGTTGATGTGTCCTTGGGGAGAGGAAGCTTGTGTGAGGCCCGCTCACAGAAAGTCATAACCCTGCAATGAATGCCAGCCACTTTAAAATACTCTGTTGACAAGAAATGATGACCTGAATAAAAGACAGGAATTAGTGCAAGTGAGCAGGTGCATTTGTTTTTTAACAAAGGCTGTTATTATCTCTCCACACTGACTACAATTCGATTTTCATAAAAAATAAGACTCTCATTATTGAAGCCACAAATTATTAACTGTCAAGAGACAGTAAACAACATGCCTCCTGCTTCTTGCTCAAACTCAAGATAGACATAATGTGGGACCAACAGTAGGTCCAATTTAAATTCATGAAGCAACACAAAATGTTCATCGGGTATACTCAGAAGGACAGCAAAGAAAAAAAAAGCCATAATAACCCATATTAAAAATTGCACGACAATGAAAAACCTTCATGATAAGATGATTGGAAAGCAGCTACAGTACTTGGGAGTCATGTGATGCTGTGTATTGTGTGCACACCTGCGAGGTAAGGGGTCAGGAGACTGTGTGAGGGGGCTGCTGGTAGTTGGAGTCGGCGGCGTCTCCCTTCGGCTCCTTAGGGACTGGCTCCTCTGCACCTGCCTCAGCACACTGCTCTTTAAGTCCAGCAGTGTCGTCATGATGCTTCACTGCTGGAACAGACACAGAGAGCACACATCAAGACAATGGCACTGTGGTGCAAACAAGTCACACCTTGGATTCTAGGGAACCTGGTCAAAATACATTTCATTTAAAAAATGTAATCTGTAGGATTAACATCAAATGTAAAGTCTCTTAAATTCCTCATTGTGAGGTAAAAAAAAAACGGTTATTTAGCATATGACGCACTGATGAAAGCACCTGTATTTGCTGCTTTGCCAAGTAATTCTAGCGGAGGGGCTATGTCGTATGACCCGCACTGCAGCGGTGCGTTCCATTGTACTCAGGACATGGGAGCTTCATAATCAATAGTAATCAGAGTTCACCTTTCTGCATTCCGGTGCATGTTATTGTTTTTATTTACATACACTTTGCGGTTTGTATATGATATGGCCCTAGGTACCACATTTTCAAAAATGCAATTGAATGTTCAATATGATGTTATCATATTCATAAAAAACTGTTCTCCCTAGAAATACAGTGGGTTACAGAGGAATTTCTCTGGTCCAATCAGATGTATAATCTCCCTCCCCCCTTGCTCTTTTAACATAATTAGTCTCTTCCTCAGCAGAAGGTGTGTTCTATTTCTGTCCGAGCATGACTGATGCTGCAGGGAGTGCAATTTACCACCTTTAAGTCAGGTCACTTCTAAGTAAATCCACTGTTATTTTTGGGGCCATACTTTGTACAAAAAATGCAAATCAAGAAGTTACACAGAGCTAAGACTCATGCAAGCCCCATACCAGCACTGTCGTGAAAAAAACTGTTGTATCACTGAAATAAAAATGGCAAGACAACAAATCAATGTTAAGAAATAACTTAATCATAAGGTAATACTATAAGTGATATGAATAAAAAAACATGCTAAAATATTAAGGAAGATGTGCCTGTGAGCAACGCGTGTCACCTGCACCCTGTTTTCAAGGTTTAAATAGTGTTGTTGAAAAATAATATTTAACCTACATATAATTGATATAGATTCCTTCCTCATCTAATGTGATGCACAATCATAAAAGCTTTGAATCCATTTACTGAATCCTAATCTCAATATGATTAACTGGAAATATTCAAATATAAAGCTACTTAGGAAAGAAATGAAAATACAACCACTATATTTGACAAAAACAACCATTACATCAAACAGATTGTATGGCAGCTTTTCACTTCCATAAGGTGTAACAGTAGCAGGTGCTCCATTCTTATTGAGGCACTTGGAGAGAAAGGTATTCTTGGGTCATCGTGACAGTGTGATGTCATTTTAGAAAATATAAGGCTAACCGGCAACATTAGAGAGATTGCCACTGTGTTGCTAAGCAATTTGATGAGATCGAGTGGGTCTTTCTCAGAGAAGCCACTTGCCATAAAGTGAACTTTCATTTAAGCGTCATGGTTATTATTGTGCACTGTTAGCACTCCACACAGGCGACCGTTCAGTTTAAGGATATTTAATGAAACTCTGCAGGTTTACCAAAAATGGAAGGGTTCAGTTAAAGAGAGAGTTCAGAGTTTTCAGTAACATCATTTGCTTTTGTTTCAGCTTCATTTTGCCTTTTCACTTTGACCAAAGTTGACATTTAGTTTTGTGTAAAAAAAATAAAAAATAAAATTGATTTGACGGGAAATACTGCATTTCATATTAAAGCCACATCCTTGAGGTGCTTTATATTTTTAAGTGTAATGTTCCTACATGTCCCTTGGTCCCTTATTGGTTAAAAGCCATTACATTTTTTATCCGCTATATATTTATCCTCTATCAAAAAGTCAATCCTTTTAATTGCGGCAGAAGGTTGGGTGTCTATAAATACCTGCGGTTCAATTTAGAAGTTGGTCACTAAACCCCCATAGATACAGACAACATTTATTAGCTGCCATAGCAACGGAGGAAGAGAGTGAAGCCGATTTTCAAACTGAAGAAACTCCTTAACAACATCCAATCACGTTTGCCCCTGCTTGTGCAATTTAAACTTTGATACTGGCTCCACCTGGATGACTGGCAGTCTTTTTGCGGGACTCCAACAGTCAGTGCGCCGATTGAATGTCAGTGTATAAGAAGGAGGGAGAGCACGAAAAAAATGACAAGGACACCAGAGAAATAGTTTGATTGATGGAGAAGTTGTCTCTGGACTCGGGAGACAGTCGGGCAGACAATCAGACTCCCTTTTCAATAGTTGACAGCCAACGTCTGTACATCTTCTGGCAATGAAGAACTTGTATTGTTTTTTTTCAGCCGGCAAAGGACACAAAAGCCACAGATATTAACAATCGGTAATAGAGGAAAATAAGCTCAGTGTGCTTGTAGAGACAAGAGACTCGAGGCTTGTGCTGCCTATTACACAAGCAAGGCCGATGTCTTGATAGTTTGGTTAGTACTGCTGAAGGTCGCATCTTTTGAATTACAGTGCCAGTTAATGGATCCAGAAAAAGAAACATATTTCCCTTCTATGGCTGCTATGGTTCTTTGCTCCTTTGCTCTCCAGTGAGCCAGGAACTCATAGCACAAGTTGCATCATTGGCTGAGCCAAAAGGACAGCATGCTTTGCTATCGATCCAGGAGGCTGACACCTGTTATCCACTTGGAGTTTCCACACTTTACTCCATTAGACTTGAGTGTCCATGCTGCTCCTTCTCCGTCAGACATCATCAATGTGTCATTTCCTCTAGTGGATTGTTTACATAGACATTCAGCCAACGCACTAGTTATTATCAGCATCGCAACATGTCTTGAGCAGCTTCCACTTGTTATGAAGAGTTTAGTCTCGTATGCTTTTTGAATGTCACTCCAGGAAGTCTCTTGCTCGTTGAGGCTTGACTGCATCTCAGAGCTGTTGACATTTTCTGCTGTCACCTCCACCACCACAGTAGCTGCCCTGTTAATATGACAGTATTTAGGAAAAACTGACCGCAAATCATTTGTGCTTTTGCCTCTGCCATTAAAATAAGAGGTACGGTTTGCATGGTCCGTCCTATTGTACGTTTCCTGATTTGCAAAATACCTTGTAGGTATGAAAGAATCACAGCATATCTGTTGACCCAAATCCATCTCAACCACTCAAAAAACACACGTTGTTTTCTCAACTTGAAGCTGCATGATTTATTTTATGGGGAAATAAACACGACTTTGAACTAATGGCAGCTGTTGTTACTGTTCAGCTACAGAACATGACTTGCTTCTTCTGTTTGAGGTCTCAGATGTAAAGCATGGTTAAAAACGATGGATGTTAATTATGCTCTATGTCTATATATTTAAGAAGGAAAACATATACATTTCTTGCCTTTCTTATTATTTAAACAGCAGCATGAGACCCCATTCCATTCAAAACAAAATCACTAATCACAAAGCTTAACCAGACTCTCTGTGGGCATTTTAATATTCAACCGTTTTATTTCATGTCCATAATCATAGATGTTATGCAATGTGTTCCGTTCTGAATGTGTGTGTTCAGGCTGACACAGAGATCATTACAAGGCTGAGCAGGCTGAAATAACCAAGGCATGTTTTCTGGCTGTGTGTGGTAAACAGGAAAACATTTTCTGTAACTTCAAACTATGCAGTCACAGAAAAAAAAAAAAAACTCTGTGCAGAGGCTGGTATAAGCATGGACTGTTGACAGCTAACAGGAGCAGTGGAGAGCAGCCGTCTCCCAGGTGAATTCATTTCAATTACAGGAGAGGATCTCTCCCAACTGGATTTCACTCTGTCTCAGCCGTCAGCCAACAGTGAAAAAAACAAAACAACGGGTGGACGTGCCACCATCCATGGGGCGCCGTCTGGCAAGGAAACACTGTCAAAGCCAAGTAAATGCCTTTTCCCCGCTACACATGGTGCCGGAGTCTCGCCAGGGAAAGACTTGCTCACCGTTTTCTCTCCCTGAGAGCCAATGATGCCGGCAGCAGCCAAAGGCGCCTTGCTGATAGGGATGGTGTGTCTCTATGGTAACAGCAGATGAGAAGGATCTGGTAAATACAGGTAAATGGAATTCTACAAAAGGCTGAAAAAAAAACCCTGCTTGTGTTACAATGCATTTGCTTTAGAATGAGTTCAGTGGTACGGTCACGACAGGGCACATTCTTCTTCTCACCAACGTAAAAGAAACAATTGTTGTTATCCAGGCACAAATACAACACACCTTCTACCAAATATAGTATCTAATTCTAAATCAGTCAGTTTAACCCAACAGTGTGAATCAGTCAAGGGTCGCGGATAAGGTTTTAGAAATGTGACTCATGAGCATGGTTCCACTATTGTCCCCACTGACTGCTCCGACTTCTCCTTTCTTTCTCAGTTGTAGTTGTCATCCGCATCTGTCAGACCAGAAAAGACAGAAGGAGATACTGTCGCAGGTCAATAAAGTAACAAGCTTTACAATGCGTCTCTCAGACGTCTCCAGAATAGTCTTTGTGTGCTTCGGCGTAACGCACCTTTCTAAGTCATTACTCATTCGTTGCAATTTGCTGAGCACTCCTCTAAAGAGTCTGAGCATGAAAGGGAAGAGACACAAAGACACAGAGAGTAGGGGACAGGGGGGAGGATGATTTTGTCACGTCTGCCAATCAATGAAATTAGAAGCACTGCACTTAATTAATTTACATTCCTCCGGAGCCGTTAAGATGAGAGGGGGGATTATTAACCATCTCCCTTTATGATAAAATTAACAGTTTGTGTTTCAATATTCCTCTGCACTTCATTTAACCACATCAGCTGAGGGATACATATTCACATCATAATTGGAATTCAATTGTTCTGTAGAGTCGATGGTGATCAAAAATAATGAACATGTCATAACCTTTGAGACAAAACCTCATCATTGGTCATCAATGTTATTATGTGAAAGGACCCTTAGGGATTATATGTACGCTGAATTGATCCAACCGACAGTTCTTTAACAAGCCTTCCAGCGGATGGATGCGGGAGAAGTGTAAATCTCACTGTGATCCATACAGCATGCACCTCTAGATAACACATACATCTATCATTCAACAGACTCTGGGCCAGAGAAGCACACTGTACATCCAGTCGTCTTCCCATAAGCACCTAGCGTCTATGTGGTTAAGGCACTTTAGCTTGGAAATTGATTGATTGCTGGAGAAAATCTCAGGAATTAACGGTTGCGAGCTTTCGTAAAAGGGCATCTGCACCGAAGCCAGGTCGCAGAAATCACTAACGGGCACGCACTAAATATACAACTTAAATCAATGGCCCAAATCCTTTCTTATTGTACCACAGATTATACAGCCTTTGTCACTCTGAAAACACTCACTCCAGCAGTAACACTGCTGTCAAAAATAGCAGCCATTAAGGCTTTATGCAGAGGCAATAATGCCCCCTCCATAGTTTAAGCAAAAACTACAATCTGCATCCCGTGACACATGTGCTACAATACAAGTGATTCCCTGGAGTTACACAACTGCTCACAGACGCTATAATTAATGATGCACAGAATAACATTATGCTATATTTGTGCAGAATGCCATAACCTTTTTATGATTTCCGTGTGAATGTGTGGCAGAAGGAAAAGACTTGGGAATCTGCTTCTTTATAGAATATATTCATAATTAATTTAATTTATAGACATAATTATTAGTCAAAAGTAGAGGTGCCGCCTGCAGCGGGCAGCTTCTTGAGTTAAGATTAGAAAGCCTCACAGAGACGCATCATTTTAACTGTGAACCTAACTGGATAATTCCTGTAGAATTCTTACATTTACAATGATTTTGGACTCATGATCTTATTCGTATAATAGAGTGCAATAATGAAACATAATGATTTTAATCACACACACATTTAGCCATTGTCAAATATTAAAAGCAAAGGCTCAGAATTGCTGTAACTAGGGGTAATTCAAGGCAAGTTGTGATGTCGGTGTGTGTGTGTGTGTGCGCGTGTGCGTGTGTTTGTGTGTGTGTGTGTGTGTGTGTGTGTGTGTGTGTGTGTGTGTGTGTGTGTTTGTGTTCGAGAGAGAGAGAGAGAGAGAGAGAGAGAGAGAGAGAGAGAGAGAGAGAGAGAGAGAGAGAGAGAGAGAGAGAGAGAGAGAGAGAGAGAGCACAGGATTGATTCACATACAGTGTGAAGCTCAGCAAGCGGCTAGAGGGGTTTAAATCACATCAAGAACAATAGATCTAAATCTGCCTCATCCTCATGACAGCTATGACTTAGGGACGTATTCCAACACCAAACCTACAATGTTTCAAAAAGTGAATTTTAAGATGATCACAACCAGTGTTAGTAAAATAGCCTGTCATCATTGCCATCTACATGCTTTGTCTTCATCTGATGTGACATGTATGTGAATGTGTGTAGTTGTGTGTGTGTGTGTGTGTGTGTGTGTGTGTGTGTGTGTGTTTTGATAATTGATGGGTGTGGAGCGTTTCAAGCTTTTGAAATGTGCAGAGGATTTGGTTGCATAGAAGGATAGCAATTTCAAAACACACACACACGCACGCACGCACACACACGCACGCGCGCACGCACACACACACACACACACACACACATTGGTTAATCAATACACAAATGAGCTGCCTCAATGTAACCTGTCAAGTTAAGGTAAAGCCAACATTATGTGAAATGTAGTGATGTGAATGTCAGCCTTTTGTGTCGTTGTTGTCTGTCTTTGGTGTTATACAGAGAGAAGTTGAGCTGGTGATCAGGTCTCCTGTATTCCCTTTAAGATATTTAGAATAAAGAAAAGGGGAACTTTTGATCATATGGCAGCCAAAGCTCTATCAGCATTTATGAGATTCCTTCTAACAAAAAAAGTGGACCATATCAGATTGAGTTATTCATTCTCTTTAACGTATTCATTCATACACAATACCCTGTGGGCATCGGCAGAACTTTATTCTACGTCAAAAAAGGTTTAAATTATTTCCCACTATTCAGATCAACAGGTGTCAATCAACCGACCTCCTCAAAACTGAAAGTGTATGAGGCAGTAGAGCAGATAAAGGTTTTTTTCCCCTTCATTATTTTCAAAACAAAGAACAATTTCTTTCATTCAGTTAAAACGATAAAAAAAGAAAACAGTTTACCTGTCTTACAGTTTCCCGGTATGAAATGCTTTTGCTGCTGCGTGTGTCAGAGTTGCAGTGGATCACGGCTCCGCTCTGTGCAGCAGGACGCAGTTTTTCCTCCGGTGAACAAGGCGAAATCAACAACGTTTGGATATTTTTCTTGTGAAAGTCGACGGACAAAAGCTCATGTATGGTCATTCGAAATATGCTTTCCTGAGCTCACGCGCCACTGATGCTCATCCAAATATGGCCATAGGAAGTGCAAGAGATACTTCACTTCCCTCAACCACTGTTGGAAACGCTATTTCGAGTTGAAAGCATGACACACATAAGCCTACAGAAAAAAATTAATAATAATAATAACAATAATACATCTTTGTTATAACGTATAAGAGGCGGAGCAAATGATTGTTAAATATATTAAAGTGTATTCTTGTGTGAGGGGTAGGCTACTTGTTGCTGTTTTTATACATAACTTAGCCTTTTTGTACAGAAGATTTGGTCAACATGTGTTGGTTCTAATTGCATTTGACTTAATCTGATGTTGATATTCCGTGTTAAATAATAAAAGAAAAATAATAGGCTGCAAAATTAATGGAAGTTAGGGCAGACATTGTTTTTTCCAATCAAGCCTACTTGAAATAGGCTACTGGAAATAGGCTACTGCAAATAGGCCTACTGCAAATGATTTCAAATGGGCTAAAAAAAAGTCATAGCCTACGTTTCATTTCCAGATATACCTAGGAATGTCATGTTAGCCTATATAACATCTAGGCTAATTTCTGAAACTGAAAAATAAGAAAATAAATCCCTTTTGGAATAGCCTCAGCCAATTGAAACTTCTTGGCAGTGCATTTATTTGATTGTTGGCCTTATTTTTACCTTCATGAAGAGAGACTTTTTTTCTGATGATGAACTGCATAAAGAGCAAAGAGACATTGAGCTCAGTTATTGAGCTGAATAAAAATTAGACATGCTGCCTGTCAAGAGAAGATATGAGCTATCCAGCCTTTAGGCTACGTTTCTGTTTTTTAAAAGCAGAAATGACTAGTAATTTCATTTCCGTTATATTTTGATGAAATATAGCCTATTTCTCTTTCTATGCTTGGTTCACTCGATACAGTGGTTTATTTCTTCCTGCAAAAGATCATTTAGAAGTCCAAGTTTTTTGTGGTTGTACGTGAAGGCATCATTTGACTGTTGCTGAGGGATGTCGCCGAGAAAAACTCCTATGAGCCGCAGGGGAGAGAGAGGGTTCAGCTGTCAGTCAGCCTGGAATCTACTTGGTTTTCCTAATGAGCTCTTCCGGTGCTTTCATTTCTAAACGACTCTTTAGGGTTCCACATATGTAAGGGGGCTACCCAGGAGACCAGGAAGCCGTCGCATGCTGTGAGCCAGCTACTTATGCAAGTAGGCTATGTCTCTAATAGGCAACATAAAGAATAAAATGAACAAAAACAATGTTTAACATGCAGATATTAGCCTACATTTACTGCTGGCCAATGCAACCCCTACTTAGCCTTCTTCATTTGTGTTACAATGATTTAAAGCAAGAGAACATTGGCCCACAATTATTTTCTTAAACAGTTCATTAAAGACATACGTCACCGGTGGGAATATGCAGGTGTATTGAACTCTTAAGATCCTATGTTGTATAAATGTTCAAACATTTTTGAAATTGGTTCATCCTAGCCTGAAAGGCAGAAAGAGTGTCTTATGGTCTCACTGTCTAACCCTACATTTTACTAGTGTGACATCACACGTACACATTGGAAAATGGCTTAAAACTAAACCAAATATTTGACTTAACTCTTCAAAATCCTCCTCATATTTGGCAATTAGGAGAAATTCACCATCACAATTAAAAACTAATTTCCTTCTGATCATCAGAGCATCAAGCATACATTTTTGGTGCTTGATTGACTTCTGGCATTAACACTTGTTTTGATCAAATGTTCCGTGTCAGTGCTTCGTTGAATGACACTTTCACAGTAATTTTTACGGTTAAAAAAAAACCAAAACAAGCAAAAAAAGCTCTAGCAGATGATAAACAGCACTGTGATGCTCTTGTATGAAAGGACACGTCAGGCATCCCCTCACCTGTCTATTTGCACGGAAAGCTTTGAATAGGCACAGGAACATTAATTGCATGCTTGTAGGAGAGAGGTGCTTCTCTCTAAGCATAGCAATTTGTTTTTCACAAATTGCCATTACAACAGTGTATGCAGTCAGGCAACATCAAAGTGCTTAGAACTGACAATCCATGAATAGAAACCCTTCATCTGTATCAACAAAGTCGAAGCATGTCATCATACTGTGATTAAAGAGTTTCCTTGTTACTGACAGAAATCTACAAAATGACTATAAATCAAGCACTAAGAGAAACATTTGTTTGTAATGCCCATAACATAAAATCCTCCTGATCTGTTTTTTTTTTTGGGGGGGGGGGGATAATGTAATACTGTGATGCAACTCACTGGTATGAACACTTGTTTCTGTGAAAGTCAACAACTGCAACACTTCAACTGTACATTGGGCAAACACATTGAGTCATTCAAACAGATAATAGCTGCAGTTCAGCGCTCAAAATGAAACCTACATCCATGTTTTTTCTGCTCAAAAGTAATGCTAACTTATACTTGATCCTATGGTGGGTCACAGATGGATGATTGTCATTGTGAAGGGCTCTAGCTGTTTGTTTTTTCAGACTTCGTTTGCTGTTTTCTCACCAATGCATGTGAATGTATAGGGGATTTTCTCTTATGACGGACTGTGAGTGCTTTACAGACAGGAGCTGCAGTCTGTTCATTTACAAATGGGTAAAACGTAAAAATGTTTAGATGCCATCGATAGAGAACCTCCCCAAGCTGGTCCCAATGAGTAATAAGTGAATAATATTAATAACACTAAAAGCGAAGGATTTAATTGTAGCAAAGACAATAGCAATAACTAGCTTTAAAGTCCAGCATCCAACTGTATCAATGTCATATAGCTGTGATGGAAAAGGTAGAGATTATATATTGGAGATCAATGTTTTCGATGAGACATATACAGTTATGTTGTTTATTTATTTTAGGGTCATTTCTCCAGTTTTTTAATTATTTTTTCTAAGTATTTATTACTACAGGACTTTAATGCAATGGAGAATGCAGTATCAATCAATGTCAGGACACTTCATTTTATTACCTTCAAGCGGCGCTAATAAGTTATTTAAGGAAAGACACTGCAGGTAAATAGGGTACAATTTATAGATATCATTATGAAACTTTGTCAGTTGACTAAAAGTTCTAGTGGAAAAACAAGGTGTTTGCCAGCAGTGTATCGCCATGTGCTAGACAACCTTTCTTGTAAGCCATTGTATATGCCACAACTTGTATTTGTTGCCATGTGGCTAAATTATACAATGTATATTGATTGCATTATTTTGCAGTACACTAGATTTTGCCTCACACCGCTAGCTGTAGTGTGGTCTGGCTGTGCGACACTACCTCATAAGTGGAATTGGCAGATCGAGCACTGAGCAGGTGCACACTGAAGACTTCTCAGTGGCTCATTCTGCAGTATTCACCACTCTCAGATTGCAGATCAATACAGAGCAACACATTCTGCTGATCCTGCTATTTCGAGTTTGAGATGCATGTATAGCCCCCCAGTGGTGAGTGGTGTGGATTCCCTGTACCCACAGTGTTTGACAGACACTGTCACAAATATCTTAGCTTTTAGTAAGGTGCCGTGCATAACAAATGCATCTTGATATGTTTAAGGCACACACATCACCACACACATTGCTGCATTGTGACTTTTATATGTTGATGACAATGCCTCAAATTAAAAGTAAACACATTTTTCACACTTATGGCTGTTTTGAGCCTCCACAGACTTAAGGCAAGTAGCAGCTTGGTCACATGCGAGGACTCCCACAAAAACGTGTGACAGAGGCCACATTTATACAAATTAAAACCATCAGTGTTGCTTAGTGTTATACACTTTACTCCATCAGTGAGGAACTAGCAGCTAATCACCATCCGACAACACAAAACAAGCGTCACTCAGAAATCTAAACTTATTATCTGCTGTGTAGTTATTGACATGGCAAGCGTAACAACAGCCCTAGCTTCTCCCAAATCAATCAGGAACACTTTAGCTGAGTTATTACACTGACAATGATACAACAGAAGCATTTGATGGTTGAAATCTTGACATTATGGGCACGCATACAGAATGTTATGTTACATCTCTTCTTCACAATTTGCCAACATTATTTTTTCTCAACACTTACATTATCTGAGATTTTATTTTTGCCTCTACCTCTACAGAGGGCAAATGTCACTGGATGAGTATTTCCCAAAGACAATTAGACTATTTTCCAATAACCCGAGCTGGATCCATAGTAATACTGTATTTAAGGTGGAATCAGTTATTCTGAATAATGCTTGTTGTCCAAATCCCTTTTTGTCCAAATATGTGAATATCTCCTCAGGAACCATTACCTCTCTGTGCTGTGTGTGTGCTGGAATAAAATCCAGTGCGCGTACACACCCTGGGACTGTAAATGGGCATGTTGCTAGCTACGGTGGGCCCCTTTGTTTACATAAGCTTTCCATACCAGTTTACAGAGCCTATAGGCTGTGTATTTACACCAGACTTTTCTTTCAGCGCACAAACAGTACGGACAGTTGTCGGAAATATTTACTGACATTGACTAAAAGGGATTTTGTCAACAAGTATTCTCAAGAATCGCTGACTCCACCTTTAATTGAGGCATCTGAACTAGGCTATTTGTAGATTGTGAGTCAGTCGTGTGGAGAAAAGAGCCAAGTATGACACACAACTCATTTCATTTCATTCTCATCATTTGTTTTCTGCTGCTAAATACAAACCAGCAATACAGTAATACAAGTATGTGGAAGAAAACTACCAATAGTCACTCCAAGAAATATTTGAACAACAGTGGGGGCGGGACCTGATAAGCCTTTGGCTTCTCCTGCCACCCTTCGGACGATAACACAAAGTAATATGTGTGAATATGCAAAGAGAAAATTGTGTATTGTGTGTAATTGTCCGGAAGATTAATAATAAATAAACAAAATAAACAACAGGCTGTGTCAAAAAAGATGAGTTATCACATTTTCAGTAAAAGTAACAATAGCACATCAATAAAATACTCTATTTGAAGTCAATCAATCAAACTTTACTTGGGAAAAGCAGGCAAGTGTTATCAGCAAAATGTACTTAAACTATCAAACATAAAAGTACTCATTGTGGAGTAAGATTGTACATGTCAGTATGATATTTCTGTCTTAATATTCCTTCTGCATCAATATGTTGTATTCAACTGCTGTAAACGCTCATGGTCAAGCTAATTGTTACTACTTTGTTTACTGATGCATTGTTTAATCATTGCATTTGTCTTTGAGATGTAGAGGAGAAGAAGTATGTAGCATGACATGTACAGTACTTAAGTAGCCTAAATGTACACCATCGTGATGATTATAAAAGACAAGTGCACATCAATTTTTTCACATAAGCTTAATTAAGGATCATCAAACCCAGCTGTCAGCTGGAAGCATATTTTCTGTTCTCTTCTATCTCTATTCATCCCCTCCACACACTTACCTGAAAAGGAAAACGTATTGTACTATTTGTTCAACAGGATGAATCATACACATTAAAATACACACAACGCATTAACCAGCTGCTCTCACACTTTCAAGTTTGCTTCGTCCAACCAAACACACTCAGCCTTAAGGACAGCAATATCCTGGCTGTTCTGTTTCACACTCAAGATGTGCAAAGACGTGGACAAACAAGCAACATGCTGTAAAATAACACTTAATCAACAATGAGACTCAATATTGAGAAGCATGTTTTTGTAAACATGAACAAATCCTGTCCCTATATGTCTCTTGTTCCCTTCTTATGCTCGTTGTGCCTCCCTGAGGAAGAAGAGTGAACTGACAAAGAGCAGTGACACAATCACTCCATTGTTACTTTATTCTTTATTCCAAACTTACATTTTTATTAGTTTGGACACATGAAAGGTATTCTATGGTTATCCTTGACCTTGATTTTATAAACGTCAAAGAGCAGGAACAATTGCCTATAGGGGCACTACAGCACACATTACACAAATGACACACATATTTTAAAATTGATCTCTAATGGAATGGAAAAGCAAGAACATGACAGTGTTTGGTATCCTTGATGTCATCCACAGGTCTACATCGCAACTGCATCTTAGTGTATATGCATGGAGACTAAATAGTTAAAAGTTATGATGAATACTTTGTGGGTTTGTTATTCACAAGCTATTCAAAGGTCACCTGATCCTGGTGCTTCCTTTCTTAAAATATTGCTACTGTAAGCCACTGTCACTGTTAAAAGGGGACATTTGTTATTTGTGCATTAGCAATTCAATTATTTACAATAAGAATGGCTTGTTATGCCCATATGTGAACTTCCTAAAAGAAACAATGTCAACTAAAATAACTTTTTGCTGCCGTGCTGCTGCCCTGACTCCAGTCCGGCAGGCGGCGCTGGTGTGCTTGTAAACCAGCGCACCAGCTGCCAACACAAACAAGAAGAAACAGAAGAAGAAGAAGTAAAACGATTGTGCTATTTGGTAGCTTGGCCCGAATGTGCCTCCAAATATTTGAGAAGAGTGAGTTTAACCACATTTTGGACACACTCTCTACTTTGACTGCAGTTCCCCGTACACCATGGCGGACTATCACTTTCACTTGGACACGGACATCTCGGTCGAAAAGGACAGTTGCTGTTTCAGTTCCTTCTGTTGTTATTGTAGCTAGCGCTAGCGTTAGCCACACGAGCTAACACTGCTGTCTTCACCCTCAGCATAACCGATGTTGATTCATCGCTGCGGGGCAGTAAACCGCAAACACAAGGAAACTCCGGAGCAAGTTGCAGGATCAAACAACTGAACTAAGCAATGTTAATGTCACGATGACTTACTCATTACGTAATTGGCCTTAGCCATTGTTTAAGGCAAGGTTGAAGTGCACGATATGTGAACGTTATTTGACAAGTGACAGAACACGTCTACCGCTGCATGACTTGAAAGGAGACACCTCAACTAAAATGTTATCAAGGTAAGCATTGCCAACCCAATGCTGTCAGCAGTGCAGCTTTAACGGTAACTAGTTAGTTGGTTGTAATTGCTGTCTTCGTGTTTGGAGATGGGGCAGCAGATAACAGCCAGTGAGAAGGCTCTCGTTCTTCGCGACACATCTGTCTGAGTTGCATGTCTGTGATAGAAGAAATCATGTCTTGCAAAGCGGCCACCAAAGACAAGAAGTCCAGCTTCAGCAAGAAGCTGTTCAGGCGAGGCTCTGTTCGCTCTGTGGGCAGTTTTATGGGCAGAGTCCTCAGGACACTGACAGCGTTATCCCACTTTGGATCTGAAGTGCAAACAGACGATGAGAAAGATGATGGAGGATTTTCCACGTTTAAACCTGGCAGTAAAGATGTGCCCATGGACGATGGGGACCTGGGGGGCTTCCTGTTTGGAGAGAGGATTCCTGGAGTGTCGGGTCTGAAAAACCACGGGAACACCTGCTTCATGAATGCCATTCTGCAGTGTCTCAGTAACACCGAACTCTTTGCCGAGTACCTGGTCCTGGAGCACTATAAAGACGACGAGCTGGATGGGGACAAACCAAAGACAAATGGCCTGCTTCTGCAGAAGAAAGGCCCGTTTGCCAAAGGGGA
This sequence comes from Ammodytes marinus, assembly GCF_949987685.1. NCBI lineage: Eukaryota > Metazoa > Chordata > Actinopteri > Uranoscopiformes > Ammodytidae > Ammodytes > Ammodytes marinus. Next base: position 9,248,646 of record NC_137220.1, read on the forward strand.
GGTCACAGAGCAGCTGTCAGGACTTGTGCGGGCTTTATGGACGTTTGAGTACACCCCCCAGCACAGCAGGGATTTCAAGGTAAATTCATCATCAGTATGGATCCTACTTCTACACTGTCTATCGTAAACTTTACTTTTCCAACGCATGCAAAACATGTCCGTAGTGCACAAATGATCTTTTAGGATCTGCAGTTACTGGAAGTTCATGACCCAACACATTTAAGGTCACTCGGAGATAGACAATGCTGAGGTGTTTGACCTTTTGAAACCTTGCATGTCTTTGTGTTTGTAACCTCTGGGCCACGCTGTCTGTTGCAGAACGCCGTGTCAAAAAGTGCTGTCCAGTTTAAAGGGAATTCTCAGCACGATGCTCAAGAGTTTCTACTGTGGCTGCTGGACCGAGTCCACGAGGACCTTAACGTTCCCAACACCAGGCCAGCCATAAAGGTGATTTAAGGGGGCTGCTGTACATACATTGAACGTATTAGGTCTACTACAGCTAATTAAAGAGAGCAGAAGTTTGTATTGATTATTGGACATCTCACTCACCAATTGCTCATCCATATAGCCTTTTTGTGTGTTTACAGCTGAAAATAGTTTTTGCACGTTTTATTGCGAGACTTAAAATGTGATGTGTGTTTATAAATAATTAAATGTCATTGATGCAGAAATCCATTATATTACCATACGCTATTGTTGTTGTTCGAAGTATATGGGTTCCTTTTTTCAAAAACAAAACATGTATTTCTCATGGTCTCAGATTAATAATGTTCATGCCAGTTAGGTGTGATGAAAGTAAATGACCTAAGATTACCTGACGATCTGATTTCATACTCCAATGTCACATTGCATTATAGCTCACAGTTGTTCCACTCACATTGACAATGAGCTGCAGAATTGACAGTCCAGCTGGGCTTGCCTGGTCTTGTTTGCGTGCACTTGATTCCCATGGACTATTAGATAACAACACAGTGAATGTGCACAGCTTTGACTGGTATTATTTCTGATTTGTTACCTTGACTAATCCAACCTGTTTGCATCTGTACAGCCACCTATTGAAGAAGATGTTCAGAGCTTAGAGGGGCCATCACCGCCCCTCTCTGCTGGCTCCTTTGTACAAGAACTCTTTCAGGCTCAGTACAGGTAGGCTTTATGTCCTGTAAAAGTGTCCATGTTTTTTTTCTTCCAGTACTCCCACATTTATCTCTCTGCTATATTAAGAGATTCCATTGTTTTTTTTCCCAAAGGTCTTCTCTCACCTGCCCACACTGTCAGAAGCAAAGCAATACGTTTGATCCCTTCCTCTGCATCTCTTTACCTATCCCACTGCCACACACAAGGTGAGTTACTCTCCTGAACGGCAGCACTAGGCCCTGTACAGTTACCAAACTCACTAGATATGTTTTTGAGGTTTTATATGATTAACTGTGTCTTTAGTCCAAAAAAAAAGAAGTCTCATAGGCAGTCATAAAGTGTAAATTAGGGGGAAATAATCCAACATGAGGAAATGTAAAACATGATTCTATAGCAGGAGAAATCTTGCTTTTAAAAGGATATAGAGTATATCATACAACTTATATTTGTATTAATTGTTTTTGCCAGGCCCCTGTACGTGACAGTGGTCTACCAGGGGAAGTACTCTCACTGTATGAGGGTTGGAGTTGCCGTTCCCCTCAACAGCACCGTCTATCGCCTCAGAGATGCCGTGTCACGCGAGACCAAGATCCCTATGGACCAGGTGCTATTCCTGTCTCTCATTAAGCTCCCTGTCTGTCATAGAGACTGCTCTACCGTCACACAATGTCTGCGCCCTGTTCCTGAAAGCACTGTTGTCATAGACCTAGGTTGTTTTTATCAAGCGGACATTTTTATACCCAGTCGTCCTCAGGGCTTGCAACAAGAGTGCTAACATTGAGTAAAACTGGCAGGATGGAAATGCCACAGGAGTAATTGTAAACGAAGGCAAAGCAGGATAAGGAGTGCTGTTGTGACAACCATGTTTTACAATTACAGTATAAAACAACGAAATACAATTAATCGTATTTTTTTTTTTTTTAAATGTATCCTTTTTTCTGTTTCAGTTTGTTTTGACTGAAATGTACTTCGACGGTTTTCATCGTTCGTTCTGTGACGACGACGACGATCTCGAGATCATTCAAGAGAGTGATTCCATATTTGCCTTTGAGACACCGGAGACCTTCAAACTGGAAAACATACGCACAAAAAGAGGTAAATCATACTTCCATGTTTTTGAAAATATTCATCTTTTTTTCCACATTTTATTCATAGCAAATAATCTACGGAGACTTGTTTGTATCTTTTCACAGGAAGTCTTCTGGCAAACCTGAATCACAACAACTTGAAGTATGGGACAGAACTCAGCAGGACTCCGTCGTTCATGCAGGGCGCAATGACTCCTTTAACTGCATCACCCAATAAAAACCTGGGGCCAGAAAAAATCATCCTTCTGGTGTGTAACAGAGCTTGTAGCGGCCACCAAGGAAAAAGGTACTTCAATCCGAAAGTCCTTTGTTGCTAAGTTTTCCTTTACGCATGTCCCTTTATCATGTTCTTGCCAATAATAACGATTGAAGCATCATTGTAATATAATGTCCAGTTATGTTTCGGTAGGATGGTGTAGTAATGGGTTGATGGGCTATTGATGTGCAAAGCTTCCCCGGATAAAGCGACAACCGGCTAACGAAGCTACACATGCTGTTTGTCTTAGGTTCGGACTGCCCTTTGTACTGTACATGGAGCGCACTGTGACCTGGGATGCTCTACAGAAAGAAATCCTAGAGAAAATGCGTCATCTGTTGAGGCCTGGGGTCTACATTCAGGTAGGAAGAGGAACACGCAGTTTTGCGTTTGTTAATAGGTTTATACTGCACATAGTAAACTGGTTTAAAGATTGAACAGATGGATAGATTAGAAAATGTTGTGTTTTACATGGGCCTGCAAAAATATGTTTTTGTGAAATTATTATAAGGGAGACAGCTGTACTATTCTAACAGCAGTGTTAACAGTGGTGTCTCTGTGTGTAGGTTGGACCTTTCAGTCTTCGGGTGGTTGGCGTTGTTGGTATCACCTACCTCCTCCCTCAAGACGACCGGCCGCTGTGTCACCCAACTGTGGACAGGTCTGTCCTGCTGTTTCATACATTATCTGTTTACTGCTTAATAAGGTCCTAGTGTTACCACCAACATTGTAAGGATGATATCTAAATATGAATTTGCAGCATGATGATTATTAATAAATCTTCGAGGTTATGTATTACTTTGCTGCTTTACCGTTACAATTTGCACATTCGATAGTGAGACAAATGGTGTGAAAAGATTTAAAGGTGGAGTCAGTGATTCTGGAGAATGCTTTTGTCAAAAATCTTTTTTAAAAAAATCAGTGAATATCTCCTCACGATCTGCTACCTGTCCGTACTGTGTCTGCACTGAAAAAAATTCCAGTTTACAGAGCCTAGGCTGTGTATTAACACCATAGCTGACTCCACCTTTAAGCAGTTTACATCTTCAGTGTAACCCATTTGTGCAAAGCAATAGCCTTCTGAGGGTTTTCTCAGTATTTATTTCAGTGAAAGGCGAACCTGACTCAGACTGAAATCAAAGCAAACAGTGTGTATACATATGCACACAAAGGCAAACACAGGCGTGATCTTGGGTAATGGGGTGAGGTCAAAATTGCACCCATCTCGTCCTTTCATCTTCTGTCTACACTCTTGCCCTATCGGTTATGTTCCTCTCATTGGCCTAGCCTGGTTGACAAGCCCTAACAAGATTTTGGCGGTTTGTTAAAATGCCAGTTTAGCAAGTTTGACTTTTACCTACCTAATTTCAAAACAATAGAACATGTCACAACAGTGTTGATTCATAGAGGTACAATTAATCAAAGGTGAATCAAAGTTGTTTTTCTGTCATTACTTTGTAATGCAAACAATTCTAGTATATCAACAAAAGCAATTGAAGCTATGTTGTGTAACCTCTGTTGCCCCCATGAGGAATTCTGCGTAATTACAACAACACTGTGGGCACATCTACATGAGGTAAGGCCCTCAGTGATTGCACATGAATATTATTCCTTCTGCTTTTCACCCAGGTTTCTTTTCCTAGCAGTGGAATCAACAACTGAAACATTTCATGGGGGCAGCACTAGTTTGTAAATGCTGCCATTCTTAGAGTTTTGTGGAGCTTTTATGCTTAATCAACTAAGAAATATTTTTCAACTTTTAAGTAAAAACTGCACTTTTTTTTTGGTCATATTGGATTAAATCACCATCTAAAGATATTTACTGCACACAGACCATGCACACATTTGTCCCAACAAGTTTTCCATTTCAGTGACATACAATGAAAATCCCATTACAAAAGACACCTGCGGAAATGACTTAATTTCTTTCTCACCATTATTTTGTTCCACTGCAGAGCATACAAGTCCTGTGGGCAAGGGGGGCCACCACACGTGAAGATAGTGGTAGAGTGGGACAAAGAGACCAAGGACTAGTAAGTGAAAAAGAGGAATACATGCTGGAGTTCTGTGGACTGTTTTGTTGTATCCGCCTTGTGTTTTACATGCACAGAATGCAATGACGGCCAGACCTTTTGAAAGTCTTTCACTGCCATCTTCATTTAGAACAATGTATTGGATTAAAAAGCTAATGTGTTGCCAAACTGTTATTTTTATGAAATATTGATACACCAAATGACTTTTGATTTAATTGATTCCAACCCGGGGTTAATTTGCGAGAAAGAGTTCAGCCGCTAATTTTTAATCACTTGCCTTGTAGACATGACATTCAATATGTAATTTATTGTAATTTTATCGATATCTATTCATCAACAGGCAGGCTAACACGCTGCTTGTCTGTGTAAGTGATTATGTAGAAAGTTAAGATGACAGAATCAGTTTTGAAGTTGAATGCTTAAAAATGAAAAAGAATAGCCTGAATCTTGCATCTGTATGTGTCAATCGTGACTGAGATGTTACATAGGAAAAAAAGCCACAGTATCATGTATTGAAAAGTGAAGTGTAACAAGAAAAGTATCCGAAGACCTTAACTGACATGATCAGGTCATTGAATCCAAATACATGAGTTATTTTTTTCAACTTAGTGGTGGGACAGCTCAGTGGATTGGATGGCAACAACCTGCCTCAGTCACAAAAATAGGCTTGTCAGTTAAAAGCAGTTGAAGGTGAGGCAGGATGTCAATACATTTGTTGGTGGCAGCCATTGCATTGTGCAGGATTTCTGAACAGACTTATCAAGTTGGGCAACATCTCAAAAGTAGCCATTTTACAGGGCTATACTTATTTTGAGCTAATGAATGTTTGTTCCTCCCACTATGTTTCCCTTACTGCTTATTCATCAAATAAATACACTTGCTTAATCTACTTAGAAATGAGCTTACATTTATTTTATACAGTTGTGGTTTAAAACTAAGTAAACACCAGAGTCTGAAGTTCTGCCTATACAATCATGTCTGCGTATATTGCCTCACTTAAGTTAATTACTGTGTGTGGTTATATCGTGCAAGCACAGACAAAAACACAATCACGCAGACAGGCACACACACACACACACACACACACACACACACACACACACACACACACACACACACACACACACACACACACACACACACACACACACACACACACTTTTGTAGTCACATTTTTATCAAAAGTCATACATTTTCCAGTTTGGCACTAAAGTATTCGGCCAACGGGAAGAAAATCCCTGATATTCATCATAAGTATTGTACGCAAGCTATTTAATCAAATGACACATTGGACAACTGTGATGTGTTAAACAATCTACTGTCTTGAAAAAGGTTTTAATGAAATATAAAGCAGTTTGAGTAGAATCTCGAGGCAGACCCTGGCATCCTCGCGAGACCTTGAATGGATGAGTGTGCTTCATGTGCCCACAGTCTGTTTGGACACACCGAGGAGGAATACATTCCTGATGCAGAGAGTGTGTATCTGCACAGAGAGCAACATCATCAACCACAGGCCTGCACACTCGCCCAGTGCTTTCAGCTCTACACTAAGGAGGAGCAGGTAACACTTTGGCTGGTGCACGCGCACACACACTCACACACACACACACGCACAGTCGATGCTCTGCCCGATCAGTAATTTGACATTAGAAAGTAAGTCATAGATTTGCCTTGGCACATGTCAGTGGTAAGTATATTTAAAATATAGCCTCACATTTGTCTCCTCCCCACCAGTTTATTGTTCCTCTGCTAGTTCAAAACCCTCCTTTCACTCTGTGGATTTACTGTGTCCTAATGCTATGTTTGGAACAAAAAACTTTAGAAATTCTTTGCACAGACCTACAATATACATTGTGGTTGGACTTGCTCTGAAGGGGAATAGAGAGAGGCAAGAGAAAAATGTGGGGCCTCATCCTGTTTGAGGCCTATTTTATAAGCAGTGTGGTCAGAGCTTGTCCTTGATGGCTGCTGCCCGGTGTGTGTGTGTGTGTGTGTGTGTGTGTGTGTGTGTGTGTGTGTGTGTGTGTGTGTGTGTGTGTGTGTGTGTGTGTGTGTGTGTGTGTGTGTGTGTGTGTGTGTGTGTGTGTGTGTGTGTGTGTGTGTGTGTGTGTGTGTGTGTGTGTGTGTGTGTGTGTGTGTGTGTGTGTGTGTGTGTGTGTGTGTGTGTGTTTCAGCTGGCCCCAGACGATGCATGGCGCTGTCCCCACTGCAAGCAGCTGCAGCAGGGCCGCATTAAGCTCAGCCTGTGGACGCTGCCGGATGTGCTCATACTGCATCTCAAGAGGTTCAGACAGGTATTTCAGCTCAACCCAACACTGTTCAAATAGAATAAAATAAATGTGAATCTAGACCTACTTTTTCAGCATGAAGAGCAAGAATCACTCTAGTTATATTTTGCATCCTCACAGGTTTTTAGTAATTTTTTTTATAGCAGTCAATCCTTGGCTGGCTTTAAAGGTGCAGTCAGCAATTCTGGAGAAATCCCTTTTTGTCAAAATAAGTGAATATCTCCTCACGATCCGCTACCTGTCCGTACCTTTGTGTGTGCTGAAAAAAAAACTGGTCTGTAAACAAAGGGTATACATACAAAAGGGGCCCACCATACCTAGCAACATGTCCGTCTACAGAGGCCAGGCTGTATAATAACACCAAACATTTTTTCAGTGCACCCACAGTACGATATTCACTGATTTTGACAGGAAGTGATGTTGAAAACAATCATTCTCAAGAATCGCTGACTCCATCTTTTAATGGTTGCAGCAGCTGTGTGCTTTTTTAATGAAACCACACATAAACTGAGACTGCATAGGTTTTCTGAAGTCCTATAGTATGTCACTCAACCACCTGTCCTGTAGGCTGCAACTAATAGGTAGTCTGATGTGTTTATCTGGCTGTCTGTTTCAGGAGGGCGACCGGAGAGTGAAGATGCAGAACATGGTGAAGTTCCCTCTGATGGGCATGGACATGGCACCTCATGTGGTGAAGAGAAGCCAGAGCAGCTGGAGTTTACCCTCCCATTGGTCACCGTGGAGACGGCCATATGGCCTGGGCAGGAACCCAGATGACTACCTGTATGACCTGTACGCTGTATGCAATCACCACGGAAACATGCATGGGGGCCACTACACAGGTGAAGAAGCAAAAATAGCTCTAGTGCAGAGTGCTTTCTGTGAGAATTATCACAATGTAAAACTCACTGTTTAGTTTGTGTCATCCATTTTGACCCATTCATCCCTTTGCTTTGCTCTCACAGCCTACTGTAAGAATTCCATTGATGGTCAGTGGTACTGCTTTGATGACAGTGAGGTTTCACCAGTACCTGACGACGACGTGTGTCAGCAGACGGCCTATATCCTGTTCTACCAGCGGAGGACAGCTGTCCCCTCATGGTCGGCCAACAGCTCTGTTGCTGGTCAGTATTCATGTCATTTGTCTGCTGTACATATGTCTAATTAAACAATTAGAATATCAATAAAAAGTAATTTCCGTAAATTAATTCAAAAGTGAAACTTTCAAATAATAAAAAAATTCAAAACTGACATATTTCACTTTGTTTTATGAATCTAGAATATATAAAAGTTTCACTTTTTGAATGAACTTTTCCATGATATTCAAATTCTTCTGTACTGTAATGTGGAGCGCTCTTCAGCTATGATTGAATGTGTGTGTACCTAACACACAGGTAAGACTTTAATTCGAAATGTAATTATAATATTCCTCAATGTGGCTCTAAAACCTTTAAAAGAAAGTAACGTTTGTATTGTCCTTTATGCAGGTTCCACCAGTTCATCTCTGTGTGACCACTGGATCAACAGGTTACCTGGCAGTAGGCCTGCTAGCTTGGCCTCTGGAGCCTCCTCCAGACGCACCTCTATGGCATCGCTGGCTGAGTCAGGAGAGTTTCCAGCAGAACGCAATGAAGATGATGGTGAGACAATGCTCATGTTGCTTCATTTGTTTTTACAGGCGTCAGATTGTACACACGTAGGCACATGAGCTGCTGCTTTCATCTGACATCTAACATTTCAGGACATGGTTCTAACAGAAGCACTGTAAACTTTTGATTTGAAAAGCAAAACCAAGTCCATCCACACAGGATGAGACCAGATTTAGAAATTCAGAAGACCTCAACAAATATAAAAGAGACTGTATGTAGCAAACCATCAGTCATCGAGGGAAATGATCAAATAAAATGATTTCAAAGAGATATCTTTACTGCCATTGCATAATAGTGTATTCCACCTTTTAAAATAAGCAACACAAACATTAGTTCTTTCATTTTTAAATAGATTTATTTATTCTTCAAATTGCAATGCTCCACAGCAAATATATCTGTTCAAATTAAACGATACCACCAAGGTTTTCAAGAGTCGCAAACACTCCCGTGTAAACTCCTAGATTTCATTATAAGATTTTCGAGAGAGACACTATTACAGGGACAAGGCAGAAAGTGACAGGACAAGTGTCCTGTGTAACTGGGAAGAGCATGATGTTTATGACTGAGCTCTGAGCTGTTGGAAACCTTGCACACAGAATAAATCCAAATGGAGACTCATGTTGCCTTAGGCTGCTGTTTGTGGAAAATATAAATGCAGGCTTTGTTTAACCCTCCATAAAGCAGGGTAAGCGTAGTACCCAAATATGTTGGCCAGGCAAACTGGCACTTATCGTTCACAGATCTCACTATGGTTGGTGCTATACTAACAGTTTTTTTAATTCCTTTTTCAATCAACATGGCTTTAAGAAAATACATAACATACACAAACGTACTAATGATAAATGCAAGAACAAGACAGGAAGGGAAAATAAATAGTTAATAGTTTAATAAACAATTAAAAAAAATGTACAAACAAGATTTGAATGCAAAATGTAATCTATGGATCCTTTTTAAAATGAACAAGGCATATGACCGCTTTGCTTTTGGTGCATTGCAAGTATTTATTTTAAGTAGCACTGACATTTTAGTTTGTGTAATTTGGATTAAAGGAGGAGTCAGCGATTCTGGAGAAAGCTTGTTAAAAATGAATTTTGACAACAAGCTTTCTCTAGAATGGCTTATTTCACCTTTTTAATTCAGGGTTTCCAACAGCACTTAAGTCCAGTTAAGTGTGTTTAACGAAAGTTCAATTTATTTCATAAAACATTTTCTTGTTAACAGGAGGATTCTCTGTCCGCCCATTTGTTCGGAGCATCCAGCGTCAGAGCCTGTCCTCCAGGTCTTCCATAGCCAGCCCTCTAGCTCTCAGTGACAGTGGGATAAAGCCGTCCTGGTCTCTCTCTGCCAAGCTCCACATGAGGTCCAACTCTCCCTCACGTTTCTCCCTGGACTCCCGCTGCTCTCCTCCTCTGGAGCGGATAGGAGAAGCCGGCGATGACAAAGTTTCCACGTCCTGTTTTGGCAGCTACAGCAGACATGAACGCTACTTTGGCAGCAGGTCTCCCCTGTCCATGATGGAGAGCAACTTCAGTGAGCAGGACAACAACAAAAGGTTCCTAGATATGATGTACTGCAGGGCTCCCACTCCGGTGGACAAGAGGAGCACCAGAAGTGACCCAAGTGAAAACAACAACCAGATCACAGCCATAGACCAAAACGTTCTACCGGCCCAAGCTACTCCCTCCAAAGAACAGAAACGTAAGAGCAGTATCGGAGGATTTGGCTCCAAGGCGGAAAGCTCGGGCTCGGCAAAGAGTTCCAGCAAAGCGGAGCAAGAGAAAACCTCCAAGAAACGCTTGTGCTCAACGCAGAAGACCTCTGCGTCCGAGACGCCTTCCAGCACGCCGGTGAAAGGCAAAAAGATGAGCAGTACTAAAGAAAAGAGTGTGACCTCCAAGAAGAGCACCTCTACGCCCAGTGGAACTCCCTCCAAAACAACAAAGGAGGCAGCTAAACCCCTGGAGGCAACGCCACAACATAGGCCATGTCTTCGATCTAACCCCCAGTCCTCTGCTTCTCCCTCGCCCACGTCACAAAAGAACTCCAGTGTTGCAGATAAAAGCACCATTAGTAGCCAGAGAAGGCGGGTAGAGAGGAGCTTCAGCAGAGATTCTATGCACACTAGCCCCCTGGTGGACCACATCAGAGGAGGCAGCTCACTAGCCCGCTCTTCACTCTCTAAGAGTGGGGACAACAACCGCGTTGAGAGGAGATCAGTGAGGAGCTCCAGCAGCAGCTCTTCAGTCACTAGCCTGCGCTCCCCCAGTGTCTCCACCAGAGACCTGCAGCGCAGCAGCAAACCAGAGGAGAAAGGCTTGTCTTTCTTCAAGAGCGCCCTCCGACAAAGGGAAAGCCGCCGGTCGGCTGATTTGGGAAAAAGCTCCATGCTTGCCAAAAAGCCCTCAGAGAGGACAGGCAAGCAGAATGGACAAGCCAAGGACGTATGTAGCGACAATGGCAAGACAGCAGACGCCGAGTCTTCACAGTCGTCTGCAGAGACTCAAGGAGGAGGGAAAAAGTCAGAGACAAAAACGTCTTCCAAGCCCCCCAGTTCTCTCAGTCGCACCCTTCTGAACGTTGGCAAATCCAAGTCTTCCATGTCTGAAGTAAGTCTCAAGTCTCCCGCAAACGGGAAGAAGCCTCTCGAAAGGATGGCGTCTTCCCGAAAGTTGTCGTCTAGCATGCAATCTCCTGCACGTACAACACAGAGGCCTCAATGATATATCAGACAGTAGTTACATGCAGCTCTTTTCTTTGTGCCTAAGTTTCAGTGAGCGCCAGATGTGTTTGTAAAGAGATATTTTTTAGATGTTATGGTTCTGTTCACTGGCATCAGATGATGGCTTTGAGGGTTGCATGTGAGCAGCCAGCTTTGAGGAAAAGTTAAAGGTTTGAGTTAACAATCCATCACCTGCATATTTTGGTTTCAAACACTTGCCTGATATCCTGCCAGTTCTAGGTTTTGATGCAGTGTATACTGTTAGCATATACACTGTTTGAATCTAGGTAAGATTCTGATGAGAGTTAGAAAAAGGAGTGCAGGGTGATCGCTCGACACATGTTTTCTCACTTGGAGGGTAGGAACATGAGCATGCTATTATGCATATAGCTGCACAGCACATCTGCTTTGATTGTGTGTATTGGAGGCCTATGAAACAACTGACAGCATTTACAATTATCTTTCCTTCAGACCAGAGCTTTGTTATATCTTTACATCGCTGCAAACAGAACATTTAGGTTGCCTGCAAAATATCCTAAAGTACAGCAGCCTCTACATTAAAAGAAATGAAGGGACTGAGAAACATTTTCACTTTTTATGCAACAGGAATGCGTAATTAGTCTTGTGGAGTGAGATTTTGAACCGACATATACACATCCTTCAGATTAAGATGGAAGTAAGACGGCTGTCCAAAATAATTGTGGCCGAGCATTCGTGTTAGATGAATGATTGTTTTATGCCGTTTAAATTGACCAGCCGTCTGTTTTTCCAGATGCACCTCATGTATTGGTTAATGGGGGCTAATAGTAACAGGGTTTTTTCTCTAAAGTTATAGAAGACATAGTAGAAAGACATAGCGGACTATATACAGTTTTTCACATGTTGCATATTGAGAGTATTTGGGATTGATATGAAGCTGAAAAGACAAATAAGAAATGATTTAAACTTTCCTGATTATAGACTCAGGATCATAGAGATTATTGAAATAATATAAAAAGAGATGTGATGGCCGGCCCAAGGGGGAGAAACAAGGATTTGAGATGAGAAAGAATACACACATTGAGAGCTTTTTTCCAATATTTTTAAACTTAATTTTTGTTTCAATACTAGTTCTTTTTCTTGAACTCTTTTTCCCCAAAGGAATGATGTCCTTGGAATGAAACAATTTTAAAACAAGAGTATATGAATACATATATACCTGTATGTGTCTGTACAGGTTCTGACAAAGTATATAATACATAACCCAATTTTTCCTATACATGAGCAAGAAGAAAATGATCGTAAGCGCCTTTCAATAATGTATGCGGAAACAAGTAATTGCCTTTGGCAACATTGTAGTCTACGACTGTATGCATCACTGAATAGGAATGTTGTGTTGTTCGCACTTTGTATAGATAAATGAGTTTTCTTCCACTGAGAAGATTATCATATATAAATATATATATAGATATAGATAAATACACACTAACTTTACAATGTAATGATCTAATTTTTAATATGTTGTCTCTTGATGATTTGGAGACATATCGTAGTGTAAACAGGCCTTAGACTGTAAATGGTAAAAGGGTACATTCATCTCAATGTTTCAGGGGTCATTTACTTCACCTGGTGCTGTAACAGACCGATGCTCCTCTGGCACTGATGTTTCTTAATGAACATATGTTCAAATGCCGATGTTCAGAACTGTGACCACACAATCCAGTGAACCAGAAACCTGTTGGCAGCATTTCTCATAACCTGTGGTACCTCATTTGAGAAGACAATACTTTGCCATTATTTTCTTTGTCACGCTAAAACAGAATATTGATAATGAGCCATTTAAGTCATTCATAGAACAACATTTATATTGTCTCCGAGCAGTTGTTCTCCAGATATGGATATGCAGGCTGCGTTTCTCGACTAACAGATACTGCATGGTACATATCTTTTGCAGGAAATCTGATCTGCTCTTGTTCTGAACAATCAGCACTATCAATGTGTAATTTACCCATCTGCAATAGCAATATCCATACATTAGATACCAGCATAGTGTATGTTTTTGAATGAGTGTGGTTATTTTTGTGAAATCTTTGAATTCTAGACTGTGTTTCTCTCAACTGTTGCTCTGTAGCATCCGACAGGTTTACATTTGGTTCTCGGATGGTTTCAGAGAAATACCACTCAGTTTGAAGATGAATGTATGTTATTTAAATGGACTGTTGCAAATTGAGCTAATCAGAAGCAGCTTTAATGTGACACTGGCATGTAATGTTAGCTTCTACAGTCAGACATAATTATTATTATTTGGGACGGCAAGATTCACAAGCTTGTTATCAATTCACAGTTGACAGGTAAATTGGCCATACGGTCAAAAAGAAATTCCACGCAGCATGGTTTTATTCAAATCTACCTGCCATCTCTTGAGGATAATTAGGCCGTAGACACACGACACAATAAGGCAAACATACATTCTGTATTTGTTTATTTCCTACCATTAGAAAACATAGTGTAGCTTCATGTGCTCAAGCTGTCACCGGCCATTGAACATAACATACTGCCGTTCCAAATGTGGTGGTATTCCTTTAGCTGCTCTTTTTCTACTTCACATTGTTATCTTATCAGGAACCTATGCATGGCACTTTGGATCAAAAGCAGGACAATTTTCTGTAATTGTGACCGTCACCGTGTTGTTTGCCCTGCTGTAAAGTCTGTAATTAAGTTGCAGTGGCTATGTCTGCCTTTGAGGGGTTGATCATGCAATCACACACACAAACACTTGTTTATCCATTTATCCACTTGCAAAATAAGAAGTTTGTTGGATTATTTATCTGGTCACGTAGCCGAACCCCCCATAAAAACGATTTTTCCTATACAAAAGCTAAATCTGAAAACAGAAACATTTCCCCTTGTTTTCCAACCCTTATTTAATTCGTTTATAGCCACCACATGGCGTACATTACCATAGGCCATGTTTTCTTAACCGTTTTCTTTTTACGACGTTAGGTTCAGACGATTAGACGAGACAAGCGGGTTCATTCATTGAGTCAGTATCGGTCTGTAGTGTATTGCAGGGATGTCTAAATATCCCCAATGTATTAGTTGAATGTCATGACAGAATAACTTTTTCTACCTGCCTGTCATTTAGAGACACACTTTTTTTTTATTTTTTATTTTTTTTATAATGTCTTGGCAAACATACTAGTGGTAGAGCAATAACCCACTCATCATCTCATTGCTTGATGTTCATCGATTTAGATGAGGGAAACTGCGGTTTGAAATGCCAATGAGTGCAACATAGACTAGAAAAGTATTGCACTCCCTATGTCGTAATCCATATTACACACACCTGTTGAAACAAGATGTCAAAAAGCAATGAAAACTGTAAGAAAACGTGAATCAATCTTTAAATAATTGATTCTCCTCGGTAGCTTTCTTCACTGCAGTTATTTTCTGTGTTTTATTTGTTGTCTATACGTACAGAATTGAGAACGTTCATTTTGGTATTGCGGCATTGCATGAACGCTAATGCATGTATCTTATCAACTATGCAAGACTCTGCGGCTGTGTAAAGTAGAGCATGGCTGGTATATTCCATTTGCTTAATTTGCACATCCGTACCAATATTTAGAAAGAGTGTCTCGAGTATTCAATCTCTACAGCTGAAGGGATTTTACTTCAATTTCCTAGATTTATTTAATGCCATACTTGCTTTTACCATTCCCCATTGAGTTTAGAATATTTTTTCCCCTCATTATTTTGTTTTTGAATTCTGCTGATCTGTGCTCTCTGGCTTCTCCTACCCAACTGGTAGGTTACTGTCTTTTTTGTTGTTATGAATATTTACTATTGCACACCAGCAGAGACAACAATAAGGATGTGATAATCTCTGTGGTTACTAACCTCATGTAAATGTGTATGTATTGTGAAAAAGGCCTTCTTTTAATTCACTTCAGTAATAATAGTTTGTGAACCCCGGTTGAAATGGCCTCAGTTGCATCAAAGATGTGCTCAGTCTGTCCATATAAAGGCAACTCAAATGAATATATAAATATATATAGACACAATGCAATAAAGAAAGATAGTACATTTGTAGTTTTATATTACAGAATGTTATGAACTATGACATTAAAATGTAAGTGTTCAGTCAATAGTTTTTTGTAGAATTAATGCCACATCAATCATTTCAATCGTGATGTGATTTTAATTATTTTTTTTCTTTGTAAACTTTTGCTGCAGTGTATCAGCAGACAAAAGGCAACTTCCAAACAGGCTTTGAAGCAGCAACACTATATGTGTCTCTGATAACTGGTGAAATGAGTATAATACATCCATCACTGTGCTAGTTAAAATGCATAGAGACGTCCCTGTGGAAGTTAATTAAGATTAGAGAATCCTACATTGACTTATTGTTATGACACAGCAGTTTTGTTTTCGAGCTGTTCACAGCGAGTATCAAAAAGTTCCACTTTTTCAAGGGGAAACCATTCATTCATGACAATATCCGCCATGTTGTGAAAGCATTTTTATTTTTATTTTACCACTCAAAGTTGCAATAACCACTGATAGTGAAATACCAAAATCCCACAGACGGAAGATTCTGCGGATACTACAACTCTCTGCTGAATGGACAGAAATGTCCCAAATAAGTTACTTAGGCTTTATTTTTGGGCTAGATAATGCTCCGATAGATGAGGCCATTTTTTTTTAAAGATTACGCTAAAACCGGCAATACTGAAACTTTCCTGAAGCCTTAAGCAAAACAAATTGTAAGTGATACTTTCTATCTTTTATTTGGATGATACATAAACCATAGAGCTGTGTAATAATTGAATGTCTTAAATCTCTCTTACTTTTTTTAAGCTCACTAGCAACACTAAAGTGCTAAATGTATAGCACGTCTCCCCTTTGACCTAATTGTCTTATACTTTTGGTTTTTTATGTATTATTCGTAAAAGGGTTTTGTAAAAAAAAAAGTGTTGTATTCATTGAGACTTGTCTTCACTTAATGCTGTTTACTGTATTTTTTGTTGGTTCATGAGGTTGTTCTTGTCTAATGGCCTTTTGTATATTTCATGTTTGTTCATTTTACATTAAGGCCTCTTGTTCCAGCATTTGCCACTTTCTTACTTTCGTTGTCTATTTTTCTAAAGAGCTGAGCAATGTGTCGTGACATTCAGTAGTTTCAGACGAGTTCATTAGGCTGTGTCAAAGTCTTTTATGTTAATTTATTTCTCTTTTGTTATCATGTATGCACTTTTTTTTTACGTATTTGTTTCCCCTCTTATTTCTCCGATGGACAAATGTGTATATACTTTGTTGGTTTACCCATGCAAGTACAAAATGAAAAAAATCGGAATAAAAATATTGAAACAGTAACAGTGGTGTGCTTGTGTGAGTGTATTCATTCCTACACTAGAGGGAGCTTTTCTCTAACCTAACTGTCCCCCTGCTTTAGTCCATACAGCTCATCACTTTCATTGATTTAAAAAAAGTTAAATTAACATTCAAGTTCTGCGTGTTACTATTTCCCAACTTCAGATGAATTCATGTCAGAAGAGCCTGCGATCTCACCTTGAGCCAGTAATGAGTGTTACATCGCATCAGTGGAACTCACTTTTTGGATCAACAGCACTGTCGATCACAAACTACTGAAGCAGCATGAGACACTGAAGACATATATATTTTAATGTTCAAATATTGGACTCCTTATCCAGTTGGGGTTCGGTAAGCAAAGTGTGTGAGCTTTTGAAAACTAATGCTCATTGTCTCAGTGAAGAGACAAGACGGTGTTATCTTCTGACCTCAAGGCCGTGCAATAAATGAGCGGCTCTATACATTTCTGTCCAGGATTATTATTTTTGAGCTTTTCTCTTGCAGCACACTATAGGAGCAGCGGGGGGTCTGAGCTCAACTAACAGTGTCCACTTGGCATTATAATGGCAAAGATTTCAATACCTCTGTTCACAATGACATTAAATGTACTAAAGTTTAGTTTTAATTCTATCACAGATACACAACATCACATACATAACATACATAGTAATAAATTAATTCATACAGTGTCATTGTTTATACTCAATACTTAGGACCTTTAAACATTTGCTATTATTTATTTGTTTTTTCTTAAGTCCCCCGTGGATCTCATCAATGTTCTTGGCGGGATCAACACTTGTCAATCACTTTCTGTCAATAATACTTTTTTACAATTCAGATATGAGCGAGACATTTTTTTTTTAACCAAGCAAGCAGGAAATAAATCCAGTGAAGAGCCTATAATGATTCTCCAACTGTTAATTATTTAACTTATTGATCTTTATGCTTAATGTAAAAAATATAGGAAAATGCTCATGACAAATAATCAGTGCCAACGGTAATGTTTTGAGATCACTGATTTTAAAGCTGCTTCAATCAAACATTTCCAAACTGTGACTTACATGCTAATCAGCAAATCTTCTCATCCTTTTCTTAAGTAATTAGTTTAACTGCAAAGGTAAAATACTCCATTGCAGGTAAATGTGCATGCAAAACGTTAATATAATTGCAATATATTCACTTTCAAGCATAAAAAGTAAAAGTACTGATAATGCAAATATGACATTTCAGAGATTTATATCATCGTACATGGTAGATTTTTATTTCTGATTCATGTACATGGCATTTTTAAGTTAAGCACATTTTAATGTCATCTAGAACAATACTGCAACGTAAATAATGTTATGTTTTCTATGAAGGATCTCGATTTGTAAAGTTACTAACAACTACTCTACAGCTGTCGGATTTGTGTAGTATATTCCCTCTGAAATTAAGATGAGTACAATTATAAAGTACCACAAAACTGCTTAAGTACAGGTACGCTTTCTTCAAAGTACAGAAGAGCAGTAGGCTACTTGCAAAGTGAGTAAATGTTCTTTGTTACTTTTCAGCATTTTAAATCAGCGATCAGTAACACATCAATACTTTTCTTCTGGTTATCAAACTGGTTAATTAACTCAGCAGCCAACATTTAGTAGCCAAAAGCACAAGAGGTCAGAAAGTCGCAGCATCCCTCAAAACTTAAACTTGAAGTTGTTTTTGCCTAAAAATGTAAAGCGTTTTAGTCCCACAGTCCTCTCTCTCTCTCTCTCTCTCTCTCTCTCTCTCTCTCTCTCTCTCTCTCTCTCTCTCTCTCTCTCTCTCTATGTCTATGTCTATTTGATTGGCATGTTGTGTTTTCACATTTCCTGGTGTGACCGGAGAATGCTGTTACTCTTTTTCTCCACTGCTTTGAACAGGGAGTCCTACCAGCATGTGACTGCTCTCTCGTGATAATATCAGTCCCCCATGGCACAGCGGAGTTACTTTAGCAATTCGCCCGTGGCTTTATCTCCTTTGTCCCCTCTTTTGACTCCTCCCCAGAGAGTGCAGAGAAATCAATAAGAATTGATTTTTGAAGGCAAGAAAAGGCGGTTGGAATTCAAGGGGAAGAACCAGTGTAAGACAGAGACAGAGAGGGTACTAGCAGGGAAAGGTGTGAGGCCTGTAGCATAATATGCATGTGCTGGCACAGCTAAAGGTCACCAACATGAACCTGTCTGTAACAACAGATTATGAAGTGTCCAGGCCTCACAGCTATGGACAGGGCTGGACTGGGACAAAAAATCGGCCCGGGCATTTTTGGCCATGGCAGCCCACCATGATTATTTATACGATATGCGGAGGCAGGGGCGTTGCACCAAATTCTGGGCCCCTATACAGGAAGTCCTGATGGGCCCTCTGAGAGGCGGTCTTACAATACAAACATGTAAAAGCTATGTTTGTCTATAGTCCAAAAGGTATGAGTGACTGGTCCCTCTCTGAGCCAGATAACAACCGAATGTTTCTAATGATGAATGACCAAATCATTACGCGTACTTGAACACAACCCCTGATCTAATGACTCTTAATAAACATGCACACACATAGTGTTTCTCACAGGAATTTGGGAGACTGTGTCGTGGACCCTGGACCTTCTAGGGGGGTCCGGGGGAATGCTCCCCCGTAAGATTTTTAAAAAAATGTTAAAGTAAAATTCATCAATCTGGTGCACTTTGAGGAGAAAACTAAGGCTAGATCAACTGTTTCCTATGTAAGCTATTTAGTACTATTTTCTGGAATACTTTATAGACACAGAATGACCAAAAAGCAGAAAGAAGAAATGTACATGTTTAAAAAATCCAGTCAGCTTCGGGAATTTTTTTCCTTCGTTTGTATTTGTTAATGGCCCAATATAGGCCCCTGATCTTCGTAGCCCCGAACAATGTTATTTAAAATATAACAAAAATGTACTGACGAATGAAAGGCCCCTGATATCAGTTTTTTTCCCTAAATACAATTTTTCTGGGCCTTCAAAGATCATGGGCCTATATTGAGCCAGTAAAAAAAATAAAAAATTGAAAAAATATGTTTTTATTTTTTTGGGTGCAGCCCTCCTCTGGCTAACCCCCCCACCCTCCCAAGCCTGTCCGCAGTCCGACGGCCCTGAACATAACTGATCATCGTCAGATGCTCATAATTACCGAGTAGAAGTTGAATGCGTGATAATACAATTCAATTCAGTCTCTGAATAGGCGGCCCTCTGCTGTGTGTGTGATTGGGCCAGGCCCAGCCTAGAACCAATCATAATGAGTAAAGGCCTGGGACAAAGTTTTATTTAACTTTCAGGTAAAGTTGACAGGCTGCTTGAACATTTATATGTCCATGGCACTCCCGAGAGGGAAGGGACCTCGGCTGTGTGACTTGGCCAGGCCGGGCCGAGTCACACAGCCGAGGGTCCATAAAAAAAAAAAAAAAAAAAAAAGATTTTTATTTTTATTATTATTTTTTTTTATGGACCCGGCCCGGCCCAAAATGCCTGCCGGCCCACCGGCCATTGCCTGGTACGCCCGATGGCCAGTCCAGCCCTGGCTACGGAGGTCTCACACATACGCTAAAAATAATGGCAGCCGTGTGAAAAGTGACACTATACCTCTTAAATTTAAATCATTGTATACTCCATAAAGAGGAAAAGTGGGTTTAACTGCAGCCAACCGGTAGCCTAGAGATTATTTCTAAATCATTTTCTTGCTGCATGTCTTCTTACAGCAGGACAGTTTGTTGATGATTTAGTTCAAAACCACTGCAGGGATTTAGTGTTTTTTTTTGACAATGTATTGTAAAGTAGGAAATAATATGTCAATTCTAAATTGGATGTTAAAACCTTCCGCCAGACTATTGGCATTCATTTGTGTCATGTTCCACTTTGTAGCAGCCAATTAGTTTCCTGTTTTCTCTCCGATCTGCTGCTGCTGAGCTTCGTTTGACATTCACTTTCACACTGCTTGTTTGTTATCCCTCGACCACTCACTCAACCTTCAACAGGGTTACTGTTCAAAGCCGGACAAGACAGCAACAGACTTCCACTACAGAGAGGGAGGGCTGTTTGATTTCTGTTGGAGGGATTGGTCCATGGGTCCGGTGGGTCGGCGTACAGGGCTGACGGCTTGGAGATTGACAGTTGAGATCTTTCCCAGGCAGAACAGCGCTGGACAACATGAGCAGTGATCCAAGGCAACAGTGAGTGTGTGGGGAAGCTGGCGGCCTGGTGTATCCATCATTGAAGTGTCTGCCTGTGTGTGTGTTTGTGTGTGTGTGTGTGTGTAGTCTTTTGACTGAGGGCCATGTCCCCTCTGTCATCAGGACTGTTGAATGCTAGTGTCCACAGACTTATTTCTAAGCACCTGGCCATGGGAACCCACCAGTGGTTCAAGACAAGTGACATTTCAAAGAAATGAAAATCAGTTTAGTCTTTTCCTTTTTTTTGTTCCTTGTTTTCTTTATTGAATTTTTATTATTCCCTGCTGTCATTTCCTTTCCCTTCTTTATCTAGTGTTTCAGGCAAAGCAAATACAGCGAGATGAGCGCTGAGAGAAATCGTCACTCTTTCTGATTTCGATCAGAGCCATCCAAACGGTGAGTTGATTTTAATATAGATGCGCTCACACACACACACGCACGCACGCACGCACACACGCACGCACGCACGCACACACACACACACACACACACACAATCATAGTGTGGTTACGGTGTCGTGTAGATTTTTCTTCCCTCATGAAAATAGCATGCTTATAAAAAAGTAATCTTTTGTCGCAATACCACAACACAATACCGATTTTAGAAGTTGATATTTGTCTGGTAGGGTGGTTGTGTCGAGGTGGGTGTCTGTCTACACGTGTTATACGGTCCTATGGTTATGGCAGGTGCATCCATTACAAGAAGTTTTTAAAGTATTTCAGCAACCAGCTTGTTACTAAAGATGGAATTCACCACATGTGATCATCACACTGAAAGATTCAATCCTCTGCACATAACAAAATATGGATATCTAAATATCCAAGAAGCCTCAATCAATATCAGAGTATCTTAAATGCTTCATAAGAGGGAGCTGGTTCAACATTCATATTATTTTTATCTCGAGTGTTTGGTCGACTTGTTTCAGCCCAACAGTGTGGATCATTGTGTTTCCATGGCTATGAATCCCAGGCATTTTACACGGACATCATGCAGTATGTATTAAGTATTCCAATCCGCCGTTAGTATGGCTGTATAGGATCAGAACTAGACAGGTTATAATGACCCTTTTGCTCAGTAGATTTCTACTGACAGCAGCTCCGGTGTGCACGCAGTTATTCTGATGATGACATGTTTGGCCACATTTCCATCAAGGCCGGATAAAAACACGCCTGAACCAGTCAGTGGGCAGGTCAATACCTGAGTGCGTCACTTGCATAAACGTACAGAATACATACGAATACATTTATGCCTACCAATATAACACAAGGATTAGGTTTGCAATCCATTTGGGTTTGTTTACCTTGGCTGATTCAGTTGTATAGCTCTAGTTTTGGGACTCCCTTTGAAGCAGAAATGATACCGCTATACTATTATCCTGCTGAAATAAGGTCAACTAAATGCTAACAAGATGAAAATAACCTTGTTTGTGATATTTTTAGCTGGCATTTTAAAACATGGAGAGAATAATCGAATGCTAGTGTATACTTAAAAAAGGAGTTCTGGAGCTATGAAAACACGAGCCAGTCAAGAATACAGTCGGTTTTATTAAAACTGCCAGAGAGGGAGACAACATCATGGACTACTAGGGGTCAACAACTCTCCCATCTAAAAAGCAACAAATCCCACTGCAGGTTTAAGGAGGCAGCAAAAATGTCGAAAAGGACCCAGTGCACCGTAAATAGTAGCGGGGCGACTGTGGCTCAGGTGGTAGAGCGGGTCGGCTGATGATCAAAGGGTTGGAGGTTCGATTCCCGCCCTGCCACTTGTGTCATGGTTGTTGTGTCCTTGGGCAAGACACTTCACCTATCTTGCCTCGTGTGAATGTCGATAGTAAGCCTGCTATCGGTGTATGAATGTGTGTGTGAATGGTAACGTGGGAATGGGAACATGTCTCCCTTGTAAAAGAGTCTTCGGTCTCAATGGGATTTACCTGTATAAATAAAGGTTAAAAAAAAAAAAAAATGGGGATAACAGACTTCCCATATTTTGGAAAAAGCTGACAGACAGACAACACTGACAGTAACCATCTTGCATTACAGCCAAACTGTCAAGGTAACACAAGAGTGCATTCTGGCCTGTGAAGTATAAAATGGTTTATAATTTGTATGTCTGAGAGTGGATTAACATTTTTTGAACATTCTAGTGCTGTTTGCAATTTCTCACCCTGACCTCAGGTGTTGTGAATGTAAATGTATTTTCCACATTTTCACAAAGAGATCTACAAATTATGGGATTAACAGGCAACAGGAAAGGAAACAATGCTTTTTATGCCCTTCATCCAGGAACAAAAGGCTTGAAAGTACCGTTTTTGAAATAGGCTCCAATGCTCATGAATCCTCTTTAGCATGATGCACGAGCACAGCCCCTAATACGAATATAAAGCCAGATGCCCCCATAAGCTGTTTCACCATTATTTATTTATGAATGAATATTCTCCAACTGCACACTAATACGTCCCTGGGCTTAGGGAAATGGCTTAATGCATTTGTTAAACTTGGCCTGGGATTCTTTATTACCTGTCAAATGTCTAAAAGTAACATTTTATCATGTGGCTTTATTTTCTCGTTCTTTCCACCCCCCCACCCCCGCCTACGATACCCAGAATCCCTTTCAAATGTGCAAAAGCAGAATCTGACAGCGGATGATAGTTGAGCACGTGAAGGCAATAACACATCTACAGTACGTAAATGTTTTTATTATTATTATTATTAAATGCATTATAAAAAGTGAAATAGAAATTTGATGATACATGTGTCGAGAGGAAAATTTTTATTTATTGCGAAAGAATGTAGGGAGGATGTCCGTGAATCTGGCAAATGCAGGGAAAAAAAAGTAGTCCTTTCAATCATAATGTGGCTCTGAAAACACAACAGCATCTGCATTTCTTAACGACCCTGATGGAAATGCTGTGTCTCCACTCACATAGTTACATCAAATACATAATCTAGAGAGAGCTGAAAGGGAGTGAATTGCGTCTTTAATTCATTTTGATGGGGGGGGGGGGGGCTGGGGGGGGTTTATCATCACTTTCCGTTGGTACAATTTTTGTGCACTTGGAGAGGAGTGATGCGGCTGACAGAAAGATCCATTTTAAACGGCTCTATTTTGCATAACGATCTCTGGTGAATTGTTTTAGTTTGTTTTAATGTGGATGAAAACAGGAGCTAAGTGCCTCCCCTGTACCAAGATGTGCTTATTTATGTGATGATGTTTTTTCATGCATCCTTGAAGTCCCCTCAGTTTAACACATCCATGAATGCACAGTACACATTAGGGCAAAATCAAAGGGACTCCCACTTTTGGAGCACTTACTGCCTCCTTTTCTTTCTACTTTCATTTCAAAATGTGAAAGGTGAAAGATAGCTTTAGAAATGAGATGTGAACTTTAGATTATATTTCGGCGATATTGCAATGAGTCAAATTTCCCAGTCACCTAATGGCCTTGTGAAATGTTCTTGACAAGGTTTGAAAAAAGGAAAGAAAAAATCCTTCCTCTCCGCTCTGCTAATTAACAGTAAGAAGGGGCGCTATCGCATTCCCCAGACTCTTCTTTTCACCAATGAGAATAACAATGAACCCAGCAGGATGAATAATAGATCGTCCTATACGCCGAAGAATAATATGAGCACTTTAGTACACAGTCCATTTTTCTGACCATTTAAATCCACCTTTAAGCGGTTTCCAGTGCCCGCAGAAACTGACTAATGAGTGCACTCACAGCGCTGTAATGAATCAGCAAAGCGTTGGCATTAACCAGAGCAGCACGCTAAACCAAAGTCCTGCTGCATGCTGTCGTGTGTGTGTGGTGTGTTTGTGTGTGTGTTTATGTGTGTGCTCTCCTTCAATTCCCACCACTCTCTGACTGCTGTTCCAAAAAAAACAGCCTTTATTCAGTGATAAGCACCGCCGTTGCTTTTTCATTCTGGAATTTAAAATGCAAATAACACTGCTAATTTCACCTTTGTATAACATTAAAAAACTATTCTCGAGACATACAACCTGACTCGATGAATTGCGTAATCCAAAGATAGTTGTATTGATAAAATATTTTCAGATTCTCCATAGTTGACTTGAAACAGAATTTTATATTGCGGCTGCCTTTTTATTATTTTTTTTGTTTTATAAGGATGTGGAATATCTTCATCTGTGGTTAATGAGTAATGCGTTACATCTCATTCTACAGATTTTTCTGACCTAAATACGCCAGCTTTTATCTTCTCCATAGAGCCGCAGTGTCCCGAAGAGTTCATCAAGCTGTTGCTGTGAGAGGAGAGCCGACGGCCTCAAGAGCTGGAGAACATTAACTTCCTCATAAAGAAAGCAAAATGTCAGCCGTGACTTTGAGGCAAGCTGTTTAAGTCCATACCTCCATTAGTATGTTGTAAGGAAACACATTAATGAATAAAATATCAAACTGCTTTGAGTATGTTAACTTGAAAAACCCCGTGGTGACTCGTGAAGATCTCAAAACTCTTACTTTCATGCATTTTTAATAAATGGTAAAAACAGAAAACAAACCAAAATGAACTCCACAAAAAAAGTCTTTAAGTGTAATGCAGAGGTAATTTACAGCAATCTAGTGTGGCAGGAATACAGCAGCCTTCCCTGGGCACCTCTTTTATTTTCATAGACGATCCAGTGACAGTAATGAATCATAGTTAAGACCATACTGCAGTGTAAGCTTGCAGTTTATCAATCCCTCAGTAGCTCATTGCTTTTTGATCCTTGGGAACGTCATTGTAATAGATTACAGTCCAACCCAATGATAGTTTTCCAACCTATCTCTCCTTCTCCCGCATTCCTTCCCCACTGCCACATTTCAGACTTCATATTTCTTCACAGGGAGTTTGGAGTAAAAAACAACACTCTAACAGAACCTGAGGAACCCTCAATGTAACGTGGAATGTGAATGGGGTGACCTTGCCGCTCACGCCTATATCCTCGTGAGTGTTGAGTTTCGGTGGCTGGAGGCAGGAATTTAATCATTGCATTCTTTTGTCTCTGAAACAGGTTTCACTCTGACATTCCGGTGAAGGACGTGATATGTTTGGAGAAAGTTATCAGCTCTTATACAGAAGCAGAGCCCTTTCAGTTTCCCCTAGGCGGCATCGTTTATCATCAGCAGATTGATCCTTATATCTGGTGACGACATGAGGGTCATTTTTCTTCATTCTTTCTCAATGTCGGCCATTGACGCCGGAGCAGTGAGTCAGGATGAGGCTATGCTGTTGATTAGTGTGTGCCATCAGTATTGGGGACATTTGTGACATTGAGAGGCGCCTGTCGCTGAGCCTGTCATGGTAATATTGATGGTCAGGGACAGAAATGTTGTATAGCCATTCTTGAGAGGCCTTACAATGTGATTGCATGAGTTGAATAACATCATGAAGTGCATGGTTGAGTGTAAATGCTGTGTATTAAAAAATTATCGCCCCACTTAAAAGTGGAGTCAGTCCACTTTTGTGCCGTTTCCATGGCACAACTAGATTGGATTAAGACATATACCGAACTAGACACTCGAACGGACCGCGTCACTTGTCTGAGTATACATGGCCTTTCAGGAATCGGATAAAATGTCCGATGCATGGCTGTCTCCACTATGCTTGGTGGCGCTGTAGCCCTTTCAACAAGTGGTTATAGAGCCACGTCCAGTTCCCTTCCGGCAACAACCCTAATATTTTTTAAGTCGTCTCCTTCCACTTCCTTGTGAAATCGAGGGTTTCTCGAGCAAGCGCAGAACGCAAACTCCAATATGCGATGTCCGATCCCTGTATACATGCAGAGAGAATGCCGACTCCGAACGAGTTATCTAGGTGTTCTTATCCGACTTCGCTTGTCCGTTAATGTGCCGATTTGTGTGCGAAGTAGATCGGATAAAGGTGTTTACATGCATTTTACAAGCCCTGTTGAAGTCTTATTCGTTTATTTACCCGATTATGAGTCTGCATGTAAACGCATCTCAAGAGTGATTCTGGAGAATGCTTGTTGTCAAAATCAGCAGTGATGTGCAGTGAGGTCAGTAAGTGGGTAGGATTCGTTTCCCTTTTGTCAAACATTTGCCAAGCATGGTAAGGATCTAGACCGAACTTATTTCTCAATGCTCAAATTGTTCATAAGTGAGCAGAGCTGTCTTTCTTCGAAGCTGGATGTTTTACTATTGTGTCGTATTCTGGCATGTGGGAAATAGTTTGCAGCCACCAGCTGTCCATCATGTGTCCTTGGTGAGAAAATCAAACACATTCCATGATCCAATGCTTCACAGATTGCAAAGCACAACACACAAGGATGCCTGTTGAACAATACGACCCTTACATTACATAACTTGCCAGGTGCTACTGCTCCCCCCGCCCCTCCGGGCTCTCTCAGCATGTATCTTCCTCTGGTGATGTTCACAGTGGGAGAACGTGTGGCTGAGCCAGTCTATGCCGGTCAAAGCTTTTCCTCTAATACATGAAGGGCCTTTGATGCTGACACTGTAATGGCCACAAAGAAAGTCTGCAGCCAGCAGTGGCTTGTGATATATGTAGTATGTGTGCAGTAGCGAGGGCACATAAAACACAGAAATATTTTTATTTTATTCCTACTTTAGTGTCCATGTTTCAGTGCTGCCACTTGTAAGTGGCCAAATCGGTAGTGACGATAAATCCAGGCCGCGAGTGGCAAGACGACCCTTTGCTGCTTGTTCTGTTTCAGTCAGAAAAAAACACACCAGATAAACGCCTGAAACGTGACTTTAAAAACGATAACAAAACATGCAGTAAATCCTGTTGCTATGTGCACTGTGATGGAAGATTTGTGAGAATTATCTTACAATGTAAAACACACACATACAGTATATATATATATATATATATATATACATATATATATATATATATACATATATATATATATACATATATATATATATATATACATATATATATATATATACATATATATATATATATATACATATATATATATATATATATACATATATATATATATATATATATACATATATATATATATATATATATATATATATATATATATATATACAATCGAACGCAGCAGGCATTCCTGGGCGAGTGTCACTGTGACGAAAGTGTAGCGAAACAGAATATCTCCGTCTGTACTTCTTATAACGTCTGGGTCACAATATTGGATCAGAACACACAGAGAGAGAGCCTTATGCAGGTAAGAACTGCCAATATACTGACTTCATAAGGTCAATAATGTTCAGTTTTGAAAGAAACTCCTCAAGGTCCTCAAATTCTCAAGCGCCTGCAATTACATTTTTCGGACACTAAAAACAACAACACAACTCAAATGTTGCAGATACCAGCTTTAAGCAGCTAGATGAGAAGTTAACAAAGCTAGAACAGGGTGAATATTGGGCTTGGCACTCTCCACGTGGCCAGAAACAGGACTCTTTATAAATTGTTATGTTGCTCTTTAACTGGATGAGTAAATAAGCAACTGCTTGCTAACAATCACATAACAGGTGATGAAATGTGAAATGTAAATTTTGCTTTACCAACTAAATGACAAGGAGCAGGAGAAAAGACTTACAGTCCTACTGTTTCACACCGAAAGACCTTCGAGAGAGAGAAAAGAGAAGAAGAAAAAGGTTGGGGGTGGTGCATCTCCACCAGGACTCCCACAATAAAAAAAATGCTGCTGTCACGTCTGCACACACTGTATCGTATGGGAGTTTGTGGTGTATTGTCTGACAGTGTGCGTGACAACTGATTATAAAGATAAAAAGAAATCAACTCTACCTGAAATGCAATGAAAGCGCCTTTAATCACTGTCATCATATCCTGAGACCCTTCTGCCAGGTATTACCAAGCCCACAGAATACAGCGACACAGTCAATCCCTCACCTGCTGCGCTCAGCATACCGATATGTGAGTGCAATCTAAAAGCTGTTCCACTAACTGAGACAGAGCATCTATAGAGCCCCGCTCCTGGGAGCATATCATTTCCCATTTCAGCATATTGGACTGTTCTGTAATTAATCTTAATTAAAGGGCAGGAGGTGGCAGGGCAGGGTGTTCTATGGAAGCTTCAGACATTGGTCTGCTGTCAGGTTGGTCCTGTAACTCCGGTCTTTTCATAAAGAAGAAACTGGGGAGTAAACACGATCGGTTGTCATAAAGGGAAAACTAAAGAGGCTGTAGCAGTGATTTACGGTATCTTTTGGGTTCTTGGCGTATGCAAACAGTGCAAATAAGTTAGCATAAGAATAATACGCTCTCTGACTGGCCACCCAACTCCAGAGGCAATGATTATAAGCTCCCTCTTCAGTCTTTTTCAGTGTAGTTTATTGTGTCATAAATCACTACTGGTTGGATTATATTGTTTCCCCTAAAGAAAACCGATAAATGTATTTGAGGCAGAAGTGTACATCCTGAGGAGCATGGCTTTTGAAGAGAAACATTACTGCCATGTTTCTACAACCAGGTTTGTATTCATGCATATGTGACTATTACTTTATTTCAAAAGCAGATGTGTGTCATTATTTATTAATCAGAATTTGTCTTCCTATTATTTAATACCTCAACACAATGTTAGTGTCATATCGTGAGATGAGGGTTCGGCACGCGGAGGTCACTGTGTTCTGCCGTGAGCATTATGGCCTTACATGGTAATACGGTATCTGTTTTCTGTTCACACAGGAGCCAAACAGATGGATTTAGCATGAAATATGGCTCAGAGCTCGGGGCGGGGATGTCGAACTGGTGTTTATGTTTAATTGCAGCAATTTATTTATTCAAATCCGTATGGGAACACAATGTTCTGCAGGATTTATCGTCAGGTATTTTAATGACCCACATCTTGAGGAGTGCAAAGGAATGCTAATGAGGACAGGGTGGTGAACACACTGAAACCACGCAACTGTTTTCCCTTTTTTATTTCCAAACAGTTTTCATACATTAGAAACGACTGCAGGGACCTTTTTTCCCTTATTTGATTCGGGAATCAGTACGCCTGTTTTAGACCAGATCCTCCTACTCTGCTACGATGTTTTTAATTTTACAAATACTCTCAGGCTAATCCTTTCAAATGACAGCAGTGGGTTATCCTCAGACCTCTGCCACAATCTCACATTCAGGCTTAAAATCCCTGTGACGTGTTTAAAATATCAAATAGTTCAACATGTACTTGTGTGTATTTGCATTGATTGGCTTGCTGTCATTCCACTTGGATGAGATAGAGGATACATCGTGTGGGAAATATGAAGTTTTTTACCCCACTATATCTCTTTCTATATCTCCTCCAGTCCTCCCTTTCTATCCCCCCCCTCTCATATATCTCCCCCACATCCTCCTTTCATCTCTCCTCTGCAGTACTGGGCTGATCTGCCACCATCTTGAAAGCCACTCTGTAATCTCTGAGAATGTTTCTAACTCGGAAACTATGAACTGATCGAAACACACTATGTAGAGGACAGGTGAACACGTGACATACCTACTGTTTTTCCTGCAAACTCTTGGCATTACACAGATTTATAAAAGACAATATCTCAACGCCCACAAATAAACAAATTTCACCAAATTCAAGTTGCGCCTGTGGGAAAGGCATATAGAATGTATTTCAGTTGAGGGTGCTTGCTTGGGGTTATCTGTTCAAACCTTGGTACCACACAGGCTTGAATACTCATACACATCTGATGTAAGGCAATCCAAAAACAAGATAGTCCTTTTTGTCGAATAAAAGTCTTGATTATTATTGATCTTCTCTCCTGCAGACAGCGGTTCAGGAGTATTTTTATCATTTCACACTGAAACAGCTTTTTATCCTATGACTGTTGTGGTTCAGCAGAAGCTATTTCACTATTGTATGTAGTAATCTGCCCTCTGGTTTGTGTGTAGTCAAAGCAGGAATAAAAAAAAAAAATTACATAGCTGTAGATTTATCAAAATGTGGAGTCAGCGATTCTGGAGAATGCTTGTTGTCAAAATCACTTTTTGACAAAATTGGTAAATATCTCCTCACGATCAACTGCCCGTGCGCAAAAAAATAAAGAAATATCTGGTGTTAATACAGAGCCTAAACTCTGTAATCAGGCATGCTGCTAGCTGAAGCAGATTGGTCAGCCTTTGTTAACATACTGGTTTACAGAGCCCAGGCTGTTTATTAACACAATATTTTTCTTTCAACGCATAGTTGACACAGTTGTACACAGTACAGACAGAAATCGGATCATGAGGATATATTCACTGAATTTGACAAAAAGTCATTTTGACAATAAGCGTTCCTCAGAGTTGCTGACTCCACCTTTAAAGTGATCATACATCATAATGAATTAGGATGGAATCTGTTGTGGATGAGGCAAATATACTGTATATGAGGTGAAGTAGAGGCTGCTGAGAAAAATGTTGTCTGCAAAGCTGGAGAGAGTTTTCCCCATCAGTTTCCCGGACCATTTATTCTTCATGCATCGACCTATTGTTTGAACATTTTCTTGAAACAGCAAACACGAGTCATGATGTGTTCTCAGGCTGTGTGCTCATTAACATCATCAAAGATAAATATTAGAATCAATCAATAATCAGCAACAGTCAGAAGCAGGCTCTAAATAAATCCTGCACACACACACTCCACTTCCATAGACAGCAATTAGTCAGTACCACACAGTATTATATAAGTATTATAGATGAGCACGTAATGTCCCTCTGCAGGCTATACTAAATATTAAACAAGCTGGTTTATTCCTTTAATGTAAATAAATAAAGACATGATGCTACTCCTCAGTTCAAAAAATGTTCTGTACAAAACCCTGCTCTCATGCCTTTACTATAAGAAATGAACTTTTGATGAAAAGTCAATGAAAAGGCAACCGAAGTCCACCTAAAATACTGTGTTTACAAGTGTGTTGGCTTCAGTTTTCTTGATCCATGTTTGTTTTCACTTTCAATCTGTCAGGGCTGAGGTGAGGATACACTCCAGTGTTCCTGAGGGCAGTGGCCTGTCCGCCTTCGCTCCACGTCCCACGTCCCCCCAACAAATGGCGTGTCACTTGGACATGTTATTTACCAAACTGTCGCCGTTATTTAACGCTACGCTAGAGCGAAACCTCCTGTCGGATGAAAGAAGTTTCTTTTTTTCCCCCTCCATCTTCTGCTCTCCTAAGAAGAGAGTGACCAGACCAAGCTTTGATAAAATAAAGAATAGCAGTGAATGAATATCTCTTGTTCTTAACCCTTTCATTTTGATAAAAGAAGGTTTTATTGTTTATTTATGCATGAAAACGCCTGAAGCCACACAGGTTAACGTTTGTGACATGCAGGCAGTGTTTTTACTACCACTGACTAGTGTAGCATGTGTGCAGGAGGGGGTCTGTTCACATGTACATAGCCTGCAGCAGAAAAGGATTCCACTTTCATTGCACCAAGTCATGGTCTAATACTGTTTGAGTGTTTTCAAAATCATCAAACACGGGAGTAAAGGTTGTGCTTGCTGCATTTCCATTCATTTACAGGCAGAATTTTCATTGTTCCTATCGTCCGTTGTTTGACTTCCTAGTAAATGGTTTATAGCTGACCATAATGTTGCTGTTAAAACCGACAAAATGATTTTGAAGGGTGTAATTTAATGTACTGGAGAATTTATAGATGATGAAAGATAAATGAATACAAGCCTGCTTAATACTACATTATAACCCTTTCATGTTTATAGATTGCCTTTCAAGGCTACATACTGTAAGGGATTAAAATAAAGTCAGACAGTTTTTAAAAACTTTTGTTTGCATGAATTGCTTACTCACAAGTTTGCACCTTCGGTATTTGACTCCAGTTTACTTCTGAAAGTGAAAAATTCCACGACTAATGATGATAAAAAAGCATTTCAAGGCCTGTTGGCTTTATAGTCATTAGCAAACGACTGAATGAGTGGGAGGTTAATTGGGGAATTTGAAATCTCACTTCAATAGGCGACAACTATGAAACTAGAAATACTTCTGTGTTGCTCATTTTGGCTGGGCGATTAAGCTCAATCACTAGCCTTTCGGAGAACGCATATTCAAATAAGGACCACTGTAGTTTGACAGGACACATAATGGTTAAAATGAGGGTATATCTGCAGATTGTTCTTCATCGCTGGTGGAAATGATCTTGAATGGAACTTCTTTGCATAGCGACTGACCTTGGATGTTAAACTCCCATCAGAGATAACCTTCCAATACAGAAGACATTTACCTTCTAGAGTGATGGATGTTTGGTTTTGATGATTATGTTAGGTATTCCCAATCTGTTTTTCAAGGAAGAATCGACAGGTGTTCATTCAGAGCAAAAACGAGTCCCCCTCCTCTCACGGTTGCAGTTTAAAAGCTTGTTAAAATGTCTGCCCACCATGGAGATTAGCATGGGGGCCGGAGGGTATAAGTATAAGGATTTGTCAGTGAGTATCGAGACCAATTTCTTTTTATTTTTTCTATTTTAGCTCTCTGACCCATGTGGGGCCATGCCATGCATAATAAGGCATCCTGTGTACTTCACTCAAATCCTCTCTCTATGTGGCCGTCATCCAATGCCAGTGATTTTGGTAAGGATACAAATGTTAAATAAAAAACAAAAACAAAAAAAAACCTAGCACATAAATTCCTCATGTATGCTTGAGAGTCAATCCACTTGTGCAATCAGAAGTGTGAATCCAGTGCAAATTGGATTTATTTTTTATTTTTATGTGGCTGGTGTGTGCAGGGTACTATCTGATTCCTACTGCAGACGCCTTTTGATTGCTCCTCCAGGCCAGTTTGTGTGCCAAGGGCCATTCCGCTCCATTTTCTCTTTTTATTCATAAAGTATGTGTGCTTTAATGTGTGTTCATGGTGTCCGGAATCCAACACCAATGCGACTCCGATATTAATATATTCCTATCAAGTCTAGCAAAGTGATAAAACCTGTCGTTTGTATTTCTGAGTGCTTCGGCTCAAACTCTCATTCAACTTGAGACATTTCCATTCACACCAACTGGAGCAAGGTTTTTTTTGGTGCACAGACTGTGTGGAGTGGATTAACAACTCCTCCAGACTGTCAGCCATTTTCTGAACGTGTCAAATAGTGATGGTAAAAACTGTCGAAATGGGAGTTTGTCAGACGGTCTTTGTATTGTGGACATTACGCAACTCAATGTTCTGGACACATCTGAGAACCGCCAAGTTTCTTTACCCTTAAAAAAAAATAAAAAATCCAACTCAAAGCCATTAAGGACACTTACTGCTGGCTGTGTGGGGTTCAGTCATAGTGACCTGATCTCTGTGAGTATTGATTTATGTGAAAGTGAAAGTCTGACCCTGATTTGAAAGGCTTTCTGAAGATATTATAACTAACTTGCCCTCCAACAGTCAAAGCCACAGACACATTCAGAGGCAGAGTTTGGGTATGGGAAGTTATAGGCTAAATAAAAACTTCTGTTCACACTGACAGCTCCTCTCACAAAGTACACTGAAATAACACTCACATACTGTCTTCACACTCTTACTTTCACACAGTTTAGTCTGACTGTAAAGTAGAGATTTAACTTTCTCTCTTTTTGTTGTTGTTGAAATAAATACACAAGCTGTTGAAATACTTCAAGGGCATATTCTTCCAAGGATACTTGTAAGGAAGGATAAACCTTTGTCAGATTCTTCAGAAATGCTGTTTCAACCTTGCAGGGTGTAACCAGAAGAAGCACACACCTGCTGTTTTTAAAGTAGAGACAAAGAAGCCAGTCATTGACCACTCAATATTACACAATTACTTTTTAAATTATTATCACACCCAAATCCTTAGTGGACTGAGTGCACCAGGAAAACCTACAGTATTATGCTGAGCTGCCCGAAGGATCAGTCAGACCATTTTCATGTAAAAGGATTAAAAAATTTAAATAAATGTGATGCAAATTGTTCCAAACACTTGCCTTCATTTAAAATGCATGACTTTCTGTCTTAGAGACCTGTATGCTTACATACAAGTAAGTGAAGCTGTCACCTTTGATGCCTTTAAGTACTCACTGCATCAGCCAGCGTCGCCAAGCATCCAGCCAACTAATTCAATCCAAGCACTGACTTCTCCTGTACAGGAAATGGCTTACTATGGATTGTATGAAAACAGGCAAAATCCAAGCAAAACTGTACTGTTCTATCAGGGGATGTGGGAGTTATTTGCATCTAACGTGGCATTTATATTATAAACACACACACACACACACACACACACACACACACACACACACACACACACTCACACACACACACACACACACACACACACACACACACACATTTTGTGGCAGTTCCTTGGAAATGTTTCTTTGGGGAAAGCCTGAAGCATAAATATTCTTTGAACACTACAGATCAATTGTCTCCAATGATCAAAAACTACAGTGCTTCTCTGATTCCCTTTGAAGTGGTAGGCAGTTCTGCTGATCGCTCCTGATTTCAATTATTGCTGATTCAGTGGCATTTCACAACCCCCTGCATTGCATTATCACACTCTAATCTATTTTGAATAACACAAAAAGCGAAAAGGAAAAAAAAACACACCACTGTTTTTTTCCCTCATACCCAACAGTAAGAGAAAGTGGACTGCTCTTTAAGTTCATACACTTTTTATGTTGCAGTTTTAAATAATTTCCTCCTCATATGTGTAGTCTAAATAAATAAATAAAGACATGTTTGGTTCCCTAAACCAGCTCTGTTGTGTTTAAGTGACAGCAGACACCAAAGCCGCCAGAAATGTTTAGATATTTAAGTACACCAGATAACTATGTAAAAGTACGTTTTTTTCTAATTTTGGTGAACAGATCCCCCGAGTGAAGGCTTGTCTGCAGTATTCCTTTTTCTTCTTTTGTGGTGATGGCCAGCTGAAGGATGACAACGTCAGCATTTCAGTCTTTTTAACATTTCCTTATGCTGAGCTTAAACTTCATGTGCTATATGTCTGTGACTGAGTTGGCAGGCCAGCTCAAGGTCACCAAATGGAGAATGTACACACATAGCCTTTAAAAAAAAAAGAAAGCAAGATAAGGCAGGACATTAGGGAAGAGTAATATGTATTACGTTTTAAAACCCAGCAGTGTTTTGTAATAATCTACACCAAACGGAGGTTGAGTGTTAAATTGCAGCTCCTGTCGTCTTAACGCCGTCCCTCTCTTTGGATGCTCATCAGGACCCTCCACATGCAGCAATATGTCTGACCTTTACATGATGAACCGTGTGGGGCCACACTTCTGACATATCGTTTTGTCTTGGGAGTCTTTTTGCAAAGGGGGCTCAACTCTCCACAGTGCAAGAATGCATGACAGAGTTCTGGGGCCTTTTTTGAAAGGCCACTATCCATTTCCAGGACATTTAACAAGCAGCCAGGACACTGTGTATTTGCTAGGCCCCATGAATCAAACCTGCTCACCCACAGCATCCCCCCCGTTATCTGCTCTAATATGTTCTTAGCTTTAAAAAAGAAGAAGAGAGAGAAAGCACATTTTATCTTTGTGCATGGTTCTAAATTTCTTCTGTCAGTGCCTCTATCTAACGGTCTGTTGAAGCACCTCCGCTCCTTCTTAAACTCATCCCTTTTTTGTTCTTTGATAGAATTGGACTGCTCTATCTATCTATCTATCTATCTATCTATCTATCTATCTATCTATCTATCTATCTATCTATCTATCTATCTATCTATCTATCTATCTATCTATCTATCTATCTATCTATCTATCTATCTATCTATCTATCTATCTATCTATCTATCTATCTATCTATCTATCTATCTATCTATCTATCTATCTAGCTAGCTAGCTAGCTAGCTAGCTATCTATCTATCTATATCTCATCCTTGAACTTTAAACTGCCTTCAGATCATTCTTATGTTCTGATCTTTGCTGTCATATTGAGTGAAAAAATAACACATTTTTGGGAACTTTCAGTGTTTCTACTTGAAGCAGTGCGGAAGCGTTGGCGTGTCTAAAAGAAGAAAGACATTCCCTTTAAAGTCAAGGGATGATCTTGGTTCTGTGTCAAAGCATCAGCTTGACGTCAAGGCAAACATAAAAAAAAAGCAGCAGAAAGATGACACTTCTGCGATAGATAACACAGAAAGTGGAAATGTATTCAAAATCAACACAAAAAGTGTGATGGCAACATTGTGAAAATGTCTTTCTCAGTGTCAAGGAATCCTGTGCAAAGACGGATACTGTAGAATGTCTTTTGTCTCTTTCTGTACAATATGTAGTAATGTAACTGTGTCGTTCGGAAAGCTCTCCAATTGCTCTGCTTTTCCCTGGAACTGAACATTTCCTAATGAATGATTGCAGTCTGAACTTTGATCTTCGGGGTCATTTAATCACTTCCCTTGAAGATGAAACTGTACCAGTGTCCTAATGGTGCGGCCCCTTGATATATATAGTATGCCTTATGTCCCATGCTTTTCTTGCTTTAATGTGGGTGAATCATTTACAGTAACTGAATTGGTCTGGACAGAATATTGTTGCTGCACCAGTTTTGATGACTCAGTATATAGGCCAACAACTTTGATGATGTGAGACGCAAAGGCTGACAATTCCAGTGGAGCTCAATGTATGTCCCAGTTACGTCAACCATTAATAATTCTCTTACATTTTGAACCCGTGTAGTGCATAGTGTCATACATCTCAGATTGATTCTTGTGTTGCCTTCCATGTAGCTTTACAGTTCAAAGCACATGTGAACATTTTACCAGGCAAACAGAGCAGATGAGCCTTGTTATATTACTTAAATTACTGCACTTCCATAAAAAGAGAACTGTTAGATGTACAGTGAATTTTTTTTCTTTAATATGCAATGACGAAAGCTTGGTAGATAGTTGCTTTGGATGTGCTTTAACACAACACTTTCAGCGTTACCCTTGGACAGCAGGCTAGGTGTTTTCGCCCATCCGTGTCTCTTTGCTAAACTGACTGTTTCTTTGCTGTAGCCCCGACAAAAACCGACGAGTGTCAATAATTTATTCAACTCACTCTTTGCTAGATAAGAACGAATATATGAGGATATTTCCTCAATAATATCTAGCTGCTCCTGATCACTAAATGAGTGTACTCAAAGTTGATGGAACAGAGTTTGCAAGAGATGTCAATGCATTTCAAACTTCGGAGATTGCAAATAATCTTTTTTTTTCTTTTTCAGAACAAAAATATTGATTCTGTCTCCGTCATATCTCTTCATTTCTAAAATGAATGGTAAAACATGCACGCAGATTCTCCTTCTTCCAATAAAGATTGATAGACTCAAACAGTAAAACTCTGCGAGGAAGAGTAATCACAGTTGAGAGCTGGCTGGAGTGAGCTGCAAATATCCTAAACTATTTAATATGTGGGTTGAGGGCGGCTGTACTAGACGAGAGGCCGTGTTAGACTGATACTGACTGAATGGGCCCGTTTTTCTCTCAGAGGCATGGAAGTAATCACATAGTGGAAATGCTTCGATAAGTCACATTACACTAAACCAAAACCGGTGTGATTGCACACAGCGTATAGCTATACAGTCTATGATAATTCCCCTCTGAGAATCTATACCACGGACAGGACAGGCAATCTCAGAGGTTTTGTATTTACCGTGATTATTGTCTCCTGTTCCTCCAAAGTAAGGCCATTAGTTCCACAATTACAGAGAGTTATACTCCACAATGCTTCACCATGTTTTTTCCAAAATGCCTGAACACCAAGGGTCAATGAGGCATTACATCAACAGAGCACGCGCTCCGTCCGTGTTTACGACACTGATGGCATTTTGTTCACACCCTGCAAACAATCACGATAGCTTTATGGTTCCAATTCATTATAGACGCCATCGTAAATCTCAGCCTTTCATTAATAATTACAATCTGGATAAGCAACACAAATGTGCAGCATCTATCAAACAGGCCCAACAGAAGCATTGGTCTGGTAATACAGCTCCACAGAGACCATGGAGTGTTTCAATATGTACGTCACTGATTGTTATCTTATCAGGTCCACAGTGGCTGATGATGTACCTGAGAGATAGAGAGAGAGAGAGAGAGAGAGAGAGAGAGAGAGAGAGAGATTCCGAGCACAAAATCTATAGCCTTTCCACATGAAAACAGAAACATTGTTTGTGTGTGTGTGGAACGTGTGTAAGTG
Organism: Ammodytes marinus; assembly: GCF_949987685.1. NCBI lineage: Eukaryota > Metazoa > Chordata > Actinopteri > Uranoscopiformes > Ammodytidae > Ammodytes > Ammodytes marinus. The sequence continues at coordinate 9,287,467 of NC_137220.1, forward strand.
CCTTACAACTCAGATTACCCGCCTGCTTTTATACTTTTTTTTCACCCATTAGAAGGTAAGAGAACTTCAGGGTGAAGTACTATTTATTTCAACCACGTGCTGCGATTTAAAAAAAGTTTCCCCAATCTATGTGCTTGAGGCCGCCGGCGCTCTTGGATTTTGGCGAGAGACAAACGTGGGGGAAAGTTTGGGGAAGCAGTCATCATTTTGGCAGAGCTGCTTTCTTGTGTTCCGCTCTCCTGAACACGCTGTCGGGCACATTTTCTCTTAGTTCAATGAGGACTTAATTATCTAAGTTACAGAGTCAGACTGACTGGATTTATCAGGCCTCGTGGAGAGGGTGTCTGTTATCACTGCATACCCTTTCCCTTTCCTCTGGCGGCCCCCCTGGGTGCAGTCCGGTGCGCTGAATTGACTTCCTCCGTGATCCTTCGTTTAAATGGATGGAGGCGGCCAGACTGCAGTCCTTTGCCAACACTGAACAAATCTGCTTCCAAAGCTACAGCCTACACAACAGTTTAATAGTTATCACCATTTGTTTTTTCAGTTGGGTTCTTCAACCAAATAGCATTTGAGTGTAACGATGTGTAGCAGATGTTTTGGACGTTTCCATATTTCACAGCATTGGAAAGCTCTCACAGATGGATCACTAACAAAAGTTAATTTACTATGCGGTTAAATCTCATCCAGATCCGTTTGAAACTTAAAGGAATAGTTCAACATTTTAGAAACACTTGTCTTGCTTTCTTGCAGAGTTAGTATGAAGTACCTCGAAAGTCCACACATTTACTCTTTGTCACATTGTCACACACACACACACACACACACACACACACACACACACACACACACACACACACACACACACACACACACACACACACACACACACACACACACACACACACACACACACACACACACACACGCACACACGCACATGCTTTTTTCCAATTCAAGGCCAAAATCTATAGTATATTAAGCACGACATGCGAGATGCCAGTGGACACAATGACATTCAAAATCTTTGAACATTCCAAAATGTTGCATTTACCTTCCAAATCTTATTTTCCTGTCCACAATAATGCTATCAAAATGCACAAATGTTCTATTTTATTAGAATCATTTACAATATTTTGAATGGTTTGTGTTTGCGAGGATGATCATAATGAGAAAAAGGCTCTGACATTGCTCCTTTTTATCGTCATTGTTGCTTCTTTTTTTCTTTCACAGTATACAGTGATTTTATATTTTGCATGAGAACAATGTAATGCAAATCCCTACCTCGCTTTTGTGTGCAACAATATGTTCATTACCCCTGAGGGATGCTACCCACTGCTGCGGTATCCGAGGCGTACGTATTCATCCACCACCAGTAATGCTTAATTAGTTGACTGCGTGCCTGGAGACCCATTCTGCACTTGACCTTTCTGAAGGAAAGGCAAGCAGCACATGTGAAGCAGACCAGAGGAAATGAGGTGAGGGGAAAGGTTTCCACATTGGTATGTGTGTGTGTGTGTGTGTGTGTGTGTGTGTGTGTGTGTGTGTGTGTGTGTGTGTGTGTGTGTGTGTGTGTGCCTATAGAAGGTGCGCATGTGTGGCTGTTATTCCTTTTCCTCCCCTCCCCCACCAAAATATTTGCAGCATCTTTAATGGAAATCTATTCATTAGTGTGACACTGAGCTTGACCGTTGTATTACACCAGGCATGAAGCAAGCGTCATTACACATACCAACATGCATCCGCAGAGGAATTAAAATCCATTTGTATTTTTGGTACATCTTTTTGATTTAGAGGAACAGCTTGAAGTGCAATGATAGAACATGTCCCCGGAGAAACCGAGGGGAATGATGACATATTCAAATGGTGCCATGGTGCAGGTGGAGGTCAGCTCGCATGCCATTTTAGAATTTAATGAGATTTCCTGTGGAAGGGGTTACTGTCTGCCAAGTTTTTAAATCGGCTAAAGGAAATTCTGCTTTGCTCATTGTCCATTGGAGGAAAAGGAATATCCTCATTATCATCTCATTGTTTCTGCTCATTTCCAAGGACAAGGAGATGTCTCGATATTAATACTTCAACATGGTTTCCCACGATTGGAAGAAGTCTTCTAAAAGAATGAAGCAAGCTGGATAAACCTGCTTGATATGATATTCTCAGCCCTTTTCTATCATTATATTTGAGCATTTTTTATGTTTTAGATGTACATATATATATTTTTTAAAAGTAGCATATAGTTACTGTGAATTCTGGGACAGCGCACATTCGCAGCAGTTTTTTTCTTTAGATGTTGTCCCCACAATACAGAGATTACAGACACAAGAGTGTTGAGCGAGTGAAGTTTCAGGGTTGGAGCTTCAGGAGAATTTCAATTGCTTTTCATGGCAGGTGTTACAAAAGACCTGTACAACTTTGGAGTCCGTAGGAGGAGAATGTACAACAAAAAAAACACATATTTGAATGCTGCCTCATTAGTTCTCTTTATTTAATAAGGTGGACAATACATGGCCTCCAGGGTAATTGATTTTACTGTAGTGTATACTGGTCAGACAGTGGCAGAGTTGTGTTTCACCTTTAGAGTCTTTCAAAGTTCATGACATTTACTACAGCTTCTATGGTATTTACGATGAAGGTTAGAATGGTCAGTCAGTCTTTCCTAATGAGGAGGGTAATCATTATGCACATCGGCAAACAGTGCGTTCTCACAGCCACAAGTGCATGTATGATGTTGCTGGTGCCGTATACTTTCAATGCTACAAAAAGACATGAAAAATAAATAAATAACGAGCATACAAGGAAAACATTTGCAGAAATGTGAATGTTTTTTACTTGCAACATGTCCTGCATTCTGTTGAGGAGGCATCAATTTTCCCCCATACAAGTTCACCTAATATTCTTACCCAGGTCACATGGAAAGTTGCCACATGTAACTTGTATTCATCGTGTGTAGTAAAGGAGTTTTTTGTCTATGTGCCACATGTCATCAAGCCCTAAGCATTCTTGGGGAGAAGTTATAATTAACTAAGCTGAGATAAAGTTGAGCTTCTTGCTTAACTGGCGTGTCTGCTGATAGGAGAGCGGGCTGCTGCAGACAGTATTGGCAGGTTAATCAAAATAAATAAATAATGGAGAACATCACAAATGACAGTTTAAATTTGCTGCTTTTGGCCAAAGCACATGGTCTAGAGGCGCACAGGTGGAATGCAAGTGAATATTGATTTTCCTTAATAAGGAAGGGTCACATTGTCACATTTGCACATTTAGTCTAAGTGTGATTGGATATTCACAGCCCTGCAGCGTGAATTTGGACAATGAAAATGTCATGGAAGAAGTCAGAGAAAATGTTCATACCTGAAATTTTTTGCCATTACCATGAATACATATGTACATGTATTCACTAGGAATAATGGTATCTCATGCATGATGTAATGAAGGAACAGCACATTCATTAATGCACCCGCCAAGGTGCGTCAATCATCATGATCTTTGAGTTATTGCTGTTGACCAAGTCTGACTAGTCACACCAATAGATGTGTGTTTAGTTAAATACCAAGTGTTGAAATCATGATGCACCAAGCATTAATTGGTCATGACTTCATCATGTTTGTGGTTCTTCAAATACAGCAGTGACCTTGATATAGTGGTGACGTTGAATTTAATCAAATGGTTTGAACAAGACAAACCCATGTCACCACTTTATTTGAATGGCCACAAACATGATCAAGTCATGAAAAAATATTGCGAGTTCATCATGATTTCAACACTTGGTTTGGTTGGGTGTATTGGTGTGACTAGTCAGACATGATCATCAGTAATAACTCTAAGATGATAGTAGACATACCTTAGCTGATGCATTAATTCATGCATTGTTCCTATGTTAAATCATGCGTGAGATACCATAAATCCTATTGAAATACTGATAGTTCATGAAGTACATGTAAATTCATGATGATTCATGTACCATTAATATGAAGTGTTACCCATGGTTGTATAACATTACATTACACAACACTGCTGCTTATTTTCACTCACGTGTAGTCAAGAAAAACAGAATGATATGTCAAATAAGTCCGTGAAATTATGACTTTTGCTTTTTATTTTGATGATCACAGCAGAAATACTGACACAGAAGGAGCTGACATTCAACAAACGGTAAACCTTTATCAGTGTTATAGCATCTGACTTAATATAGCTGTTATTCTTTCCTCTCGGACTACAGTGCAGTAGTAGTGAACTTTCGTCAACTATACATTTCATTGCAGAATAATTGAAAGGCTGATTTTATTATTCATTTGACATTTCGCTGAGACTTCGTGTCGAGAGCTCATTTCAACAGTAAAGCCAGGGGTTCATTTTAAGCAGAAGTCACGAATAAATAAGCGATGTAGGCAATGAATATTCAAGCAATGTCATTAATGTAGGTCCGGTGTGTTTGCACCACAGGAGGGCCATCGTGATAGTTGCTGGAGAATAACGAGGTTGATGAATTCATATATCATGTACGTGGTAAAGAAACATGTGTTTTATGTTTTTTTTTTTAAATTGCACCTGTATCAGAGTGACCCAACACAAAACCAAGCATGATGTGACACTATTTACATCATTATTTGAATGTCTTAGTTCTATATAATTCTGTCTTGTTCATTTTTCTGAACAAATATCTCAATAAACTTTAATTCTATTTAAATATTTTGTTGAAGATACCCTTTTACATTCCAACATCTCTTCAGAGGTATATAGCCATTTTAAGAAACAGCCTTGTTTTGTTTGTCTCTCTCTCTCAATCCCACTTGAAGTCCTGTCCCACAGTTTCAAAGAATTTGATATTAAACGGCCTATAAAACTCCTGCAGCTGCTCGAGGACCTCCCGGTCCATCTGTACGTGAGTCCTGCCCTTGGATTTGCCCAGGCAACGTGGCTGGCTGCTGCTCTCCGGCTTCTTCAGACAGGGGAAGCCTTTGGTCCGGTTGAAGTAGAAGTGCTTGTCCGTGATTATCCGCTTGAGTCCTAGGAAGTCCTGGACGCGTCCCATTTCCCCCGCCGGGTCCGTGATCAGCCGCTCCCCGCTCACAAAGTGCATCTGCGACAGCCGGAAGTACTGCAGCCAGTTCTCCAGGTGCAGGATGTACATGCCGATACGAATGGCGTTCCAGGAAGTGTCGACCAGGCCCTGGCTTCTGTTCTTAAAGGCCAGCTCCTCAAACGTGGGGATGTCGGGTTTCTTGGAAAGAGTCTGTGTGTAGTCTGAGATGGCTCTGGTGACGGGGTTTCGCACCACAACAATCAGCTTGGTCCTGTGAGACATGCTGGCGATGCGTCGGGGCGCCTCCCTGGTGACAAAGTAGCTGGGAGTCTTTTCTAACGTGATCTGGCTGTCTAGTGTTCGCGGCATCAGTCCCCTTGAGAAAGAAACAAAAAGGAGAAAACACACATGATGAGTCGGACAGTTTTTTTTTTTCTTCTCGAGTCCAGGAGCAATGTCCTCGTGATTTTCCTGCCTCAGGGATGACAGTGACGTAAGAGGGAGCTTTCAGTTTCGGAGTGCAATTATTTCTAATCACAAATGCCAAGTACTGAATGCAGCCCTGGTATGTGATGTGATAAATGCATGTTTATTATACAGTGGATTGTCTGGCATTTAGGGTCTTATAATCAACAAAGACATACAAATATGGAAATGCAAGTTATGTGTTTTAAATCTTAATAAAAAAACACAGACAAAGGCAATGTGTTTTACGTTTATCCTATTTATTTCATTGTTTTTCGTAAATAAATGCTTATTTTGAATTTGATGCCATGTATGAAAAGATTGGGAAAAAATACCTGTTTGGAACATTACTCACATAAACATGTTAGCTGGTAACAGGTGATATTATCATGATATAAAGGGGCATCCGGTAAAGGTTTAGTCTTCACAATAACGGGGCAAGGCTCACCACTTTGGAAAGAAGTGCAGAGGATAACATTCCGAGTCCAACAGTTTAATTACAAACATCATTCCTGCAAATAATTTAAGGATTTCTCTACAATCCATAATATAATTAAAATATTTAGAGAATCAGGGGAAATCTTTGCACATAAGGGGCGAGGTCCGAAATCAAAATGTAATGCCCATGACCTCAGGTGGCACTGCATTAAAAAAATGACATGATTTTTTAAAGGATATCACTACATGGGCCATGGAACACTTCAGAAAACCATTGTCGGTAAACACATGTTATCGCTACATCCACAAATGCAAGATAAGACTCTACCATGCAAAGTGAAAGCCATATATCAACAACATCCACAAATGCCGCAGACTTCTCTGGGCCTGGGCTCATCTTAGATGGACTGACGCAAAGTGGAACAGTGTGCTGATGTCTGATGAGTCTACATTCCTTACTGTTTTTTGAAATCCTGAAAGTTGTGTCCTTTGGGCTCCAGAGGAAAAGGACCACCCAGATTGTTACCGATGGTGTAGGTAACCTGCACATCTTTGAAGGCATCACTAATGCTTAAATATAGGCTACTGTACATACAGGTTTTGGAGCAACATGCTGCCTTCCAGACGATGTCTATTTCAGGGACATTCCTTTTTATTTAAGCAAGACAATTGAAAAAATGTGGTGCATTATGAAGCCCAAATATCACAATGGAGACCCCGAAATGTTGATCATCTGAAGTTGTATTTCAAGGAAAAATGGGAATTAATGTTGCTTTCAAAATGTCAACAATTAATGTCCTCAGTTTCCAAACATTACTCAGTATTGTTAAAAAAAAAACATGCATCATAATTAGCATCATCCTGCTGCCAAGTTAATAGCTTTGCAAACGGTAGGCGAATGTTTCTAGTTGTCATGTGAGTTTTCCTTTCCAGTGCAACATGTCATTCTGCTTTGGAACTTTGCTTCAATGAAAGTTGATTCATGAGTATCTGATGTTGGCTGTTGAGATAATGAATGCTTTGGGCACAATTCAGAGATCATCCTTACTTTGTTTCCTCAGCACATTACAATAACCCTTTGGTTGGGTGAAAATAATACATTATACAATTATTAAACTGGTCGTTTCCTTTCATGATTACAGTAGAGTACCTTTATTTCTTTACTCCACAGCATTTGAATTGGTTTCTCTATTCCAGGTACGCTACAACACAATTCTGATGATTAAATACAACATTTTCCTTATTATTACTGGGGGAAATATTCCAATAAAACATTTCTTTAGGTTTTCTCTCTCAGGGTAGCGGTAGCTATTACCTTGGAAATATTGATCATAACTTTATCTATGAATCCTGAATTGTCCTCTTGGCTGCCTGAGCAACTATTAATCTTTTATGAGAACAGCACCTTTTCAAGCAAACTGCTTTGCAAAACAGTGATACAAAAATTTAAATAAAACGTACAGCCATTCTCCACGATGTACAGAATCTAAACAAATCTTTCTTTTCTGTGACGAGGAAAGTCGTTTTCGTTATCTGGCTTGTCAATCTGCACGCATTTGTTCCACCATCCTCTGAGATGAAGATAGTGTAGATGAGAGGATCCTGTGTGTGCTGGTTAAAAAAGTGTCATATCGAGTTGACAATGCAACACACATGAGTGAAATGTGAGATGGTTCTGTTCAAAAATAGTATACAACAATGCTGCCTGCAGTTGTACAGAGCCCTTTTATGTTGACAGCATGTTTACACATGCAGTACAGCATATGCTGCAAATGAGGTGTACATACGAACCTAATAATTAATTTAGAGTAAATTTCAAACTTTTTGCGAGTTGCAACACGTGCCAACCTACCTCGAGGTATTGATTTTTATAGCAGTTTTATTTTTTCACTCCCAGTGAGTTGTAGCACCAGATTAATTAAATACATGTTACATGGAAGCTATATTACAATGAAGGGAATGCTATGGAAATAGGGGTCATATTTGTGAATGGTGTCAATGTGCCCACACCACATTGGCAATCAAATGCATCTCAAATCTAGAGGTATAGTTTGACGTGATCAGATCTTAGCCAAGTCTAAGTACAATTAGTATAAATTGGGTAAATTCTCAAGAGGTAAAGCACGTTGAACATGTTGGAAGGTACCTCTGCCTCTGTGTGTCAAAAAACTACATATGCTCCTCAGCAATAGGGAAAAAGTATAGCACATACCATTCCCCCAGGAATTGTGTTGCGAAGGGATTTCAAGCACAGTGGCCACACGGGATATTGCAACTTCTGGGTTCAACACATGACGCACACTGGCTCGCAAAGCATGCTTTGAAGTGTGAGGAAGCCTGGGGAAACTTTTTTTCAGTGTCTGCGCCTGGTGAGCTGGTTCTTTCGTATCTTAGAACACGATATGGAGTTGCGCGTAGTACAGCCAAGGCCCATGCAACAGCATTGTCTCAGGAGACCCTGGGAGGAGTAGAAAGCTTCTTTTTTTTTATTTCTATCAACAAGAAACTAAAATTTCACAGATTTTTTTATTTTTTATGACTTGAGTTTTATGATATGAAGACCTTTCTAGTTTGCATTTTGCTAGGTTTAGGAAAAAACAAAGCGACTTAGGGAAAGATCATAGTTTTGGTTAAGAATCAAGTTAAGTAATTAGTAAATGTTACTAGGACCTTCCTTTGCCATTATGGTTACGGAAGTAGACCAAGTAGACTTATGTTGGTAGCAAAGGATCAAACAGTAGTATTCCCGCGTTAAAGTCCGACTTAAGGGCTTTGTCACTTGAATATAAATATACTTTATAACGTTTTGAGGTATACTTGCCAAAGAAGAAGACCGATTGGTTCATATTTCTTGGGAGAACTTGTCTTGTCAGTCAAGTAACCCTCACCTTGCATGCCTTACTTTCTTGTTAGTCACAATATAGATAATAAGAATTCATAATTATTTTATCATAGCTGTCCATTCAAATGAGTGTTGAGCAATGTAATGATCAAAGGATGTCAGTCTTTTATGTCCATTGAAATCAGGGTCATTTGTAAGGGATGCTTTCATGTACGAGAGAGCACCATGGACCAACAAGTTCCAAGATCAACCTGTCTTTCTGTGATGTTAATGAGGTACACTGGGCATGTAATACACATTGTTGTATGTATTTGTAATCTACAAACATTGTTTTGATCATAGCAGTGTGTAGTTGGGGCTCAGAATCATGTTTATTTATCCGGTAACCATACAATGAGCATCCACATATGAGCCAGCCTTATTTAAACGACTGCAGATTAATATTACATTGAATGGCCATATGTAATAAAGCGAAGAAAATGCAAGTGAGGAGCAGAGATTGATTGTTTGAAGTCATTTTCTCTGCTAACTCAAACTCATGGTAGCAGCAGCAGCAGCAGCAGCAGCAGCAGCAGCAGCAGCAGCAGCAGCAGCAGCAGCTTCATTTCTGTATCAATTTGTTATTCAGGTAGCAGGAAACAGAGCAGAAGGAGAGCATGCGATACCTGAGGCAGGTGTGTAAACCAACTATCAGGATTTTTTTTCTCTCCCTGCTGTGCCCCCAAGAAAGTACCACCACTGCACACAGCATCGGCAATTAGAAGATACAATTGAGAGGGCCTTTATAGCAGTGGGTTCTGGTGTGCTTTTACTGAGAGCTGTTCAGTTTTTACTTGGTGAAGATAAGTAATTTTAATAGGAAAATCGACACAATTGTGATTTCACCGGAACCGCTTTGAGGGTAATGGCTGAAACTTTAGCATCTTTACGGGTATGCACGTGTCATTAGAAATACCCTTTAAAATGCTATTTAATGTGAACATCTTGCTTTGCGGGAGCGGCACACCTATTCAGAGACACACGCCTTGATTAAATGACATGTGAGTGAACAGCTTTTGATTGATTACCACCTTCTCAGTCAAGCCGTCAACACTAAATTATTCAGGGTAATTTACAGTCTTCTCCCCGATTCTTGGTGAAACTTTAAGTCAAGATGCATTACAGGCTCGGCAGTGACATTTTAATCACTCATGGGGGGGGGGGGGGGGATGAAGTCAGGTGTGGAAGATCTGCTCAATACTATAAATGAGACCTTTTCCCTGGTCAAATAGGAAAAGATGGCTGAGAGTTAATTTGCTTCTGGATGCTTCAGCATAGCATTGGATGTTATTGCACAGTTTCTGCCGCTGTAGGTTAAAAAGAAATGATAGGAAATTGAAGTTAAAGTTTTTAAGGAACTTTTTATGCATTATTTATTATATTTTGAATGATATTTTATCTATACGTCGATAGGAACAGAGTAGAAAGGAGACTGAATGATCAGTTTTGCAGGAAGTGACTAGAAATCTGTGTAAGCTTACATTAAAAATGTCATCAAGTCATTACAGAGCATAGTTGTTATTTAAAAAAATAGTATAGTTAAGATGGATAGTTTGATTTTAATGATTGCGTCATCTGTTTTCATAGAAGGCATCATTCTGCAGTACGTTACACTGAAACCGTTATACACAAATGGAAAGGAACTGTAAAGACTGCCTTTGTTTTCCTTTTTTAGCACATACAAAATCCCTTGCGCATACCCATTAGTGTCAGCTTCATCCCCCTCTCGTTATAAAGAGAGAGAACAGGAATAAAAAAAACAAAAATGAGCATCCTTCTACAACTCTTAGTTACAGGTAGTAAGGGTTAACAGTGGAATACATGGCAGTCACTGGCACTCATTAATGAGCCGCGGTGTGCTGAAAGCTTGTCTGCATATTGTAGTGACCCTGACAGAGCCTGCTGGCTGTTTCGCTAGACAATTTATCTATGTTGGCGCAGTGGAAGCGGGAGGTCTGGAGTTCACACTTAGTCCCCTCTGGGTGCTGCTATACAATTATGGAAGGATAAGCCACAAACATGGATGATTTTCCTTTTTTTTCCCAATACCAAGGACTCCCTATTAAACTCAGATAAACCATTCTCCTCTAGTGTTTGGTCCCACTGGGAAAACATGCAGCCCTTTTTTTTTACAGAAGCAGAGCCAATGCAGGAAAACAATTAGACTGTCAATGGCCAATAAAGAATATAGTTTAAAATACAAAATGAAAAAAATGATGCGACGTTTGAAGTATTTATAGATCTATAAAGCAATTCATCACAAATGGATTTATGGCTGAATAAATCCACATAAAGTGATTTCTTTGACTTTTTGCTAGCCAGATAATATCTGTAAATTGCCTAGTGGTTGTTTTTCACTCCGGCTTTGAATTCTCGTGGGGCTCTAAAGGTGGAGTCATTCATCTGTGGTTTGCAAAAATATAGAACAGAATAGTATATTCCGGATTTGTTGAACCAGTGAGGATGAGCACTTTCAACCTTTTACTGGGTCTTCTTTTGCAGACAGCCAAGTGTTCCACCTCATCAAGTTAGGGGGGAAAAAACCCATCAAACAAACAGGATACGCAGTAGTTCAGCCCATTTTGATCTGGCTATACAACATTAACAGTACCTTGACCTTTTGTCCAGTTACAGCAGTAAAGGAGGACTGAATGAGACTCTGATATAGTCTCTACCTGCTCTCCAAAAGTGTACTTTGAAAGAAGATATTATTGTGTTGGAGATTCCATTGTATTAAACAAACTGAAATCAGTGATGCTGGGGTAAACACTACAGGTTGATAGGAGGTTAAGTGGGCATTCATATCAATAATACATTTTTAAGGTAATGGCTAATAGTAATCCAAATCTGCTTCTGCAACAGATAACAATTGACAGAATGAACAGACCCTCCTTACGTCACATACCTGCAAAAGCCAAATACAGATATAAAATCAGTTCATCCCAAACTGCAAACAATTACCACACAAGTGCGAAACCAAACTAAACATAAATTCGACCTCACAAGCTATTTGGACTCTCGTCTGAAGACTGCAAAGGTCCACCCCCGGTATGTGACACTGCATATTTATAAAATACACAAGCTGAAATTGCTGTGTCACCAAATTCCAGTATTTGCATGATTTCTTTCATAGGGTGACAAGGGGCAAGGGGTGCATTAAAACAGTGGACTCCGGTGTGTCTTATTCATCGACTGAAAGTTCTAAAGAGCAGAGCAGGTTGATCAGGGATGCAGACCATCAGAAGAAGTAAAGGTCAGCTTTGAATCATCTCCCTGTGAACGATCAATGCACTCAGAATGTATTACTGTCATTTCACTGGGGTTTGAACTTAGAAACAAAGTGTTGCATATTGTCAGCTCAGACCAGTTGGTTTTCAGTAAATATTTGTGGAGCAGATACAACATTATCATCCAATAAAGCTACACATACAGGATGCCACACCCTTACACCACTGCAAACAAGCCAAAAGAAACATGTTTTTATGAAACAGCTTTTGACAAGTCATTCCACATTGAGTATCATTGGACACATGTTTTTTTTACATGTGTTATGTGAAACATAGATCTCAGTTTCACATGTCAGGTAAAAAAGGTTGTGACAATCACCTCCATGTTTGTATAGGTTCAACTGGATACTAAAAACTGTTGAGTGGACACCATCTTCCCTGTTATTTCGTAAAAATTCAAGGTGACGCATGGCAAAAAAACCATTGCTTAAACCATCTAATGAGCTGGAAGATTTCAGGTAAACACAGATCTGAAGGGGGATTCAACTTAGAAACCATTCATCTCAATGTGAAGTGTTTTTCAGCAGGGATAAGGAGATTTAGAGAATGGCTTTACCTGCACTAAATGTTTGTCATTACAAGGACTAATAATGAACCTTGCCCATTAAGCAATATGCAGACCCACAGGGTGACCACGGAGAGGCCCAGATCAAGTATCCATTACATGCTGCGTTTGTTTTGGTCTCTGGAGTAATTTAACGATACATGGGTATACACAGTGAATTATAAGTAGAAAGTCTCCTTGGCTGAGATTGCCTATGTTTTATCGTGTTAAGCAGCATGCAGTGTAATGATGGTCACAATACACAAAGGGCTTTGTTGGGGGAACAAAAAGATGACATTTTATTTTAGAATAAATGGTTCAAAACTCTTATCAGAGGTAATGCAAAGTCAAAATATATCAAACAGACAATCATGAAACAGTTTAAATTGCAGCTTTATGTTAATGCCCCTATCTTTTGATTAAAGTGTAACTATAGCTACACACAAAACATGCAACAACAATACTGAACACAAAATACAATGCAAATATCATTGAAAGTTGCAGTGAAAGTACTGAAGTCTGGTCGGTAGATAGTCAAGCTTAATCAATTGAGTGTCTGACTTGTGCACTGAGAGCATAGCAGCTTCAGGGCGATTGATTTTTTTTTCAATTTGGAGTCTTCAAGTATTGGATTTTTGTCTTGCCTGAGTTTCATCAAATCTGGTTTTTCTTAATTTTTTCATGAAATATCATGAAAAGCCAATACCGCAGACTGACATGCATATTGCCATTAACAATCTGTATTACTCAAGTAGACTGCGCTGAGAGAAAACGTTCCTGTGCTGCACGATTCTCATAATGTGTGTGCCACTGCACTTCCTAAAAATGGCACCTTCCTCTTTCTTGATATGACAGCAGAGCAGATCCAGTCTCCACTGGAGAGGCTGCTCCATTATTAAAGTATCACTCACTTAGATTACAGCTGTGATGACATCTGATCATTTATCACCAGCAACAGAGGCCTGCCGCCTTGAAAGTCTATTTGGAGTTCACAAAGAGCGGTCCAGACGAATACAGCAAAGTTACGGCCAATTTCGCTATAGGTGAGAACCAGAGCTGAATAACAATTCGCTATCTGAGAATCAAGAATCTTTTTTCTAATTTAAATGAAGACAAATTGGTTGACAATGGCAGCCTGACTGAGGCACATGTCTTTCAATAGAGGACTGTTTTGACATCAGGCCTGTCCTCAGCCCCATGATAGAATGAAGACAGATTCATAGCAGGACAATACAGTCCTGTCGTAGAGGGGGGAAGAGTTGCATAATGTATTTGACCTTGAACCAAAACCTATTTAATCTCTGTCATTTCAACGCCAGGCTCTTGTTTTCATTGAAATAACAATTATTCATGGTCTGGTCTGCAGAGGGAAATGACTGACACTTGCTCTCCTTGAACAATAACGCGTTGAATTGGGCCGAGCTACGAGCTGTCACATTAACATGTGGCACGGACACTGGAATGAAGACATGAGATGGAGATGAAAAGCCTCTGAAATCCTAAACAGCACATTCTCAGATGAGTCTATCTGCTTCCTCTGCCTACTTTTTGTGTATTTATTGCTGAAATGTCATCTGTTGGGCTGCTGATTTGAAGTGAAACTATACAATCAAGTCAGTAAAGACATTCTGCAACATTGTAGAGTCTGTTTAGATGGCTAACAATACGTTTTAATCTTATAATTCACATGCAAAGCCCTTCATGGTTATAACATGGTGACATTGTTGATGTCTTAATCAGTGATTTGCAGATTAAGTCTTGACGCTGCATACTTCTCCTCCATGTATCATTCTATTGGTGTAAGTGCAGCATCTTAACTGATATACGTTTCATGAACGGAGTTGGTAAATGTAAAAGGTTGTGTCGCCTGATATACGTGGCTCAAGTGAAAAGTAAATGGTTTGATATCAAACCAAAAAAATGAAACCAGTGAAAAACAGGGGCCATCTGATGCGTCACTCCAATGAAAGAATGATTGGAATAAACGTCCATCAATGGCATTTTGTCAACACGAGGGAGAAAGAGATTAATCCAGCAAGGACTGTCACTTAAAAGTCATTTTTCTCATAATGCTAAAATGATATCATTCAATTGCTTTATTTAAAACGATGACCAATCATTATGAAATCAGTAAACTATCATTTTATTTAAAAAAGAATATCAACGCAAACAAAAAAACAAAACAATAAACTTATATTTTGAATGTGGGCATTCTCATAATGCTGCAGTGCAATAGAGGAACTCAGATTGTATTTGAATGATCTAATTATAACAAATACAATAATTAATTCAGATGAAATCGCATCAATTTCATGGTTATTCAAATCATTTGGCCAATGTATTATTAAATGAACAGTTAAAAAACATTTTCTACAGGTTAAGCCTTTTTTTAAATAAATGTGGTTTTAATATGCTATGCATTTAGTTAAAAAGTGGGTATTTCCATATTAACATGTCAAGATAGTTACACTTGTATATTTGTGTGTACGCATGTACTGAGGAGGTTCTAAATTTGTTCTCAGAATACGAAGAAATACAGGTGCGAAAATATTGATTAATCACCAATTTGTGCGTGAAGCGTTCGTACGCACGGTTTAGGCACAACTCTGTGCGTAGTGATATTAATACATAGAGAGTGGATAGTCCACACCGTAAGAAGTTTCACTTTTCACTTATATGTTTGGAAAGTTTAAAAAGACACAGCATAGGTGAAAAGAATATAGGTGAGAAACAGGAGGAAAAAGCTTCGACACGATTTGATCCCTAGGGATCACTGACTGCTGGATACTTCCAGAATAACAATGTCTCCAGGATGATAGTTATTTTGAAACTATCATTTGTTGCAAGCACTACTGAAGACCAAATTAAATGAACAATTCACAATTTTCAAGACACATCAAGTGACAAACCAGCAAGCTGCCATCATTTATTGCTTTATCTATGGTTAATGTATTGACAAGGCAAAAATTCGTAATAACTTCATTAACAACCCTGTTTAGCAGAAACCTACATCTAAAGCGGCTTTAACTGGTTTTGCCAAATATGTTTTGTAGTAAAAGTACAAAGCCTGCTGCCTCCACTGGCAATAGTTTTTCAGTCCAGAAATGTGACTTTTATGCGCTGAATGGGAGTCATATTTATTGTTAAATAATGAAAAAGTAAATGCATTGCCATCACCTCAGCCAGTCTCTAACTTATTTAACCTTAACCGAGCGCTGAGTTGATGAAACAAGATCATAAATGTTAATTACTCTATAGTTGACCCTGGCAGATTTTTGCAAGGATATGAAATGTGGTGTCAGTCATTTTTCGTTGGGTGAACATTTTGTGACTTTTCAATATGTTCATAAAAGTATTTTTTTTCCGGGAATTGTTATTTGTTTGTCAAAACACATTTGCCATTGCCACTTAGAAGGGTTGTTATCAAATGTAGTGCAACACATTTCGAAAATGTATAATTTTCATTTTACAAATGCCTCGATGTCTTCTAGTGCATTTGATCCACTCAAACTATTACCAATCACAGTGGATGGAGTAATTAATGTGAAAGTTGTGTATATAGATACTAGATACATTCTGAAAAGGAACCATGGGGAGTTTTTTAATGATGATCTACTCATAAACAAATTGGCTCCCTGGTGATGGTGGTCCATTACTCCACAGGGAACCTTTAAAATAGGGTCGAAAACTAGACATAACAAGAGTCTACAGCAAAGGAAGTGGTTCTGTGAGGCTGCACTCAGACACGGTTGTTGAACTCTGAGCTCATACTAATTTCATTGCATTTCATCCAATAGTTGTGGAGACATTTTACTCGAAACCACAAATGTAAACTTCAGTGTGGTTGTTGGGTTACAGCTAAGGGATTAACTAAATCAATAATGAAACATAGTCTGGACATCCTGGATGTGTGTACAACATTTCAAGGTAATCCATTTAGTATTTGTAAGAAATACACATTTCATTCTGGACCAAAGTTTTTGACCAACAAAAAAGTTCAATCAAGACACTAGGCTGTCCTCAAAATTAAAATTTGCCAGATTTTGCTAGCTTCTGTTGGTTATATAATTGCATACACAACAGCTACTTTAGCAAGAAATTAGAACACAATTCACTCATCGTTATATTATTTCCTGTATTCTATTCAAGGAATAAAAGGAACCACCTCTCTCCGTGCCATACCGGTCTCATTTGGGGGCCATAAAATCAAAAAAAGAGTTGTTTTGTAATTAATGTGTAACCACCGCATATCTCTGAGCTGCACTGAGACGAAGACAGCTCATTAATAATGCACAGTTGCGCCTTGCCATCTCTGGCTGTATAATGTGCAGTTTTCTCTGTGTTAAATGAGAGCCATCTAACTTTCCGTCCTCATCAACCTTTCTGATGATACTGTTCCAGAGCTCCCTGCCTCCCCGAGCCAATTAATGTGGACCTGGAGAATATTTGTAGCGGCAGCCTCTTATACAATTTCAACCCCTTTCTCAGAGAATCTACTGGCAGCGCTTCTGACTCCGGTGGAATCAATAGAGCTGAGATGCCCTTTTAAGTCTTGATGGTGTATGGGCGACGTGATTTTTTTTTTGTTTGATCTTCGCGATTCTGTGGAGAATGGAGAAAGTGGCGAGAGAAGTGCGAGGAAATTGGCGGCGTTTTTTATCAGGTTGCTGTACACTTATGTGAATACCATCGCACAAAAATAAATGAGGCCAGGCCGTGTGTGTTCTCTTCAGGAGCCACGGTAATGACCACTGCACCATTTTTCTTCTGGGCCTAAATGATCTGTCACAAGCTAACTGTAACAGGCAAGACTATTATGCAGAAACAACTGAGGAGAGTTCGATTGGCATCACATGTTGTGAGTTTCCCTCTGTTCGACAGACTCAGCCTCTTCAAATCAGTTCAAATAAATGCACATTATGCATGGCCATATTATCCTATTCATAAACAAAACAGTATGTAGAGAGTGGAGTGATTAGTGCTGCAAATAAGCCGATTAATGTGTATGTTTATTGATTCCTCATGATGCCACCAGAGCCACCTTACTGATGTGGACAATGTCTTTGATGTTTTGGTACGTGGACCTTTGTGTTGAGATTATTTTTTCACACTGATTCCAAGGTCAAGACTAAACGTCCACGCCCAAATGAATTACTCACATTAATTTAAAATGAATCAATGGCCATTTCAGTAATCAATTAATCACCGGAGTCATCCATCAAGTAGCAGGCTTGCAACGCTATAATGCTCATTACACACTAGAGGACATGGATGAAATGCATAGAACGATTAGAGTGGAGCTTGAGTTGAGATTATTTTGTCAAACTAAAGTCACAAAATCAAGAACAAATTTTCATTTCTCAAATTGAACTACCTTTTGTTTCTGTTTAATTATGACAGCAGGTTGGGAGTTGGGCAGCCGTAGTGTTACCATATCAGATGCTAACGTTTAGCATGCTGTGAAAGTATTTGCTCTACAGTATTTCTATGTTTGAAGTTATTATGTTTGGGAGATATTATGTTTAGGAGATATCTTGCCATCAACTAAAATGACAGAAACATGGATCAACAAAGTTGGCAGGATTTGTCCTCTGGTGGATCATGAATATCTGAATGAAAGTGTAATGACAATTAAACCATTGTAGAGGCAATGCTGCTTTGATCTGTTAATTGAAAGGGTAATGGATTCATTCATGATACATACAACTACTCTTGCTGCTCATTGACAGACAGACAGATAGACAGACCCACTGATAACTTGCACAAGCGAATCTACAAACACATGATGTCACTTGCTACAGACACAAATGTGACAGTTAATCAAAATGGAGATACTTCGTGTGACGGTGCTGCCAACAACCCAAACATTGTGAGAGAAAATCACTCGGTCCAAAACAATGAACATCACTCAGTCTGTTGTCTAGTTTAATAACAGTCTCTTCAGCCTGAACTACACAAGTGTTTGTGTCAATGTTTTTGTTTAAGTATTTATCTTGAGAGTATTTGTAACTGTCGGCGACGGCTTGTGACAAACGTGCAATTTTCCAACTTCGCAATTTGTCCACAAATGGCATCATGTCCAAATGGGATCTCCATTTATCTTTGTCTAAATTTGGAGTGACGGGATAACAAAATTGAGTGCTTCTGTTAAATCCAAATCTCTCGACTGACAGTATAGTTTACTTACCGGTGAAGTCGACTGTTGCTGTCGCAGCATTAAGTTGCATTTAGATGGTCGAATTATGTGTTGGAGTGAATGGTCTAATGGCGTGCAGGAGTAAGTGTGATGTGCTGATGTCTCTTTCGTTCTGTTTGACGGTTAAATGCTCCACAGTTCTCACATTCTGCTGCGTTCAGTTATGGTGTTAAACTTGGTGTTTGGTTGAATTCTTTACACCATGTCTGCATCTGGCCTTGTGTGAGAAGGTGTAAAATAATCAACACTTTTACCGCCGATAAGAAATGTCCTCCAGGCCCATGTTAAATGTCTTCCTGTGTCGAGTTATTTGCTTAAGTATATAACAGGCTTTCCAGCTCATTCTATTCAAGAGTTACACAGACAAGTGCCTCTGTTTGTGAATGTTCATAAAAATCTATTTAATTTGTGAAATGCAGACAAGAAAAAAAGGTTGTCTTTCTTGAATACAATTGAAATTATATCACATCAAACAGCGTACACTTGATAAACTAGTATAATGCAGGGGAAAAACAAGATTAATATCAGATATTCGGATTAAAAAGAGAGCCTAATGAACATGGAAAGGATGAAGTCAATTATCATTATTAGTTTGAAGATGAAAAGGGCCTGATTCTCTTGTCAGGAGTATGGAGCAGCTTTTGAGATAACTCTATTGTGTTTGTGGTGTATTATCTTACTTCTGCATGAGTACACTTGGCATGATTAACAATGCTTTCGTACATTCATTTTTGTAAATAAATTCTCACCCTGAAATTAAAGATGGAGTCAACGATTCTGGAGAACGTGTGTTGTCAAAATAACTTTTTTGTCAAAATCAGTGATTATCTCCTCGCGATCCGCTACCTGTCTGTACTGTGTGCGCGGTGGAAAACAAAAATCTGCTGTTCATACACAGCCAAGGCTCAATAAACTGGTATTTAAATAGAAGCTCAACATGTCTGTTTACGAAGCCAAGGCTGGGTATTAACACTGGACTTTTTTCAGTGTGGCGGAGGAGATATGTGACTTTGACAAAAAGTGATTTTGACAATAAGCATTCTCCAGAATCACTGAGTCCCTCTTCGATGTCTAACAGGATAATTATTACAATTTTTTTTTTCACATTTGAAATAACCAATCCAACCTCATCTTGTTTACTATAAAAGTGGTGTCAGCTATTTTAGAGAATGCTTGTTTTGAAAATCACTTTTGTCAAACTCAGTGAATATCTCCTCATGATACGCTGTCCGTGCTGTGTGTGTGCTGAAAAGAATTATTTAGGCCTAGGCTGCGTATTACATTAAGACAAACATTGAATATAGTGTAAGTCTGTTATTAAAAAAGCTGAAAACTGAGGCTGCCAACCTAACTGTGTGCATGTCTTAGGAGAGCTGAGCAAACCATCAGCTGACACTTGACGGGCAGCCGATCATACATGATAATTTGATGCAGCCTCTGCTGTTCATTTCTGCAGTGCAGCTTGAGAACAGACTTCCATGTTCTTGGAAGCACTGCTCTGTGGTCAGTTCTCTTCCACACTGGAAACACTATTGGTACTGTATGTGAGCGGAAAGCTGTAGGCAGCTCCAACAGTTAGGAATAATGTAAACGGATATCATCAAGCCTTTTCAGAGGACCTTTTCAGACTTGAGAGAAACATTCTTAGTCACTGGGCTCTCACTTTTCGATGATCTTTACATATTATGTTGAAGAGGAGCCTTGGATGTAATGCTTCAGTTACATAAACAACACACTGAATAAAAAATTCTATATATAAATTGGAAAAGTGTCTTGTCTTAAGATTGAATTCAGGGGCCATCTTGATTGAAACGTGTTAAAGAAGTGACGACAGGAAATATAGTGTAGCTATTTGTGAGCTCCTTTACCAACCAACATGTGGTGTTGCCTGTTTGAAGCCCTGTGTCATGTGTTATCTGTGCTGTTAGCTGTGGTGTTGACTGATCCTGCATCAGCTTCACAGCGCTGTCTGTTCAGCACCATGCGGCTCTGCTGACAGGAAACATCTGCAGCGCTGAGAGCAACACCATTGTACTGTATAATTAACAAGTAGAACCAAACGTGTGAACATGTGGTGGTTGAATGCCACTTACTTATGTGTGCAGTTGTGTTTGCATGTGGACATGTGTATGTTTGTGAGTAGACCCACTAACAGACATGGTGCCTTTATGTGTTTCTAATGTGCAACCAGATGTGCCCTCTCAAAATTAATCATAGGATGAATAAAAATAATGTTTTTTTAAGTGCCCTATAGCCTAACATTGCATTCTTGCTCAGCTTGACAGAAAACGAGTTAAGTCAACATTTTGCCATGGAAGTTTGTATCAAGAGTCAGAGAGGTGACATGAGTTTGGAAACTGCAAATGAATCAATCTGAGAAAAAATTGCAAACACTTGACTGCTTGCTTATTATTTTCCTCACCTGTACCAGTCAATCCCTTTGTCATAGTTTCTGTCGAAAAAGTGCGGCTCTGTTCCGAGAGCGCGCACATCTGGATGTATCCGGATGAACTCCAGCACCGCCCTGGTTCCTCCTTTCTTCACACCGACTATTAGCGCATTAGGCAGCTTCTTATTCCCATATTTTTGCGCAACACTCATGTTTCTCAACTGCATGTCAGCCCAGTGACTTCCAGACGAGGCAGAGGCTTTACTTTGGTTGCGGGGATCACTTGATCCTCGCCGTGCGGCGGACTCATCCAGAGCGGATCTGACTTCCAGTGAAGCGCAGACGCTTAATTGTCCAAGAAGTTTCTTCCCTCCTGCGCTCTTGCTCGGCGGACACTTCTTCCCCTCGTAACCCTGATGTGTCATGATTGTGCTGCGACAGAAAATAATACTATAGCATAAATACGTGCAGGACAGTGACACGGTGAATATAAAGGCGAATCTGGCGCTGAATCTGTTCGCAGAGGAGAGGAACATATGTGCCATGTCGCCATGGGTTCAAAGCGCTGCATGGTTTTCCATCGGCGTCTTTCTCTTCTCTTGGTCTGCAGTTGGAGTTGGGTATTTATAGGTTCTAAAGTCAGACAGACTGGCATATGAGGATAGGGGTTGCTTCCCCAGAGGCATCAACTGCGCGTAATTCTAGTTATTTCTTTTCATAGGCTGCTGCACTGCGCGAAAAAACTTGGAGTAGAATATGATTAAGAAAGCTTCATCCATGAGACAAAACTGGTCAGTTTTCTATTTTAAACAAGTTTTTCTCAGGTAGCATGAAGTAAGTAAGTCATTCGGATCAATAATGGTGCCACTATCTTAAAACGAATCCCATAGGAATTGGACGCCCATCTTTATCCTGCGTCTCCTTCTTGTGGGTCGATCGTGTGTCCAACGTTGTCCTGAAAACAACTCTCACCAGCGCGATTGTTCTGCTCGACTCCGAGGAGATTTCGATGCTCAACCCACCTTTCCCTCAAATAACCAAGTTGTGAAGATATATGCACTTGTGCGACCGGCTATACATATTTAAGTAACCCTCTGACGTCATACACAAGATCACAATTCAACATGCGTTTTGGCTTTTAAAGGAACATCCTGAATATTTTTGGTAACAGTATATATGTGATTTGAAGATGCAACATTTGGCTTCCTGGGTGTCAGTAATGTATGGCACAGAATCATTTCAACTTTAATTCCATTACTTCAGGATGTCAAAGATGCAATGTGTGGGGTTACTGAGGCGTGACAATGAGCTTAGTGTCCTGTGCATTAATAACGTCTAGTTTCAGAGGCATTCACCGAAATACCTTGGTCTGAAAATAAGCTATCAACAGTTTTGTAATCCATTTTCTGCTGTGGGCAACACCTTTTCACTTGAAACAGAATGTTTCATCAAGGCTGAGTATTCTCTGCAGAATTTTCTTCACACACACACACACACACACACACACACACACACACACACACACACACACACACACACACACACACACACACACACACACACACAACCATCTGAAAGTCAAGATCACACCTGATTCTTCTCTGCGTTGCCCTGATGCAAACTGGTTGCAGGAATGGAAAGTTTTCAGCTTGTTTTCTTAAAGTGGATCTATTATACTTTTCAACTTTTATGACCTATAAACGTTGTTATAATGATTTATAGTCATCTTTAACCATACTAGAGTATCAAATAATTACGTACATGCATTTAGACGTATTCCCTGCTGACCGTCTGGGTAGCTGTGCAGAGCGCTAAACACTAGGGCAGCCGGTTGAGAAATCACGTGTTCAAACCGGTCAGAATTTCCGGGTATTGTGTCGTCACGTACCCGGATGTTTCCATGTATGGTAATGCTGCTCAGGCCAGCTCCGGCCGCCATGCCCCCACCTTACTGTGCAAATCTCCCTCCGAAAATGTTCCGGAAGGAAGGTAACCAATCACAACGGAGTGGGGTTTGCAGGAGGGGGGGGGGGGGGGGGGGGGGAGAGAGGCGAAGAAGCAGAAAGCAGTGTGTCGAGAGCTACTGCTGTGCTCGCTAGGGTAAGAGGAAGAGTGTCCCGAAAAGTTTGTAATTTGTGTATTGGGGTTTCATGCTAGTGTTTGTACTCAGAGCATATTCTGACTGACAGTGTGTGTTATCTCAGTGAGGACAATTCATAGTGTTTGCTGCACTGAGGCTATTTTGCAGGTGAAGTGAACTGTTCAGCTCCAACGACTGTTGGTAGTGCAGACTGTAGTTAGAGTTTTGCACATTGGGCTACAGTTGTGCCAACTGTGGTTTAGCGATCGAAAAAAAACTGTAACATCAGCTTTTTTTCAGTGCATATACAGTACGGAGAGGAAGCAGATTGTGAGGAGATATTCACTGATTTTGACAAAAAGCGATTTTGACAACAAGCGTTCTCCAGAATCGCTGACTCCACCTTAGGTCACTGACAGGATTGATCTTTGCATCAGGTCAGCATTGGGACTGCCATGATATACTGTGTAATTGTTCTCCTGTGTCCAAAAGCGCTAAAGGGAAGTGAGGGGCGAGTTTTTTTTTTCGTTGGTAAATTAAGATTCTGGCTTGGGGTAATTTCTGACTTTTATTCTGAACTCATGGAGTCCCACAGTCATAGCGTCCTTCAGTTTTCAAATAGTTTTTGTTGTTCCCCTACTGTCAAAGTGCTCAACATGATTCACTACAACACTTGAAGCAGTCCTTTCTGTCTTGCTGACACGTTACGTATCATCTTTTTGGCCTCAATAACGCATTAGCATAAATATCATCAGCAATTTCCAGGACAGTTTCCACCAGTGATGCTACTTTTTTTGATTGCCGATTGCTCTTCTCTATTTTTGTAAATAGGGATGTATTTATCGGTTGATTACAATGTTCATTCGAGACTGTGGTCGTCAGACGGCGGGTCATGAAGAAATTGAAATCATTCAGAGCAGATATGTGGCAGTGTATTACTACCTCAAGGCAAACCATTTTTGCAAAAGTGTGAAGGGCAAAGTTGTCAGTTACTCAATAAGCAGTGTGTGCCTATTTGTAACACTTTGTCATTTCAATACACCTGCACGGTTGTCATTAAAACAGCAGCAGTATCCTCACATTAACTGGAAAAAGGTTTGACATCTAGTATTATTCCCTTTCTGCATCATTAATTTTTGTTACAAAATTAAAGGAGGATTTAAAGCAGTGGAGTAACTGTTTCCTATGGGTTTAAGTGAATCCTTTTAAGAAAACATTTGTAAGTGCTTTGTGAATATAGTGACATTATAACTATATGAATTCAGTGCTGCTTAAACAGTCTTTGCCATCCGGGGTTTACTGCCACACTGCTGCACTGTACAACAGGAAATAAACAATTGGCATTTTTCTTCTTTTTTTTCTTTCTTACAGTACCAAAGCCCATACACTTTTTATGAAGTCATCCGTCAGGCCCCTGGAGCTGACCACCAGACAGCATCGATTCCCCTGAAGCTCATCTTGAATGATGTCAGAAAAATCTAAGAGGCTTAAAAAAGCTTGACCATGTACAGCCACAATTCCTTTATGGTTTTCTTTTTTTCACTATTTGTCTTTCTGGTTTCAGTTTTCTAATTGGCTGCTGCCATGTAGCTTACCAAATCTACCAAATGTGTGAAATATGATTGGCAATCACATAGAACACATTTGTCCTTCGTGGGGCAGGCAAACTGATATATACACTCCTGAACAAAAACAAAGTATTTGCATTTCGCTGTGGTTGATCGTAACCAAGTTGTAAGTAGAGCTTCTAAACACCATCAGGAACAAGAGACAAAAAAACTAATTAAGATATATTTTGAAAACTGAATTGAAACTGAATTTGAATTCAAACAGGCTGTGCATCATCTGATCAATAGCTAAAAACCTTAGCCTTAAAAACTCAAAAAACACAGACAAAAAGTTTCAATAAAGGACTCAGTAGTGGGTATGCTCACTATTCTTGTTGATCCTCCGGCTCAGCGCTGGTGAAATCTTTTTGGGTCTACCATTTAAATCTTTTGTCCCATAACCCCCAGGATCTTTTAAGAAATGTAAAATGACTGTCTTACTGCATCCAACCTCTGCAGCGATTGCGTGTTGTGAGAAGCCTTGCTTGTGCAGCACAATAAATTGCTTAATTTGTTTTTTGTCTCTTTCTCCTGATGTTGTTTTGTAGCTCTACTTACAACTTGGTTACGATCAACCACAGTGAAATGCAAGCACAATTTTCCCCAGGTCTTAAGGTTTTGTTCAGGAGTGTATACTTCTTATCTGCTTCTGAAGAAATATAATTAATTTGTGGTTAATGGTTGACATACTATACATTGGCAGTCAGTGCTTTATAACAAACACACACTTTACCCAGAAAAAAGTCCTTCACATACTTAAAGTCTGCTCACACAGCCAGCAAGGTGCTTTTCAGAACACTTCCTAGAACACTTCTACGTGTGCACTATAACACTGCACCTGTCTGCCCCCACATCCTTCACACAGCAAAATATCAACTCAGAGCATCCTCTCAGGACAGTGGGCTGGAAAAGCATTCAGTAGAGGTGATGCTCATTCAGGGCACACACACACACACACACACACACACACACACACACACACACACACACACACACACACACACACACACACACACACACACACACACACACACACACACACACACACACACACACACACACACACACACACCAAACCCCTCAGGGAAGAATGAAGAATCTTGTCACTTAAAGTTCACACTGAATAGGGGAAAATGTTGCAGGTATTGTTAAGGACATAAAATACTGAACCCATGTTTGCAATTAAACCTTAGGAATGTGTTTCAATCCAAATGTATGCTTTCCATCCCCGGCTGGGAGAACTTTGATGATGTTTTTTTTTGTTTTTTTGTATTCTGTGCAAATGTCTGCAGTGCCAATGTGTAACAGAGCAGAATGTTATGAGGCTTTTGTTTGATGTGTGCAGGTATCCCAGAAATTGCTCCTAAATTACAAGCTCCTGCAATATGCGATAGGTTGCCATGCAGGAAATTTTCAGAAAGTATGACTTGTAGGGCGGGAACCTGACTTCTATGCTTCGAAAACAGACATAACCCAATCACGTGCTTGATTGCCTGGAAACACCCTTTCATGTCATATGAATATATGATCAAAATACCAATCAAAAATCACCTTTAAAGAAAACGTTTGTATTCTCATGACTTGGGTTGACTATTTGTATGCTGTATGCCAATTAACCTCATAGTGTCTCTTCTCTGCTGAAGCTGATGTTTCCAGCTGAGAATATTGTCCCCAGGGATTCAAATAATCTTTCTCCTTTAAGTTGATATAAAGCCCTGAAAATAAACAACGTTGGTACATCTTCTGTACAGCGGCGAGGCGTAGCGCCCTCTGGTAATGAAACACCTTCCCTTTCTTCTTGCTGTCGTCCATATAATGCCAAGGATATCAGGAAATCTCGCTTTTTCATTTAGTTTCTTGCTATGCGGAGATTATGGGATCACAGTATCAGCATGATATCAGGACTTGACAGCATTAAGTTATTCCACCCACTCTATGTGGAAAGCCTGACATTATACGGCAAAATTATGTGGCACGCTGTAGACTGCAGTTTTGTAGATAAACTTAAAAAAAGATGCCAGCGTAAGGACAATATCTATTGTTTTATCTCTAAAGAAAAAAACAAAACAAAAAAAAGTTTGACAGCGATGATGAGTTTTGGAATTGGTTATACAGTAAAATGTGCCCACTCAGTGTTTCCTAGAGAGATTCTATTTTTCTGGTGGCATTGAGAATCAACATGACTTTATCTTCACAATCCTCCAAACAAATCTAACCTATTCAGTTAGTCAATAGTAACTTAAAGCCATTATTTAAAGCAATATATTAAAAGCCAATGTGAGACAAAGCTTAGTTAAGTATAGACCATCTGAAGAACTGCGCTCTTGAGGAAGTGTAGGGAGAAGAGAAACAAGAGGCCCAAAGATAGTCGCTTTTTTTAAAGACTGCACAATTTTTTGTCTTTGAGAACAAACATAAGTGCCCTCAATGTTTATTCCCCTCAACTGAATCCATAACACAGAGTTATACAACTATCCTGAAAAAAGCCAGTTCATCAAAACGTCCAGACAGCGATAAAAGAATGTCTGCTGCTGCTGTAAATCAGTTGAGTGAGAGTCTAGGTCTTCCAGTAGAAGAGTGAGATTCCGCTCTGTCAATTTTAGTTGAGAGTTGTCTTTTTTTTCTTTCTGCCATGATTCATGCCTGCACCTTTCAGGCAAATAAACTGGTGTCAAGGACTGACATGAGAATGAAAACGTAAAAGGCGGTAAAAAAAAGAAGCAGTTTTCACATTGAGACACCTTTTTTATAAAGTGCCATCACAATTAATTCCAGAGCAATTTATACCACACTTTATGATACTTTCGGTTGGATTTATAATGAATTTTACCAGTTATTCTAATACTTATCTATTAAATAGTTAGCAAGTATGCTGGAGTGTTGTCTTTGCTTGGTACAAGAGGAAGGAACACATCAATAAAACAAACGTTTATTTCACAATTCATTCTTAAAGCAATACCTACCGGCCCCTGGGTACAGTAAAATGGTATTTAGCTTGCTGTAATCATTCCTCCTTCTCAGACTGGTTATTATAACATCTTTACCTAATGTGCTTTCAATGTAAATGATAGGTGTGGGGAGGGGGGGTGGGGGTCCTCTTCATTCTGGGCAAAAAATCAACTTCAAAGCTTATCTGAAGGTAATGTGAAGCTTCAGCAGTTTCAGTTCAGTTCATCAAAACCAAGTGGGGATCTTGAAAATGTATAGTTTTTTTTTGTACAAAACTGTTGGAGGGACAGTAGCAGAGAAAATGTGGTACTAAAAATGGACTGTAACTTTTGGAAGATACCGACTTGATTTGTCTGACTGAGACTCATAAAGTGCAGATAAAGTTTGGAATATACTGTATTTTTGCACAGAACAAGCACTGTGGATTTGGTGCCCCATCAATTACATTGAAGGTTTATTAAGGAGGGATCCCTTAATGGCCAGTATATGATCAGGATGAATCGTTAACACAGAGCAAAAACACTTTCAGTATCTGCTGACTCGCCAAAATCACTATGAGTAATTAAATGGTGTCACTTCCATACCATACCGCCTGGTGTACACACTGTTCTCACTTGTGCAGGACTCTAAGCGCTCTGTTCTGAAACATAATCCTGATAACATCAGACACACGGCGGGCTTTTGCAAAAAAAGTATTTTTACTGTGAAACTTGTACTAGCATGATGAACATTGGTTAAGAAAATCAGCATTAGTGGTTCTCTCACCACTGAGCTTTGCAGGCTTGTTGATTATTTTTTCCCTGTAACTGCATATGTTCTGTCTTCCTCTGCCGGTGTATTTGTGTAGCCGATACTGAGAAAAAAGACAACAAGAACAAAAGCCAAGCACAGACTAAAGGCCAAAGACCAGCAGGTTACCTCTACCCCTCGCCAACCCCGGTGTCAGCTAATTGCAGCTGACATTTTGCCGGTGTTGTTTCAATCAAAACTATTGTGGATGCTTTGCTTTCTTTTGTTTCTTCACAGAATAGGGGACACGGTTTAGAAATGCCATCCTATCTGCCATCCGCTGAGCATCTCGATATTCAAAAACAAATCACCTGAAACATATTTTCGTTGACTGCTCCGCTCTCATCGAGTGGGGGGGTAGTCAACACCCCACAGATCTGGCTGCCACCACGTAAAAAAAAAGACTGACTTAAATGTCAGGAGGAATCCATAAAAAGTCACATTAGTTACAACTTAAGCAAAACTATCAGAACACAGGAGCCTGTGATCCCTCCACTCCAGTGAAGGAACAGATTGTAATTCAAAGCAACTGTAGCTGCTGTTACCTGCTCAGGCAAGATTAAGTGATTTTAAAATGGAAAATAGTGAATAGTGAACATTTTCCATTGCTGTAATTCTTTTGGCAGTTCCCATTGGCTTTAACGCTCTGCCTGTTTATATAACATCAAGTGTCCCTGCATGATTCAAACATTTTTAACACATCTGATCTGACTGATTTCCATTTGGATGTGGCAGCTTTGTGATGATGGAAAGCTGCCATCAGAGAAGGACATGAGGGTTGTC
Source organism: Ammodytes marinus (assembly GCF_949987685.1). Lineage (NCBI taxonomy): Eukaryota > Metazoa > Chordata > Actinopteri > Uranoscopiformes > Ammodytidae > Ammodytes > Ammodytes marinus. The sequence goes on from NC_137220.1 coordinate 9,316,898, forward strand.
AAAAATGAAGCCATGTATATTGCTCCTTTTGCATTTCTCATGCTTCGTTTGACAGTTTGTACGGACAGAGATGAATTGTGGGTAGACAAGGGGATGACATGCAGCAAAGGGTCCAGGCCTGGAGTCCAACACAGGACCTCCGTGACAAGGACTTGGCCTTAGTGATATGCACTCTACCGGGTAAGCCACCGGGGTGCCCAGCATCAGATCACTTTTGAACAAAACTTGTTATGGATTGAGACCAAAACCGCACGTCTTGATGGATTACGTCCATTTTATTTGGTTTTTCAATGACACAGACAAAGGGCTGCTGATGCTCAGGCGAGTGATTGATCACTGCATATAGAAGGCGACACCCCTGTTTCTGTTAGCCTAAATGCAGCACGAGTGGATTGATGGCCGCAAAGTGGATTCTGATGTCCTTTCAGTGGCCCCTCGGATTTGTTTCCTCTGACTGCCTCTCAACAGATTCTATATCCTGGATGGCCGGCACCCTGTGAAAAGCACATACAATAGAGAGTGCCTGAGCCCTGCTGTTGGTCTGAGCTCTCAACAATCATGAATCCAAACAAAATGAGAAGTGTCCCTCAGTGGTCCCGTATCACAGAACATCCTCTGACTGGGAAATAGGGGAAAAAAAGCACTGATAACAACGCTGGACACAACAAGACTCTTAAAGTGCTTACAAACTCTTTCCCTTTGCTTTTGTTAGGAAAACATATTGATAGCCTCTAATTATGTTCTGGTATGAGCTAATATACATTCAATCACTCTCTATATCCATTGAATCTATCCAATCAATATGCAAACCTGAACTCCTCAACGTCAAAGTCCAGAAGCAGCATTGTCACAAAAAAAAATGTCAGCTTTGGCTCATCAAGTTTAAGTGCTGTATGGCTCTAGGTGTCACCCCGTTGCTAACATCTCACATTTTAGTTTGAGTGGTCTCGTTCAGCGGCCTCAGGAGATAATTAACGCTGACAAATATTGATTGGAATGTCCTGCAGCGTATCATGTCCGACAGAGATGAGAATATTTAATTTGGTGATATTCTGCTTCGAGCAAGACTGTAGAGTGTTTAATTTGCACACAGGTTGATGTGACAGCACAAACTGAATATTTTGTGAAGTATTTATACGTTCTTCATGCTTTTCTTAAGTTAGCCAAGCAGTCTCTCAAACCAGCACACTTTTCTTACTTGAAAAAGTTCAATTTTGATCATGTTCTTGGATTGTATCTGTAATGTTGGAGAAATGTTCATTTCAGGAAGCTGGCTGTGCAACAATGCTTGTAGAGACTGTTGGGCCTTTCCACCCTACATTCTGTCCCAGTGGATCCAAACCTAGTGAAAAAAAAGTCCTCAAGTAAGATTAAGAGCTTTTGTCTCTATAATAGATTTCGGACAGGCAGGCTTATGAACACATAATCGGCTAAAAGATTAGCCGATTGTTAGACATGGAATCTCTAACAAGGGACAGGATTGAGTATTTCACATATTTAAGAATGTGTTTTTATTTCTGATCCTTCTCCAATTATGCAGAGGTTATAGTATGCACTTTGACAATAAAAACATGTGGCAAACAAAAAATGTGAGTTGTGCCACTTGTTAAGTTAGTAAAGGGGGTCTGCACTACAGTATGAAACAACACTAAAAAGGCTAAGCTTTAAAAATTGTGCTTGACAGGAAATGCCAAAACAATAGTAACATTTTCATCTGTCTCATGTGGAAAGGAAATGAGATTATTTGACGTTCCTCAAGTGTATTAATGGGGATCCCATATGGATTGGCTGGGCACTAAACCGTATCTATTATTGAAGTGTGAGGGGGAATTTTTAGAGCACTGGCGAATTTCTGGCGTATTCATAATTTATATTTAATTCCTTCTTGGTCCCCACTACATATTCAGATCTCATTTACTGTCGTGGGTGCAGACACACCGCCTTTATCCTCTCCTAAATCTGGATAAGAACATTAATTGAGACCAGGAGGATTTGACAGGAATGGTGCATGGCAGTGACCATGGAAACGAGCAGAAGACGCAATCTGTGTGTTCTCAGACAGACATTGGAATAATATAATTTTATGGCAGTGCCTTTGCTGCTTTTTTTACTATCATTAGGATCACACTATGTTCACCGTGTTGCCTAGCAGAGCCCTGTATTTTATGAGTCTGGTTAGATATGGCACCGTGTACACAACCTACAGAGGACTTTTATCTTCAGGAGGCTGCATAAATATTTCATTTAAACAAATTGATTGTTGCAAATACTGATGGAGGTGTTCAATTTTCTGCCTAGTTTGTCTTTCACAGAGGGCTGACTCTGCATCCAAAAGATTCCTGCACTGCTGAGAGGAAACTCTGCATACACGGCCAGTGTCTGTTAGAGGAGATAGTGTTGCAACCATATAGAAGAAGAAAAAAAAATGGGATGGGAGCGCGGGGGGAATGCGCTTCAATCATTCATCACCTCTCTCTCTGCACAAATGTCACAGGGTTGGAGATTCAGAATTCAAAGAACAAGATTCAGGGATGCTAAAACTGCAGAAACACAAGAGTTGGTGATTTTTTACAATTTCTGCACGTTAGACAGAACCGTACAGTGAGACAATTTGGATCTGGAAAAGATTCTCCACGACGACAAGATGAGAAGTTTCAGATTTAGTTTCCACTTGTGTGTTTGGTTTTTCTTCGTGCTTCTGTTGATGTTATGTCCGAACAAAACAAATGGGAGCCATAGTCAAAGCAGAAAACCAAAAATAAAACCAACAAAAGCAAAAATTCAAACTGAATGAATTGAAAAGTCGTCTCAAGAAGGTTGACTCCATCTTTTGATTTGTTTAAAAAAATAAATAAAATTGTCAGTCTTTTATAATATTATTTTCAATGAGGTTTTGGTAAAGTCCTCTAACAAAATGAAACATAACTGCACAGTCACAAATATTTTCACCATGTTGGCACTCTCCTAAAAAAATGCAGCAGCGGGCTAATAAACAAAAGCTTATGGTTTCATTTGGTCATATAAGCTCAGTGTGAAGCTAATGCTCCTTTAAAATGTATTTGGTTTTACATTATTTCGTCACTGCTACTCCATTTGCTGATACGTATGGATGAATTATTTAGCATAAGCAAATGTTATTCAGTAGATTTAATTATGAACTGAAGGTGATACATATTTGATTTCCCCTCTCTAGCTAACACCTCTGGGCTATAGAGGAAGAATGCTAAGCTTAGCAAAACACACTAGTTATGATGCAGGCTGGCCCTCCTTCTCAGGACCATCCTGAAGTGACCAATCACCGCGGTCATTTCTGGTAGCGTTGTGAGATGGATTAAATCAGCACACAACAGACATACTAAATTATTCTGATGTATTTAGCTGATAAAAAAACAAGGCAGCAAAATTGCCTTCTCCTACCAGGCCATCATAAAGTTTGCTGACGACACCGTAGTGGTAGGCCTAATCCAAAACAAGGACGAGACGGCCTACCTGGAGGAGGTGAGGTGCCTGACACAATGGTGTCTGAAAAACAATCTGCACCTCAATGCCAGCAAGACTAAGGAGATGCTGGTGGACTTTGGGAGGACACAGGTGCGGGACTACACGCCTGTATCCATCAATGGGACCCCTGTGGAGAGGGTGGATACAAGTACCAGATCACCGATGATCTGACGTGGTGTACCCACCTGGACACCGTGGGAAAGAAAGCGAGACAGAGACTGTTCCATCTCAGGAGGCTGAAGAAATTCAGAGCCTCCAAACCAGTCCTGCAGAGCTTCTACACATGCACCATTGAGAGCATGCTGACTGGGGACATCACCGCTTGGTATGGGAACACCACCATTCAGGATCGTAAGGCTCTGCAGAGAGTGGTGCGTTCAGCTGAGCGTACCATGGGGGGAAACTCCCTAATCTAGCAGACATTTACACCAAGCGGTGCAAGGGCAAGACCAGCAGCATTCTGAAAGACCCCAGCCATCCAGGCTACGGTCTTTCTCTCTGCTTCGCTCAGAAAACAGATACCGCTCACTGGCGGCAAAGACTGAGAGACTCAGGAAGAGTTTCTACCCCCAAGCTGTCAGGTATCTAAATGGCACTGATTAAGCACTTTGAGCAACTGCACTATATATATATATATATATATATATATATATATATATATATATATTATTAAGTACGGTATTAAGTAGTATATATATGTATTAATAATTACGGGTCCTCATCAAACTTGCTGGGTATGTGCAGAAGTCATGTGGTAGCATGTCCCTCGAAGCTTATCGCGATTAACCCATAGGGGGCGCCACAGGGGCGGGGCCTATCCACAAATTGGTCATAAGTCCTTAACCATAGGTCCTATCATCATCAAACTTGCTGGGTATGTGCAGAAGTCATGTGGTAGCATGTCCCTTCACCACATTAGGCTCCTCCCCTTTACCAAAGTAGGCTCCTCCCCTTTACCACATTAAGCTCCTCCCCTTTACCAAATTAGGCTCCTCCCCGTTACCAAATTAGGCCCCTCCCCTGTACCAAATTAGGCTCCTCCCCTTTACCACATTAAGCTCCTCCCCTTTACCAAATTAGGCTCCTCCCCTTTACCACATTAAGCTCCTCCCCTTTACCAAATTAGGCCCCTCCCCTGTACCACATTAAGCTCCTCCCTTTACCAAATTAGGCCCCTCCCCTTTACCAAATTAGGCTCCTCCCCTTTACCAAATTAGGCTCCTCCTCTGTACCAAATTAGGCTCCTCCCCTTTCTCAAATTAGGCTCCTCCCCTGTACCACATTAGGCTCCTCCCCTTTACCAAAATAGGCTCCTCCCCTGTACCACATTAAGCTCCTCCCCTTTACCAAATTAGGCCCCTCCCCTTTACCAAATTAGGCTCCTCCCCTTTACCAAATTAGGCTCCTCCCCTGTACCAAATTAGGCTCCTCCCCTTTACCAAATTAGGCCCCTCCCTGTACCACATTAAGCTCCTCCCCTTTACCAAATGAGGCTCCTCCCCTTTACCAAATGAGGCTCCTCCCCTTTACCAAATTAGGCTCCTCCCCTTTACCACATTAGGCTCCTCCCCTCTACCGAATTAGGCTCCTCCCCTTTACCAAATTAGGCTCCTCCCCGTTACCACATTAGGCCCCTCCCCTTTACCAAATTAGGCTCCTCCCCTTTACCACATTAGGCCCCTCCCCTTTACCAAATTAGGCTCCTCCCCTTTACCAAATTAGGCTCCTCCCCTTTCCCAAATTAGGCCCCTCCCTGTACCACATTAAGCTCCTCCCCTTTACCAAATGAGGCCCCTCCCCTTTACCAAATTAGGTTCCTCCCCTTTACCAAATTAAGCTCCTCCCCTTTACCAAATGAGGCCCCTCCCCTTTACCAAATGAGGCCCCTCCCCTTTACCAAATTAGGTTCCTCCCCTTTACCAAATTAGGCTCCTCCCCTTTACCAAATTAGGCCCCTCCCCTTTACCACATTAGGCTCCTCCCCTTTACCACATTAGGCTCCTCCCCTCTACCAAATTAGGCTCCTCCCCTGTACCACATTAGGCTCCTCCCCTTTACCAAATTAGGCCCCTCCCCTGTACCACATTAAGCTCCTCCCCTTTACCAAAGTAGGCTCCTCCCCTTTACCAAATTAGGCTCCTCCCCTTTACCAAATTAGGCTCCTCCCCTTTACCACATTAGGCCCCTCCCCTCTACCAAATTAGGCTCCTCCCCTTTACCACGTTAAGCTCCTCCCCTTTTCCAAATTAGGCTCCCCCCTTTACCAAATTAGGCTCCCCCCCTTTACCACATTACGCTCCTCCCCTTTACCAAACTCCTTAACCATAGGTCCTATCATCATCAAACTTGCTGGGTATGTGCAGAAGTCATGTGGTAGCATGTCCCTCAAAGCTTATCGAGATTAACCCATAGGGGGCGCCACAAATGCTGTTATTAAGCCCCGACTGAAGAAAGCTTGAGAGGCCACGCCCCGCACACCGTAAGTCCGATTGACTTGAAATTTCTCCCACAGGTGTATTTTAGGGTGCTCTACAAAAAATCTTGGATCATTAAAGTCAACCTGGAAATATTTTCGCTAATAAGCATGAACTGAAAAACAGGGTTTTATCCACAACTTTGTCAAGTTTTACTTTATCAACACCAAATGTCTCACGAAGCCCCGGGGGACTATGACGCACGTCTCCGGAAAATATTAGTTGGATAGCTTGGAAAACATGGCCGCCATTGACTAAAACGTTTATGCAGTGGCAGGGCTTAATAAGAAATTGGCCATAACTAATTGATCATAGGTCCTATCATCATGAAACTTGCAGGATATGTGCAGAAGACATGTGGTAGCATGGCCCTCTAAGCTTGTCGAGATTAACCCATAGGGGGCCCCCACAAATGCGAAAACCATCATTCAAAAATGCAATGTTTGACAGGCCACGCCCCTCGCCCCCCCTTCTTTCTTCCCTAACTTACATGACCTGAAATACAGTGAAGTCACATTCACTCTGTGGATTTCCAACCTATCATCACCAAATTGTATACACACCATCAGGGGACGGCCACAACTCGGGACTGGAGTTCAGAAAGAAGCGGCGGTTCGTAGAAGCGTTCTGGCCCGGCCGACGGGCGGGGAGCCGCCGAAGCGGGGATTGGCGGCTTGCGCAGGGCTGCCCGTACTTTCAAAATCTCCGCGGGATTTTCTAGTTTATATATTATTATATATTATATATTTATATTAAATAAATGGTTGAGTATTGACCTGTATATATATATATATATATATAGACATATATATAAATATATAATATGTGTATATATATATATATATATATATATATATATACATATTATATATATTATAAATATATATATATATTTATTTATTTAAGTAACTCCCCCCCCCCCTTTAGACTATGTGCAATAACCCCCTGACATATTGAAAGTATTTACAATGTATTGTGTGTGACAAATAAAATCTGAATCTGAATCTCTCATAACTTCCTAAAACTGAGGGAGAGCCCATCCAAACAGGCATGAGTGAAGGGATACAGCTATAGCCAAAAGTCTAGGCATTCATTGCAATAACAGTATTATTTTTCAAATTGTTTGGTTTAATATAGTGGTTGATTCAGGAGGGGGAAATAATTTGTATATGACTGTTTATCTAACAGGGACAATGTACAACACACATGTGGCACCAGATAAACTTACTTTTTAATACAGAATTCCACAGAAATAATTCAACTGTAAGAAATTAAAAACCTATTGTAAAGGTTTGTTCACCCTCGTTTTTTTTCGCATTCAATGTCTTGTGAAATGTGCAGGACTGGCGAAAAGTGTGTATCTGTGTTTATTTGTTTAGAATTTTTGTGAACAGCATGAATGAAAGGGGCTATAGGCCTATCTCGGCCAAACATACACAGCCGTAACGCAGAGCAAAGTCAGCATTGACATTGCCTTTCAAAGATATCAGAAGCAGGGGAGATGATTAAATCCCTCACCTCAAAGGCATGCAGCCAGTTTGTTTTCATAAGCACATAAGAGTGAACTGGGGACTAATATCAAGGTTGCACGTTATATAGCCAACAACGCTCCCAACTTAGTAAAAGCCTTCGGAGACCTTCTCCAGGAAGGAGATATGAGAGCTGTGCACAAGCTACACTTCAGCATTCAGAGGTTAACTTAGGGATATTTATCAGTAAACGGCTTTAGGGATTCTTGCTGATGCAAATAAAGTTTGGCGCTTACATAGCAGAAGGTGCTTACTGCAGTAAGTCGAGTGCACAATAAACTTCTTAGACAAGAATCACTGATATGAAAAGGTTGCATTCAATTCAGTACAAAGTCTCTATGAGATAGAATTGAGCAAACAAATTAATATTGGACTGGAATCTAAAGCTATTAGAGAGAGAACATCAGACTTAAATGTATCAGATGTTCAGAAATATGACTTCAAAGGAATGATAGTGTTGTGTTTTAAACAAGTGTGCCATGTAAAGTTAAAAGGTGATGATATGTCAATGTACTGTTCACAATGAGTTTGTCTGCTGCCCCCAGGTGGCCAACAAGTGTGTTTTAGTGCAGGTTTGGACAAAACAGGAAATACTTTTTAACAGCCAGTCCAAGTCAATTTGAATTGAATCCATTACGATTACATTGAATACATTATATTATACCATTATAAGGTAGCCTCAAGCCATCCCTCTCCCAAGCAACTAAAGTAATGCTGGTATTCTAAAAATAAGGTGTTACTTGTCCATCAAATGTACCAAAGGGATCTAACCAGCTATAACAATACACATTGCTCTGCTTAATACAAAGTTACAATTTCTACTGTTAGCACTGTCTCTTTACGAGCACATTATGTAAACTGGCCTGTTATGTACTTTTCACTCTTGAATCCCTGGTAATATATAGTGTTCATACATGTAGTTGTTTTCTCCTTAGAGGGAAAGTGAAGTGCACGTGATTGAAGTTCTATAGACAAACCCTCAAACTGAGCACAGTTGATGTCGTAATGCACAGACAGAAGTGCCGTGCTCTATTCCCTATCTTACTCAAGCTGAACACATCCTTTTTGAAGGAGCTGACAGCTAAGAGGCTGCAGATGATGGAGCTGACACATCCACAGAGTGCAGTGTGTGATGTCCCCGCACCCAAGCTGCTCTTCTTGCCCCACTACCAGTGAAAGACTGCTTTTGAAGAGAGTTGAAAGAACGACTGAGTGCACTTCCTCATCTGTGACCAAACTTAGAGTGAGTGTGGGTGCACACTTAACCTAATGAGGACACTTATATTTCACTTTTCCTCCATAACTTCCTCCACACAGATAATGATTTTTTTTTCTTCTATTTTTGTACTTGCCTAAATCCAATATGATTAAACTACAGGGGGTTGATTATTTTTCTGAGCTCCTGTGTCAGTGTCGGAGGGTGACACCAGTTTGTAAACACTGCCAATACAGAAATACAGAGATAGTTTTGTAGAGCTGATAGGCTTCATCAAATTTATGTCAACTTGTTTGGCAATGCCTTGAATGTAAGCGGGATTAATTCATGTGCACAATTATGCACTATCACTGTAAGCTGTACTCCACTAAATTTGATTTACGTTGTTGTTTCTAGTGGCCGTCAATATAATTGCAGGTGCTTATGGACCAGAGTTTCTTTCAAAACCGAACATTATTGGCTGTATGAAGTCTGTGTGTTCTGATTCAACATTGTGACCTATGAGTTATGAAAAGTACAGACAGAGAGTCTGTTTCGCTACACTGTTGGCACAGTGACCCTCATCTAGGCATGCCTGCTGCATTCGATTGTATGTGAAAAATCGAGAAGTTCAGACACGGCAGCACACACATGTGCAGAATGACCTTTTTATCAGTTTTGAAAATGTAGGACTTAGGACCATGTCTTAGACAAACCACATACTACATATAAAACATAAAAACTAAATACAAAAAACTAACATACTGTATGTACTGGAATGCATACAGGTCTGGACTCCCATGTCCTGAGTATAAGGCAACGCACCGCGGGTAATATGACATAGCCCTTCCGATAGTATTACTTGGCAAAGCAGAAAATACAGGCACTTTCATCAGTGGGTCATATGCTCAATCACCATTGTTTTAACTCACTATTTGATAGAAAGGAACTTAACAGACAATACAATAGATGGTAATGTTACAGAGTATAACTTTAAATAGGTTTTGATAACCTTCCCCTGGTCTATAACTACCAATTGATGTTGAAAAGCAACACAGCATATCACTCAACAAATATATAAGAACATATATCATGTTTAAATTTTTATCACAGAAGGGAAATTACAATTGGAATTTATCTGTAGCACCTGAGTGGCAGGAACATTTTTATCCAAGTTGTGTGTGATTTTAACAACCAACTTTATCGACAGCAGAATGTTGCACGTGAGGGGAGGGTAAGAAATGTGACATTGGTTTTCATGTGGGTTGAAAAAGCAGCTTCACACGTGCAGGAAGTAAACGTGATGGAATAATTGCAATCCTCAACCTGTTGGTCCATCACTGAGCACAGATGAAACGAGATGGGGCTGTCGAGTTTAGAGGGAACAAAAGAGCAGTACGGTACCATCACTCTGGCCCGGGGAGACAAAGAGCCAATCACACACACTTATCAGGTTAATAATGGGGAAGGGAACGCCAGCCTGCTCTTTATCAAATCGCATCACTTTGCGGTTTTGTGTTCTTCAACCTTTGTGCATTATCAATCAAGCAGTTCATTATTTTTCCCATTCAGAGCAGATTTCAGTTCATCGACAATCTTTCCACCTCCTGATCTTGTCTGCGTTATGAGTAAGTTTTGTCCTGACTCTTTTTCGGTGAACTTTATCTTTTGTAAATGAGTTATTCAAGCTCACAAATATTAACTTGACTGTCCTTGACTGTAGAAAGGCCAAACACTATGTGTTTCATATTTAAACAGGCTGGTTTCAGCAAACAAAGTTTGTCATTGGGGTTGCAGACGACCACAGAGGCACCAACCCTGTGAAGTGATTTTTGAAAAAATCTTGAATAACTTTTACGAGTGCCATTTCAAACTCCTTTTGATGATTCACCCCAACCGTTTTTTTTTGGTTCTACTAGGCGATTATTTTCAGCATTGCTTCCTGTCCCTTTTGCTGTTGACATTTCTGCTTCCACGGTCATTCTGAATTTTCACATTTTGAAACAGGAAGGCAACATGTACAAAAACAGTTCCAAGGCTGCTTGTTTGTTAGAATTAAATTTGTCAATTTATATTCCCCTTTTTTTTTTTTTTTGTTATTCCAAACAGCTTTGTCCAAATACTTCGAACAGCTTAGGCGTGAGTGCAAGAGTGTCTCAAATATTGAATGATTCTATTTCCTAACATTTCTCTTTGGTAAATGACATGCTGCTTTGTATTGCATGGGTGTAAAAGGGCGAGCGAAGATGGAGGGCAAAGGAGCAAGAGAGGAGTTTGGAAGGCATAGTGCAGAAGCAGAAGCATAGACAGCTGAGAGTCAGTGGTGCTAATGTGGGGTCTGAGTGTGTAACCTCACTCTCAGTGCGCTCTGATTAAAGAATGATTTATAGTCCTGCTGGAGAGCCCGCTCAGCAATCCGTCTCCTCAATGAGATTTTTTTCCTTCCCTTTGGAGGGCTTTGGTAAATCAAGCCATCTTGGAGAGGATCAATGTTGGACAATGTCAATGTGTTGCTGAGAGGGAGGCATTAAATGCTATAATCATAAACGCGAGGAGAGGGGGTGGGGGGGGGGGGTTCACAGGTCCAGGCAGACACTTGTTTGTCACATACAGTGTTGAACTCCTTCAAAGGAACAAATCAACACATGGAGACATTTTCACAGATTCTCTCTGCATTAATCTTCATTTGCATGTGAAGATTTGAGATGTGTTTCGTAATAAGTGTGTAGGGACATAAGATTTCCTTTTTCTTCCTCTAAATCCATGCTGTTAAGTTGAGTTCATACAATGTTCAATTACTGCTCATGGCTTAATGCATAATATGTGAGTGGTAGGTGTACACTGTGAAACAGGTCTCCATTGTATCTATTATTCAGAGCAAAAAGTGTTGTTGTCAGAATGCTATCGTACTCATAATGAAAGTTTATTACATGCTGATGGTATGTAAAAGGATGTACCATGTTCACCATGTCAGTGTGTTGGTATGCTAACTTTTGATAATTAGCACTAAGTAAGCAGCTTAGGTTGATGTGAATGTAATTAGGATTTTTTTGTTGCTGACATAAACCAAAGTAAAGGGCAAATAGAAGGGTTTACCTAATGATGGCACTAGATAAGAGATTAATATTTATCTTGAAGGGGACAGCAATGTATGTACTAAACCGGTTGAAACGCTCTCGTTGTACTGTCTAAAAAAATAACAGACTAAAGGTCTCAAAAATAGACAACGTTATTCTTGAAAAAATTGATATTTCACTTCTGGTTTGAAGACGTCGGCACAACAGCAGACAAATGGGAGCCCTTATGATAGGAAGTCACTGCGGACTGCTCTGACACATCCATCAATCATTAACACATCCTCTGCAGTCTGAATCCTATCTGTCAAATGGTGCCATTTGTCCAAAGTGCTGTGTGACACTGTGGACTGAATCATAAGTGCTACAGTCGTTGCAACAATAAATTGCTTCTTACTTCCATATTATCTCCAAAGTGTATAGCATGTTTGCGTTTGGTTCACAATATGACATTTCAGGTATCTCTCTTATGAGTAAGCATGCATTCAAGTTTGTATTCCATGACTGTGACCTTTTTTATTAACCAAGGCACAAAACCTCTCCGTGTGATGTTTACCAATTATCACTTTCTGTTTACCCAATTACATTAATTAGAATGCCCTGTATTTACATAACCCAGAACAAATAAGCCATTGAACCGAACCTATTATTAAGCTTCTGTGAAAATAATGACTCCATCTTCTGGTAACATTGTCATAGTGTAGCTACATTCATGAACAAACTGTTGCAAACAAGCGTGCTTATTTACATTAAGAAAGTGTTTGGGTTTCATGTTCTTGCCTTTAAAGACGTAGCCTACTTTCATAATTAAAGTTCAGTGTGGCAAAACCACAAACAAAATGAAAGCATTGTCTTTATCGGTGATCCAAGACACATTTGGATGCTTTGCTGCTAGCGTGGGCGAACGCTGCAGCTCACTTTACCGCCACTGGTGCTGTCATTGAGACCTTTAAGTGTTAGTGTCAAAATGGGCTTAAGGTATCAAAAGTATAGGTACATTTACTAACGGTTACATTTTACCGTTTGAGCTGGTCGAGGTGCAGATCATTTGAACTATTTCATATTGAGTTAAGTAGCTTAAACGAATACTTAACAATGCCTTAAAGCAGGGTTTGTTCCCTCGCAACGGTTATACATATGTAGGTTTGTGGTATAGAAAAAAAAGGTTTGTATTATTATTTTGGACTTTTTACTGGCTTTGTTGAACGGGGTGACAAGTCAAAAACATGCCATTGCAGTGCATTGAATATGCATTGTTTACGTTGAATCTTAATCTGAAACTTTACAAGCAAATATGACAAATCAAATATTTTACATATAGCATAGTTATAAAAAAATCTATTTTCACTCTTTTATATCGATACACATAGAATTTTAATATATAAGCATACCATGGAAATAATCAAGCAAAGTAAAAGCACCTTCACATTTTACTTAAGAATATCTTCTTGGTTAGCTTCCACCACTGAGGTTTATTATGAGATGAACTCTGTTGGTGAAATACAAAAACCTTTATGACGATGGAATCAATGCAAAACTGTGCCCGTCCTTCAGTATGAGACTCCGATGTTCCAATGTGACAAAGCCTTTGTTCACCCTGTGCTGGCTTTGTTTACATCGTTATTGACTGGATCAAAGATATTTCCGTTGGGTGCTTCACTCAGATTTTGGCCTTTGACTGTGTAGCCCACGTACAAAGCCGTCTCGCCTGAATAACAATGATTAAGTTGGGCAAGACAGCTTGCTCATCATTATGGCACAAGGAGAGGGCAGTCAGAGAATACTTAAAGGTGTTTAACCCTCACAGAACACTATAGTTGTCTCTGCTGATTAGCTTATATAGAGCACAAGAGCACAGGTGGTGATTATGCCTAAACAGTGGCGACATGTTAGAGCTGTGCTGGCTCTACTCATTTCTGGCTAAGCATAGTAATTTGATGTTTTTAGAACCATTCACCCATTGCATATTCCAGCTGAAGTGAAGTCACATCCAAACATGCTATCTTTGACTATTATGTGTGAACTAAAGAGTAGCGTTGGTAAATAAACAAAAAGGCCCTCTCAGAATGCGAACGCTACATCAGCGCCGCAAAAGCTCATTCTGTTAGTTACATCCCAGCTTTGTTTCTCCGTGATTACCCAGGTAGTCTGTGCTGCACGGATATGACAGACTTGCAAAGCAAAACATTATTGGAGGAAGTGTGTGTGTGTGTGTGTGTGTGTGAAGCTCCTTGCAACAGACTTTTCTCCCTGGACAAACTGCCAATTAAAATATTAAAGCTGTCTCTACTAGTGACCTTTCTGCAATTTTGCTCTGTATTCTATTACACTCAATCAAGAAAGGTCAGTGGTGGATGTGGGTCCCATGCAAAACCGCTTTCTTTTTCTGTCTTGGATTGACCGTTTGTACAATTGAATTTAATCACTCACATGGAACACATGGAATATCACCCATGTGCCTTAAAGCTGTAGTGCGTAACATATATGTCGCCCCCATGAGTAATTCTGAGTAATTACAACACCACTATAGGCACATCTACTTGAGGTAAGCCTTTGGTAATCGAGCATGGATTGTATTCCTTTTGCTGTGTTTCCATAGTTTTTCTTAGCACTATCACCAACAACTGAAACATTTCATAGGCACGGCTTGAGCTCCTGTGCCAGTGTCAGGGGGCAACACAAGTTTGTGAACCCTGCCATGCTGAGAAATACAGAGAGAGTTTTGTGGAACTGATAGGCTTCATCAACGTTGTGTCAACTCGTTTGGCAATGGCTTGAAGGTAACCAACATATATTTATATGAAACGGTTACACACTATAGCTTTAACATTAGATTTTGTATTTGCATACGCTGATATGACTTGAAAAATACATAGCCCTTTGTTTGTTGCATTTTGATGAGCAAGTTCATATATTTCTTTTGTCTGAGTATAAAACGCAGGATGTAATTTGTCTGAAGTCTCATGTTTGGTTGATTGCAAGACAGTCTTGCAAAATATGACAGATGTTTCTTATTTGGATTTAAAATTTTTATTTTACAATAGGAATTTCTATGTTTTTATATGGTCAGTTCCTAGAATTCATGATTGATAAATATGCTTTTAAGTGTTACAGAGGGGAAAAAATGTGCCATTTAGAAGACATCAATAAAATAAATGTATAACTTACTGTGTCCGGCAGACCTACCATTGACCTCGGTGATGATTATGATTTACCTATGAACATACAGCACACTGGGACAGAGCAGCTCCACTTGCTTTGCATAGTCATATCAATGTTTGAGAAGGGAGCCACTTTGTGGGCAATCTCTGAATTTCTCTTCGGATTGTCTTGTCAAAATAAATGAACACAGGAAACACTTCTCCCCCTCTTTTATTATTCAAAATCATTGTCAAAAACACAAACAATAATTGATTAAATTAGGGTACTGTATTCTAGGGAACAAAAGCTACTTATTCAGAACAACAACACAATTAACACGGCATCAAGTATGGGCATATATTGGCATCCAACATCTTTGATGATTTTACTTTGGTGTTTTTTTTATCTTTCCTTTTTTTCATAATGAACTGAAAAACCTTCACATGTTGAAGTCAGTAGAAATAGGCCCATTCAAACTCTCAGCACTTCCTGTTCACACCACCAGGCTGATTTCCCTTGAACTGTGGTAAAAACATACCCTTACAAAAAGCACTGATTGCCCAAAGCGGTGTAATAGTGTGGGCCAATCTCGTATCCCTTTTCTAGGTGCACGTTAAGTACTTATAATTCAGAAACACATGGTAACAGGAGATGGGAAAAAAGGGACAGGTTTTATAACTCTTGACTTTAATCTACAATAACATAGTTCTTGGAAGGGAACACTTGTATTATCTTGCTCATGTTGTTTCAAATGTGTCATCATCGGTTTTCACTCGTTGTGGGGCAATGCATGTGTCAAATGCTGTACTAGGTATGTGTAAATATGTTCTTTAATAACTGGTTGACATGTTAAACAAATAGGCTGTGTTCGAAAAGCCCTACTAATGTCCTACTCATACTAATTTTGACATCAATTTGAGTATGTTGTGGTTGTCTATGCGAGTTTGTGTAGGCGAGAAATGCCCGGATGAGTACTAACTCCTGGGAAGATTTTGTATATGAATCGATGGGTTACTTTTCCTACTTAACCGCCCCACAATGCATTGCGTCTTTTCAAAGTTTATTGATTCTGTATACTTCAGTGTAAACGGTCCTACGAACCTCGCATACACAATCGATCGTTAAATAGACAGTATGTTGTAAAAACATGTTGAGTATGAAGGAGGGAGGACGTTAGTAGCCCGTTTCGAACACAGCTAAGGCCATAATCCTTGATGCACCCCAAGTCGTTTTACATGCAACAATAAGAAACGTTATTAAGAGGTTAAGAGGGTGGCTTTATTCTTTAACTGTAGCTCACTGATTTATATAGTTTCCACCACCTGTCAAGACTGGTCCAAGTACTTCATTTTCAATCAATTCCTGGTGATAGCAGAGTTGGCTGCCTGCGCTCTAAGTGTGACTGAATGAATAGTCCAATACTGTTGAAAAACTTTTACATTCTGGGCTCGACCCCCATCCATTTCTCGCCTTCAGGTTTTTTTTATATTTCTCTCTTTTGAGAATACATTTTGTTGGTGAGTGCAGCTCTCTAACTCACTTACTGTGTCGACAGAGACTGTTAAATTCGGATTCATCATTTCCTGGGGGCGGACAACTGTCCACTGCCAAACACGGAATTTAATTTGAGTCAAAGAGGGAAGAATCCATTGGTCCCAATGGGGAAAGAGACACTCTGTATAACACTGATATTTCTTGAGTGAGGCCAAAAGTACAGTTTTGTTATATAGTCTGATGCTTACAGTATGTGCAATAGAGAGCATGTTGAGTTATAAACAGGTAACCAAAGTAATGCTGAGTCAGTTGAATCAGAGAGGTGTAGTTTCTTCTGAAAATGTGGTTAGTACACTGTATGTTCGTAGTGTATATAGTTTGGTCAATATGGCTTCAGAAAAGTCACAAAGGATTTACTGAATCAACATTTTTGTTACAGTGTAGGAAGTCTCAACTATAAACTATAATACATTTTAGTTTGAGTTCATAAAAAAGTTTTTTTTTTGTAATTTATCAGCATGTAGCTTTTTTTTAAATACATTGTTTAATTTATTTATTTGAGAATGAATTGTAAAACATTATTTCCTATTCACACACTGCCGTGCAGCGCACTCACATTAACTCGCCAATAGCTCGGCCCCTGCGGAGTAAAAGTCTTGAATGCCATGAAATGAAATAGTCATCGTTGATTAGCTGCGCTGCACACATCCTTCGAGCTACTTTGTGATACTGAGCCAAAATCAATGTTTCTACCATCAATTACTGGAGCTCTTTTCCTCTTCCCATAAACATTTTAATAATATAACTTACATTAGTGCCTGTGTTCATTAGATTTGCTCTCACATGTGGATATTCAATACACACATTAGCATTCTGGCAAGGATGTGATTATTATTGAAAGGTTTTCAAATGTTTGGAGGCTTGAAAATGTGGTTCATACTTGATTCAGTCTTGCGTTCTGATCAAAGGCAATAATTTCACATATTAATTGAAGGAGGTTTGCATACTGAGAAAGGGCTATTGTTAGATATGTGGGTGAGAGTGATGGGCTGGTAGTGGGAGCTCAATTGTCCTTTTGTTGATTTCAATGACCTCTGCAGGGGGTTCATTCACGGCAAATCAATTCCCAGATCAGAGCAGGCTTAGCTCAGAATAGCCCCCTGCAACCACATCCCAGGGCCTCACATTCTGTCATACAGATGCCAACAGAAATACAAGCTCACTGTGTTCACTGTATTAGACTGCTGCTGACTTTGGTGTGCCAGAACTTTGCGAGATCTTTACAGGGAAGATATACGTCACGCTACAGCTTTGTTATACGAAGGACATATAATAAGATTAAACATTTTCAAGCTGAATTCATACAAATACATTATCAGATAATATATTGTGTTCACAGCATTGCGTAAACTCTACATTAGTATTACCATTCTCACTCCCTGCTTTTTAAAAAGGTATTTTTATAACGTATTTGATAGTTGAAGAGGTACAGAGTGGAAATGGGGAGAAATTTGGGGAAGAGTCAAACCCTGTTCCGCTGCGACAAGGACTTAGCCTTAATGGTAAGCACTCTTCCAGTAAGCCACCAGAGTGCCCCCCACTCCCTGCTTTATAATTGTATAATTGTGTTAATAGAGATTTGATGATTATGTCACAAGGACAAAAAGGAGGACATGGGACATATTTGTATTTTCATTTGCCCCACGGTCAGAGTCACAACAGCTGGTCTGATTTATTTAAAGCCCGAACAGAGGACAGGACCTGTTTCTGCTAAAAGAAAAAGAAAAACTCAGATCTAATGAAAATATGCATGAGACTAAAAATCGACAATGCTTTCAACCATTAGACATTTAAAATTATAGGATGGGAAGTGGCTTAATGGAGTGTTAGAGGGGATGTTAATGAGCTACCATACAACCCACTTCATCACCAAAGTTCTTGCAAACAGATGGTAAACATTAAAGTGTGCAGCAATGAAAATACCGTACTTATAAACACTTATAAAATACTGTATATGAATGTGGATGTGTTTGTGTGTGCTGTGTATATGGCCAGCAGTGTGTGAAGGCTGGACCTTTCCTCTGCCAGTGATGTTGATGTAGTGCCACCCATAGACGGGTCAATATATTACATCTTCTTCGTCAGCCTGTGTGAGGGGAGAAGGTAATCACACAGATACCAGAGTGAGGGATAAACAGCAGCAGCAGCAGTAGCACTGTTTTTTTTAACTGACTGCTATCGCCATACTGTGCACAACAGAAATGAGGAAAATCAAACGCAGAAGGTTGAGCGGTAGAAATATATTTCGGCACTGGGCAAATATATGACAAATAACGAGCACATTATATTTACTTTAAATAAAAAAATAGCACAATGGCTTTATTTGTATCCCTCCCCAAGCATCAATATGCCGTATATCAGAGCTTTGAACAAATTAATACACAATAATATGCTCACCTATCAGTGGTCTAAATGGTCAAATGTTGGAGTATTCCTTTAAACATTATATCATTAAAACGCTGAAGGTTGTCAGGTGAATCATTAGTACTGATTGGTCATGCCTGTAGATATATAATACGGTAGAACAATACTGTGTCATATTACAGTAAAAGCGTCAGCGAATTCTGCTTCCTGCCACGCACAGATTTCTGCACCAGTGACCTCTGGAGAAGCATGTTCTCTGACACATGTTTAGTCATAGGATAATGTCTCTGTAGCATATCTTATGTTGGACAACACACCTAAACACATATCCACCAGGCAGTATGGTTTCCAAAAAAATAATACATATGTATAGCCAATTGTGTGCACTCCCTCCATAGTGGCTGTTGATTGATCTATTCCCACAGTAATAGGAGGAGCGTTCACTGTCGGGCCTGCAGCCTGTCTGTGTGTTCCACCACATTGGTTTTCCTTGATGGTTGATGTCAGTGAGACCATAGAACAAAATTGTTTGAAATGAATGCTGGCAAATTGAATTCCCTTCTCCATTTGTTGGATGCCGCTGTAAATAGATGCTTATTGACGGCCAGACTGTGGAGACCCATATGGCCAACCCCTCAACATCACGGATCGATAATTTGAACTGAGACGTACCGTGCAAAGAGTCTATGTGAATGGACAGGCCAAGCAAAATAAAATATGAACAAAATGGTACATGTGATATAAGAGGGGATTCCCCCCCCTCCCCTATGTGTGGGGTTGATCTTCCATATGGCCTCCATTGACCAGTAGTGGTTCTGTCACCTTGTTTAATAAGTACTCTTACTTCACCTATTTGTCTTTGTCATCTCAGCGACATTGTCCAGCGATCAATAACCACAGAGCAAAGTAGTCAACTTGAATAATGTGCTGAATTAGGATGTTTAGCAGTTATCGATTATGAATTTGCCCGATGCCCTTGAACTCCCTCACATCACTTAACTGGTTTATATGCAAAGAGAGATTTATTTCCCTTTTATCACAACAAGGCAAACGTACAGTATAGGTCAAGCTCGACTAGCGTTCCATCTATTTTTCGGTATTGTAAATTGCGTGCTTCACTGTGAGGCATTCTTAAGCACTGCCCTTTAAAAAATGGGGAGGCGAGTAAAGCATACAAAGCTGCAGTGATTATCTCCATCCTTTATACCCTGGTGGTGAGTGTGATACAGCGTGCCAAAGAGAAAGGACTGGTCTGCCCAACATTTTTGTAGCAAAACGGCTTTGCAGCAATCATGGCGTGAAGCTCCGGCTAAAATGTGGCCAAAATACATGCAGTTAGAAATGATGTCTCTGTCTGCCCGCGTAAACAAGCCAGCACACAACCATTAAAGAGGTCTCGACTGGACCTCGGAATATGTATTGACCAGCTGGGGACAAATGGGAATAATTTCCCTCTATGAATTGAAGCCATTTGTCACAGTTTAGGATTGATTCTTTGTCATGGCAACCGCCAGTGTATGGTCGTGAAAGAAAAAAAAATTGCATTATCTCAAATGAAATTGATTTTAGAAAGGAGAAAATGGTTGTGTTTTTTGAAAGAGGGGACGTCCTTATCAAGATGTCGCCCCAGAATTTATGAAGGTATATTTTAAAAATGTAGTAAATGTTGACACTATCATTCAATGCATTTCAAAAAGGGACCTGCAGTTCATTCCAGGTTATTGTTTTTCTTCTAACACAAAATGTATTCGTCCCACTATACTATTTCTACTATAGCAAATGGCACAATATGCCGAAGCATATTACTTAAACTTATACTTAAAATAAGCTATTGAAACTTCTTACCTAATATGTTTGTTTCTGCTCTATGATGTTTTGAAAATATCACATTTCAACATGACAGAGACCTTGGTGTTGGATTAAAATAGTTTCTTTCATATCACAATAGTCATATGTGAATGCATTAATAGGACCTACTGAAGCAAGAAAATACATAAATATGCCTACGGGGTTTGATATTTTCATGGAAGCTGTGACATAAATCACATTTTCCCCAGCACAGTCACCATCTCACTGGAAGCCTAAATCCATGTTCAATTTTAGTAATAAGGGTAAGTGCTTTTTTTAGAGGGGAAGCGTGGGTTGTAGTGAACAGCCCCCTTTCGCCAGCATTTCCAAAGACAAAGCCAGTGCAATCCATCAGGAGAGGATACTGGTGCAGAGATGTTACTGTTTATGGCCAAAAACCTGAAAAGCGGGGATAGAGTATAAATCGTTTAATCCGGTTTCCTTGTTTTGTTTTCTTCAGGTGTTTAACATTTTGAAATGATAAAATAATGCAAATTGAAGAAAAAAAAAGCGCGATGTGTGCTTGTGTATGGTCATATCCGCGCGAAAGGCCGCGATTTGCAGTAAATAAATGTCCACATGTGTCTCCAAGTGTCTCTGTAGGCTATTTAAAAAGAAATCAAGCAAGTAGACTAATAATAACATTAATGAATTATTGGTTATCGCATCACAGAAGGCCTATTGGCCTATAATAATAATAAAAAAACACCACCTTAACTATGTTTACAGTTTAAAAATGTTTTGAATAAAATGCAAACCTCAGTGAATCATTTGCTCTCGTTTCTCTGTCCTGAGATTCACACGGACTGAGCAGTCTTGTTTAAATGTTACAAATTGAGCTAATAAACTGAACTTTGAATTTTTTTGCTGCAGAAGATATCTCAGCTAATTTTTGTTATCTAATTTGATAATAAGGTGATTGTATGCAGAATGCTCGTGCCAGAAACTCATACAGTGGTTTTGTACAGATAAATAAATAAATATTAGCAGGTTCTCAATAGTATTTCAATTTAGGGGGGGCGCAAAAAAAATTCTGTCCCCTAGGGGGGGGGGGGGGGGGGCATGACAGAAAGTAATTGAGAACCACTGGCATAAACTAAAGGCAGTATATAAATGATGTACTGTATATATATATATATACATATATATATTTGAAGAAATTACACGTGTATAGTATTTCAGTTACATTCATAGCCTACTATACATAAAGCAATCCACACATGCATTCATCAGATTTCCATTGTATAAAAGTAGTAAAAATATAAATGTTAATCTCACAATAGATTAAAATTAAAAAATAAGTTATTATAGGTCATTTGGCTATGTTGTACACCTTTTTTTGCTGGTGTGGTGCACAACTAAAACTAAGGGATAATTTTGGGGCCCCTGTGGACCCAGAATTGAGGCTGGAATCTCAGCTGGAGGCCCCAAAGGCAACATGTGTCCCCCACCTTCAAAACCCCGGACAGAGTTTTCTAACAAAGCAACACTGACACAGAATCAGTATCACATTTAGCTCTGGTTTGAGAAGCCATTACCTTGGCACAGACCAGACAGCTTTATTTAATCTACAAGCTGCCAGCTCTGTCCCCGTCCCAGACTGGCACAGCAGGTGCTTGTTCATTCAATCCGCAGGAGCTGGCATGAGTGAGAGAATTTGATTATATCTGGAGGCCTGAAAAAACCTGGTGAGGAGCAAAGTTCAAACTGATGCTTATCTATTCTGCAAAAGGACTGTGCAATCAGTGTTTTGCCTCTCTGATGCGCTGCATGCATGATACAGTATGTGCAGAAGTATTTGGTAAACAGTGTCCAAAGATAAAGACACTCACAATTCAAAATGCTCGGATGCTGTACATTGGAGATTTGTTTTTCAATTGTGTGTGTTAGCACCTGTCCCCATGAAATGAAAAAATAACAAACAAAACTTTTTTTTCCATAATTTATTCCCTATTCCCACGTTCTCTGCCTATATCAAGTACTGCAGATGCCAGACATACAGTATGTTGGTTATTCCACTGTTGACAGGCCACCACAGCCAATGAATAACATAAATCCTATTATAGTGCACCAACACTCACAAGTCACATCTGACCGTTGACCTTACCTATGAAAAGGTCAAATTTAATTTTTCAGATCAGATTTTAAAAGGTGTAAACTGTGAAAATGTCACATGTGCAGTGTGTATGGCAGGTCAAAGGACAGTGTGTTTGTAGGCCGGATTGAAGGGTAAAATCCAGGCTAAAGGCTTTAAATCCCAACAAAAGGGGGTGCTTTATATGCTGTGTTTGAGTCAGACGGAGAGTAAAACCACAGATTAGATGGGATTCTAGTCATGCTGACCTGCTCTTTCAGCCCTCGCTTGGAAGCATACCATTAGCATTAGCATTAAATCCGCAGGCTTACATACTGTACATCAGGGTGGTTATTACACTGATTTTAAGTGATTCAAAAATGAAATGACCCTTAATCCTCCCCAAAAGGCTACTCTCCTATTTGTTTTCTGAACTCATTCATAGTCTAGGTGTGACGAGGTTAATACTATTGTATTAACAACATCAAGATGAGGAATCAAGGTCGCTAAATAGTTACCATTTTAAATGCAATAAGAATATAATTTGCTCATCAGTTAGCATATGAGTGTTCCATTTAGAGAGAAACACACACACACACACACACACACACACACACACACACACACACACACACACACACACACAGTGCACAGACAAAAACAATGAATATTTTTTTTAGACACTTTTGATTTTATCCAGCCTGATATCCTGATTCATGAGTGCTCACAGCATTTCCACTGTGGTCCTATTTCCGTGATAGACGGAATATAAATTGAAAATTTATATTGTCTTCTTAAAAAAGAGACATTTCTTGAGAGAATGTGCTTGTGTCATTTGCCGTACAAGTTTTCCAATGTTTCCCCCTGAATAAACATACCCAGTCCCTCACTGCTCAGCATTTGTTGTGTTTCAGTATTTCAGCAGGTGTGAGGCAGCGACGTCGCGGCCCCTCGTGAGATGCCCTTCTTATGCCATAACAGTTCACGTCTCTTTGCATTCTGTTTCGCACTAACAAATTACACTGGCCTGACACGGTTAATAGAAGTAATAAGGGGCTGTTTGTTTTTCAGCATCCTCTTTCCAGACAAATTCACAGCTGCTAAATGTTTGTTGTATTTGCTATAAGGTATTTCTCTGCAGACTATATGCCTGAGGTCTGCTTGGGTTTGGGCTGTAATTACTCTGTTCTATATTTCATGCTGGTTGGTTCTGCATACAATGGAGGCTAATCACTGAGCCACTGCACATTTCCTGGAGCTGTAATTGAATAGTTAAAGGGGGAGAAGCAGAGAGCCGACTGACTGTGACGGCAACTTACTGCAGATGGCAGTAGCTGAACAGGCATACGCAGGTGAGCCGTGCTCTGCTTTTTCTTTTTGTTTCTTGTGTATGGAATGTTAACTCCTCCACAGGTGACAGATGAGAGCATGGAGCTTCCCCAACAGTGTAGTAGTACTTTTAATCTAGTTCAGATTTATGATGTCAACAGAGGGAAAATTCTCCCTTGCTTCTCTTGGTCTGAGATGAAATGGAATGTGTGTTCGCCGACATTAAATAAAGAGGAGGGTGTTTTGGTGGGTAATAGAAAAAAGAGGGTTTGCCTCATATTCACCGAAGTGAATGCCCCGTGTGATTCATCCCGCAACCTTTTAGAAGTCTGTGACTGAGGGAAGGCATGAGGTGAACTGATAACCAGGCACTACATCAGACGGGAAGGAATTGAAAGACAAAGTGTAAATTGCAGCAACTAGAGCAGAGATGAAAGGCAAGACTGAAAAAAAAAGTTCAAATTGGAACTTAAAACAGGGCAGCAGCAGCAAAAAAAAAAAAAAAAAAGAAAAGGTGAAAATGATGAACAGCCAATATAGACTGACTCTATCTAGTGCCTCATTCAACATGTACACCCTGTGGCTGGGTTTCCTCATTTCCATAAAAGTCTAGGCCTTCATCTGACAAGAAAAAAGAAAAGAAAAAAAGAAACCGCTTGCCGCTGTTTCAAGAGGAACACAAAGAAGCATGAAGGATATTGCATCATGCCCTTATCCTTTAGACACTCATATGTGGTTACACGACATATCCATGCACGCATTAATGTGCTGTGTAAGGACAGTGCCATAGAGCATCCAACACATGCAGTTAATCACAGAGGGAGGCTGAAGTGCAAGGCAAAGGCCAATTAATCCCGTATTTCTAAAGGGAAAGAAATGAGAAGCCAATCAACCAAAGTCAACTGCCGGCCGCAAATGAGGGAGGTCAACATAAATACAAAGAGCCGTTCTTAAAAGCATTAGGGGAGCTGGATCATGGAAATTTATTTCACCAGGGAGCGAGACGCAGATTTAAAGTCCTGTCTCCAACTCAAAGTTTGCCCATCCTGTCAGACGCGGCGGCACAGCTAAATCCGTCACAGTGAAACACAGCCACATCACGCTGCCAAGACCAATTGTTTGTTGCGTCTTGCGAAAGATCAGAGCATGACCTTAATGATCTGTGCAACATTGAGTGGCGGATTACCGAGCTACTTGAGTCAGCCACTGAGAAGGCCCTGCTGCATGTTCTATTGTGATTGTGTGGGCAGGAGCTGATATCCCCTCTCTGCCCTATAGCTCCACTCGGTGGAACCTGACGCCGGCAGCAGCAGTGCACTCTGGGGAGGCTTCAGCACGATGAGGCATTCAGTCCGATTGGCTAGATACGCCACACACAGCTCTGCAATTTGTCTTCATCCTCCTTCTGGACACACCTCATGAAAACAAATGAACTCTCACCTTTGTGGTATAGAGCCAGAGAAGTGTGCAACATTGTAAGAGGCAGCAATTCATTGTAAGATGCTATAGGGTTGTTATGGGTTCTTAAGCACCCCTACCTTAGGGGGGAGAGAGGGGGCGGGATCTGGACTCCTCTGCTCTTTTGTGATTGCATTCCACGAACTGGTTGAGATGAAAAAAAAGAAGAAAAAAAAAGAGATAACGATACTAAGACCTCTGATGTCTGGTGATGTCAGGCCTTCAGGGTTTGTGGAGTACATAAAAGATGCTAGCAGAAAGCAAGTGTTGGAAATCCACTCCAGGGTCAGAGGCCAGATGCTGCATAAGCACTCCTGCTGCCCAAAGATCATAAAGCACCGGGGTTGCCTATTGATTTCCCAGTCTTTATCAGTGTTTCCACGTGGCCAGTGGCTGAAACACTGGTGGGGATAGACATGTCCGTCATCTTTATGTGCACATTTACAGCACCCGGGAGAAACAATGAGTGTTAAAGCCTCATCCATCTATTTCACGTCAACCGAGTAAAAATGTGTCATTTCTGTTTGTGTTTGCCTCATTTACAACCGTGATTTACAAGAGCTTTCCCTCCATGTTCACCAGCGAAGCAATATACTGCAAGCAATATACTTAAATTGCTGTAAATCAACTTTCAGAGTGCTGTACATGGGAACAAAGCATGACGTAAGCTACAATAGCTCTGTGGCTTATAGGATCATTCCAGTTTATTACAACTTGGTTCCTTATGACTGTCGCTGTGGTCATTGTCACTGATGATAGTATTGTACACAACAATGTGATCGCTATGTGGAAGATCATTACCAAAAAGACACCAAAATATGGCAACAAACAGAAACACTAAGAAAAACAGTTAAACCCGGTGTGAGTGCACTTGTTAAATGTGACCATCGTAACCATGGTAGGAAAGGTAGGTGTTGAACTAGGAACCTTCATTACCTGTTTTTTTTTCTTCTTTTACTTATTGTCTGAATGCTCGTTTTAAGCGATATCACCCTGCTCTCAGAACTCAGCAGGGAACTTTGTGAGTACATTAACGCGCACGTGGGCAATGATGGAGACACCTGGAGAGGCGTGATTGGGAGGAACGGCCTCCCCGATCTGAACCCGAGTGGTCATTTGTTGTTAGACGTCTGTGCTGGTCATGGTTTGTCTGACCAGCAGAAGGAGTGCTTCCGGGATATGTTATCTCGGGGGACTCCTGAGGCAGTCGCAAGGTACCGACAGGCCCGAAGGGCTGCAGCCTCTGCCGTGTCAGAGGCAAAGCAGCGGGTGTGGGAGAAGTTTGGAGAAACCATGGAGAAGGACCTTCGGTCGGCACCAAATTGTTTCTGGAAGACCGTCCGGCACCTCAGGAGGGGGAAGCGGGGAACCATCCAAGCTGTGTACAGTAAGGATGGGATGCTGTTGACCTCAACTGAGGAGGTACTTGGTCGGTGGAAGGAGCACTTTGAGGAACTCCTGAATCCGACTAACACGCCCTCTATGCTGGAGGCAGAGCTGGAGGCTGATGGGGGATCATCGTCAATTTCCCTGGTGGAAGTCACAGAGGTAGTCAAACAACTCCACAGTGGCAAAGCCCCGGGGGTTGATGAGATCCGTTCAGAAATGCTGAAAGCAATGGGTGTGGAGGGGCTGTCTTGGATGACACACCTCTTCAACATTGCGTGGAAGTCGGGTACAGTGCCGAAGGAGTGGCAGACCGGGGTGGTTCCTATTTTCAAAAAGGGGGACCAGAGAGTGTGTGCCAACTACCGGGGTATCACACTTCTCAGGCTCCCCGGCAAAGTCTACTCCAAGGTGCTGGAAAGGAGGGTTCGGCCGATAGTCGAACCTCAGATTGAAGAGGAACAATGCGGATTCCGTCCTGGCCGTGGAACAAAGGACCAGCTCTTCACTCTCGCAAGGATCCTAGAGGGAGCTTGGGAGTTTGCTCATCCAGTCTACATGTGTTTTGTAGATCTGGAGAAGGCTTATGACCGGGTTCCCCAGGAGATACTGTGGGGGGTGCTGCGGGAGTATGGGGTGAGAGGGTCCCTTCTCAGGGCCATCCAATCTCTGTACACTCAAAGCAAGAGCTGTGTCCGGGTTCTCGGTAGTAAGTCGGACCCGTTTCCGGTGGGGCTGCGCTTTATCACCAATCCTGTTTGTAATATTCATGGGCAGGATATCAAGGTGTAGTCATGGTGGGGAGGGGTTGCAGTTTGGTGGGCTGAGGATCTCATCTCTGCTGTTTGCGGATGATGTGGTTCTGATGGCATCATCGGCCTGTGACCTTCAGCTCTCGGTTCGCAGCCGAGTGTGAAGCGGTTGAGATGAGGATCAGCACCTCTAAATCTGAGGCCATGGTGCTCAGCAGGAAACCGATGGATTGTCTACTACAGGTAGGGAATGAGTCCTTACCCCAAGTGAAGGAGTTCAAGTACCTCGGGGTCTTGTTTGCGAGTGAGGGAACAATGGAACGTGAGATTGGCCGGAGAATCGGAGCAGCAGGGGCGGTTTTGCACTCGCTTTACCACACTGTTGTGACGAAAAGAGAGCTGAGTCGTAAGGCAAAGCTTTCGATCTACCGGTCGATCTTTGTTCCTACCCTCACCTATGGTCATGAAGGCTGGGTAATGACCGAAAGAACGAGATCGCGGGTACAAACGGCCGAAATGGGCTTTCTCAGGAGGGTGGCTGGCGTCTCCCTTAGAGATAGGGTGAGAAGCTCAGTCATTCGTGAGGAACTCGGAGCAGAGCTGCCACTCCTTTGCGTTGAAAGGAGCCAGTAGAGGTGGTTCGGGCATCTGGTAAGGATGCCCCCAGGGCGCCTCCCTAGGGTGGTGTTCCAGGAGCGTCCAGCTGGAAGGAGGCCTCGGGAAGACCCAGGACTAGGTGGAGAGATTTTATCTCCACGCTGGCCTGGGAACGCCTCGGGATCCCCCAGTCAGAGCTGGTTGATGTGGCCCGGGAAAGAGAAGTTTGGGGTTCCCTGCTCAAGCTGCTGCCCCCGCGACCCGATTTCGGATAAGCAGTTGAAGATGATGATGATGATGACCCTGCTCTCAGAACTCAGCAGGGAACTTTGTGAGTACAATAGTCTATTGTTGCTGTTTTGGTGATGTCCAATACATACTTTTATTTTATTTTATCCACAAGTGCACTGACTTGTAGCAAGAACTAGCCGGGGTAAAGTGGGGGGGAACATAAGGTTTAGGTACCTAAACAGCTTTGTGTCCACAGTTAGCCTACTCTTTAATGTTACTGCAAACTACCCACCACTTTACCACTACATTCAGGATATGGATGGGGATAAAAGTAAAAGCACCGGAACAACTTTGTCCTTGTAGCTTGATCCACTTTAAATTAAGTCAAGTGTGAAAACATATACAATACTTAATTATTCCCTCTATACAACAAAACCTAGGCCTATAAAAAGTTTCCTAACATTAGCTAACACCTGCCAAAATAAGCTACCAGTCATAATAGACAAAGTAAGGCTATATAATCAAATGTTTTATTGCTTATAATTTCAAAATTTTAAAATTGTTAGAGGAAGAATATGTTTTTAATTTGGTGACCTTTAATGTGAACTGCTTTAATGACCACCCACAACAGTTGGATTACAGAACGTAACAGGCAATGTGCACAGGTTATGCAGCTCCACATCTATACAAAAATTAATGTACTGTAGACTTAATTTAATCAAACAATAATATGTATTCATAAAATCTTAAGATATATACAGTCACCATGAGTTTAATTAGCTTGTATGTTAAGCTACAAGGCTGATGCAAAAAAAAATGTATGGGTGTGACTTCAAGTTATACTGAAAGGTCAGCGAGTGGCTTAGAGTGTCAATACTTTTAGAATTGTAGATTAAGTTCTGAGACCGATTTCTATTGGCAAGGGGAGTTCACGGGGAAGTATGAGCATGCGTCACTAATGTCTGAAACTGGAATGAGTTCAATAACCATAGTTCATATTGGGGTTAATTATGTCTGCGTCTGTAAATAAATGCAGATAGTCACCTCTATAACCTGCAGCTGCCACACCTGCTCACAGTGATTGACTCCCTCTGTAGGCTTTGGGGATTAGGTTGACCCGCTAGATGAGCTGATACTGTGTACTTCACTGGTGTAATTACGGGGGGGGGGGGGGGCAACACCACTCAATTTATTGAATACCTTAATGCTGTCATCATTTTATGCAGTGATTAAATCATCACCTCACAATCAAACCCTATTTTGGTACCACTAAATAACAATGTCATTGCCATTTTCTACCCACCAACCATGGCCACGTCAGCCTATCATTTCTTTTTATAGGAAAGCCAACAAAAAGGGTGTCAATACTATGCACATGCTATTATAGTAGTTAAAGCTATAGTGCGTAACTTTTTCATAAAGATGAATGTTATTTAGTTGATTAAGCCGTTTTGGCTTCACAAAACTCTCTCTGTATTTGTCAGTATGGCAGTGTTAACAAACTCGTGTCAGCCCCACGACACTGGACCAGGAGCTCAGAAAAAATCCCAAAAAGCGCCCAAGAAATGTTTCAGCTGATGATTCTGAGAAAAAAAACCTGGAATCCAGCAAATGGTATAATATTACTACATACTTCAGACATAACTTTACAAAGGATCAAAGTAGATACAACATAACCTAAACATGCTTTATAATAAATCTGCATTACGTTGTGTCAGAGTGAACACAGTGAAGGTGAAATTCTGGGTAAAATTGCAGCACAGCAAAATTATTTTGCGGTTTCTGTAGATTCATTTCATAGATCTTTCTGATAGTTGTCTCCTTGACCCTTTCGCAATTCTATATGAGTAATGGATATGCTCTCAATCCCATTAAGACGGTAGATAAAGTACTTACAGGCCGTGTGTCGACTACTATCAGATTTTAATCCTCCTCTCCACTTATTTTAAGGTACACGCCCGGCTCACTAACTGGAGTGAAAAGATTAAAGGACTCAAAGCTGACAGTATGAACTTCATATTTTAAATCTCTTGTCAATTGTTATTGTATATAGCAGGGGTTTTCAAAGTGTGAGAGAGTGAGCCCCCCCCTCAGAGAACAAATTTCAGCGGAGCCCCACCCCCCAAATTTTTTTTTCAAAATCCCTGTGTGTTTTGAAAGATCTTTTCATTGTTTTACACATTTTAAACAACTCTGTTCCTATTTTACACATTTTAAACATATTTTTGAAACATTCTAAACATCTTTGTGCGTTTTTAAACTAATTTATTTAAACATTTATCGAAGTATGTTGTTGTTTTGCTTTTTTTAAATACATTTGAACATCTTTATCCAGTGGTTTAATTCTGCTTCCTTTAAGCATGGATAGTACTACTAGTGACTGAGTGTGCAATGGAGTGAGAGAGATAGGCAGAAAGACTTGCCCAAATTATTGACTATTGTTTGTTTTTCTCTTTGTAATCTCTTCAATAGACTCATGACAAATTACGCACTGTGCTCCACCATCGACAGTGTTGTGTAATTTTCTAATTTCCTTTGGCAGTGACATTTTTATCATTTTCTTTATTTAAAGATCTAAAAATCCATTGACACTTTTCAAAACGGCCAAAGTATCGAACAGAGAAAGTGCTGTTTTGCGATTTTTAGTTTTGCTCTAGATTTCATAATAAGGTAATTTTTTTCTGGTGGAGACGTTGAGACAACAGTAATTTCAGTTTCCTTGACATCAATAACTTGAGATAAAGAAAAAAGGGTAAAAAAACAAAGTAAACAACAGCTGCCTCCCCTGAGTGTACAGCAGCCTTGATTGTAGAGAATACGATTTCTTGCAGTTTCTGGATGAAGTCTTAAACCCTGCGGTTTAATCAGCGTATTGACAAAAACTATATTTTCTTTTAGAGTTTCTGACATTTTCGGGTAAACATCACCTCACAGGGAAAAGTGCATATTAAACGGCTCTGACAAAAAACAATGGAAAAGAGAGAAAAAAATGCTTCTGCGTTTGTGACTTACATTAATGAAAGAGAGATCTCATAGTAAACACATTCAAATACTTAGCTCTGCGCTTGTCTCGTTCCCCTCGCCTCGGAGTGGGAAGGAATGGGAATGAATGCGGCAGAACGGGAGGTCAGTGTGGTTGTGTGAGTGCGCAGGTATGCATGTGTCAGAAGTTAATAGAGGCAATGCTGGCTCGCTAACAGATTACAGAAGCTCTGTCAAAGGGAGACGGGGAGGCAAGGCCTGCAGCTCATTCATCACCGGCCCTGTCTCCTCTCCGCAGCCTCACTTCTCCTTAAGCCATGTGATAAAGGTGCATGTCAGCTCCCCTCTGCTGCTCAACTGCATCCAGTCCCCTTGCACAATCCATACACACAGGATATCAGGTGCCTTCCCCAGCCTGACACTGTAGCCATAGCAATACCAACGTCGCTGTCTGTCTGTCTGTCTATCTGTCTGCCATTTCATTTATGGAAACCGGACTGCTTCAAATACACGGGATTACAACTCTCAAAAGTAATTTACTTTACTAAAACCTTTAAGTCGCCCCCACAAATGTGCAGATGTATTTACACAGTACCTTCTGCAAACATTATCTTTCTATTAGGGATTTTAATATGCCTAAGAGTAAAGTATAGAAAATCCCCCAATCAAGCTTGACTGCTCAGGGGACTGCTATTAATATAGCCTGACACACACACACACACACACACGCACGCACACGCACACACACACACACACACACACACACACACACACACACACACACACACACACACACACACACACACACACACACACACACACACACACACACACACACACACACACACACTGTCTTACTCTGTGGTGTTTTCATGGCATTGCAATCAGAACAATAACTTAATTCAGGCTAACAACAACAACATGGAAGCCATTTCTGTTTGACCTAGATTACTTCATCGGGGGATATGTTTCTCTCATTAGTGACACTGGCTTATGTTTGCTGTCGATTGGATGTGTAGGTGGCTGTTGGTTGAGTCATCGTATGAAGGATAAGCCATTCGATCACACCATTTTTTCAGTACAAGTGGCATATACAAGTGTTAAGTAAAAGGAAATCGCAGAATCAAAATACTTCTTTTAAGGATTGAGTCCCCTTTTCAAATAGAAATGTGTACAATCTTCCAAATACTTAAATAAATCAGTGACATTGGGTGTGTTTGTAGCACAAAATAATTCCTTTCGCCATATACAGCAAATTAGTCATGACCTCCCTATGATCACTTGCAACAAAGAAGATGCACATCTGAATTTGAACAAAAGCCTTCTGTGTTTTCTGACAAATTAAGTGCTCAATGTTTCGGTACAAATGGAAATGGTAGGACAACTTGTACAGAGAGTTGGCCACTGAACAAACATTAGGTCAGTCGGAAAGCTGCAGGGTATTCACCAATGTGCAGTACTGATGACTAGTATAGATGTCCTGGACAATACCTGTTTACAACCGCTTTGTACATTCTACCCCCTTATCATGTGTGAAGGTCTCACAAACAATCAGAGAGCTCAGGGTGTTTATCATTGAGTGAAAATACTAGGAAAACCATCATATGTGTGTTTTTGTTATGATCTCCAAAACCCAGTGCTATTATATCTGCAGTAACCAGATTGAATTATGTTTGACATTTTACTGAGTTGGATTCAACGCGCACAGTATTCCACTTCATTTTTTTTATGTAATTGTGTGTTGCATTTCAAGTTTTTATTTATCCGATTGGAGCCTATTTTTGCAACCAATATGTTAAAAGATTGAATTGGTGTTAAAGCAGAATCATAACCATATACGTATTAGTTCCATCTTCAAAATGAACAAAATTGGATACATGTAAATGGGTTTAGTATTATGTAAACTATCTCCCAATGTGAAGAACATGGCTACACTCACAAACCACATCTATAAATATGTGTTCCACTGGAGACTTTGGAGTCATTTTAGGTATCAAGCTGAATTGGATATAAAACAAACACTATTTGCACAGCCAAGACAAAATATTTTTATTTATTTAATAGCAACTCATATTGTAAATGTATCACCATGATAGAACATGTTGTTTTGTATTGTATCTTGTAGAGCACTTTGGTCAACTGATGTTGTTTTTAAAATGTGCTATAGAAATACATTTGATTTTGACTTTGACTTTATAACATTCAAAATAAAAACTTTGTCTTAAAAGAAGCCTTTTTTAGTGCCCTTTTACTGAGGAGATAAAAATGTATACAGATCATTTTTACATTTTATACAGAGCATTTTTACATTGTATCCTCTATTTGACATGCACATTATGTGTGACTGACTGCAATACACAGACATGTGTGTGGAGCTGCATTAAAGCCAGGGTCATAACAAGATTAAGATAAAGTGGAATACATACAGTAATATAATCAGCTGAAAAATATCCAGCCATGGGAATACTCAGAGCTATTGATCAGTACATAGTCCCCTACTTATCAGACCTCCTTAAATATATAGGACATACACAACAGACATTTTAAATTAGTCTGTGCTTTGAGTAAGTGCATGGAACAACAATCAATATCCTCACGCTTTTCCATTTAAAAAAATTGAGATCACCATATCCGATGCGTAATTTGCTCTGTTCTTTATAGACTTCAGCCCTCAAATGATTGCCAGATGACCAATATGCTGCAGACCTTGTTTTTAACTGTTTCATAAATGCACCCATTTGTTTTAATACTCTCTCGCCGCCTAATGTCTGTCAATTAAGCCGGAGGAACATTGGACATTACGCCTGCTGCATTTCAATAGCAAGCGTGGACATGTGCCATGCCTTTAGTACATGTGGCCATGAATAAATAGCAATTCATTCATTTACTAAAAAATCATGACGTTGTTTTTGCAGGGAGCTTGAAAGACTGATTGACTCACAATAGCACAGAAACAGGAACATAACTAGCCATTATTTCAAAAGAAGGGCAGTGTTTAAAGGTGAGTGGCAACATGATGCTCACATCTCATAATGAAACCTTTATTTTTCATTCTTCGGTCCATTTCATATTCAACCCCCTCTCCCATGTCCCCCAGAGTGAATAAACCTGGTTAGGGCTGTGCTCATTTTGCAGTCGGCGCCCCTTCTGTGCCTCCAACACAAGAAGGGCACTTCTGTTAACAACCCTGCCAGCTAAAATCTAATCCAGATACTTGAGGTCTGCTCTGAGATGATATTCCCAGCTCCCCCTAACAACACGGTCCTAGAGATGCAGCACATATCACAAGAGGTGAGAGCAATAGAAACCATTTGAGGTGAGGTTGTACTGTCATCCAGAGACAGCACTTATTTGATTTATTAATTTATATAATTTTGGACTGACGGGCATTAAGCTGCGGGAAACTATTTCTATAATGATGGGGATCAAACAGATCACATGAATGATTAATCGCGATCCTTTTGTCCCTGGTACCCCTGAGGAAAAAAGCGGCTATAGTGCTAACACAATCCACATCTCATTTATTTCATGGAAAGTTATTAAACGATATATTCAAAATCAAACTGTTACTGTGTGAGGAGGAAAACAAGAAAATAATGAATGTCACGACCCGGCTATCAGGGAATAAAGGCGTTCAATCAGAAACCAGAGATTTACTGCTAACCCATGACCAAAAAATTAAAGAAGAAAAATGCGTTCACCTATTTTACTCCATAGAGTTTCATCCATACAGGAGGTTCAAACAAGGACTTTTGGTCCATTCTTGCTACATACAACAGAGGAAGACCTAGCTCTTATGTTAGAACATGATAATATGAAATGTTCACTGTGTCTGTGCTACAACACAGTGAATGAGCTACATGCTAATGTAAGCACTCTAACATGATGATATTTGCTAATTAGTGCAAGAAGAAAAAAACTACAGCTTAGGTTGATGGGAATGCCATTCTATTTGTTGGTATACTTGATCAAAAGCCATGAAGCTTTGATGTGTTGATAATGCAACATGTCTTCTATAAATCACATCAACTTCAACACATTTTGAGGGACATAGAATACATTCCTACAACATGGAATAAGAAATAAGAAATGAAAGAACCTAATGTCACAGGTGCTCAATGGAAACTGGCTGTTTTTCAATAATTGTACTGTTACTGCCATTGCTGCACTTTATCCAGAGACACACTTGTTTTCATTGTCTAAACATAACCCAGAGAATGTGTGTTAACCTTCATGGCATCATGAAGTGCAGCAAAACACATCTGAAAACCGTTAAATCAAATTGCTGCCGTCTCGCTGAATTATCGTCAGCCTGCGTTTAAGTGTGTAGAACTACACACAGTCTGTTTTTTTCCCCTGCACATTCATTAACAAAATAGCCTTGAGAGAAATATTAATATTGAACCAAACATCCAATCATAAGAGAGGCCAGCTTGCTTGCGATGATAAAAGCCTGTGCCACAATACAGTGTGTGATGTAAACTCGCTGCAATCCAAATTTTTGTTTTGCTACATTGACGACGACGCCTAAAAAAAATTTTCTCCCAGGGTAGCATCACTGCAATTCAAATGTCTTGACTTCAGAGTATATATAGAGAGCAGTTTAGTTTCAGCCAGAGAGTTTGGGTTCTCCCCCACAGCACTGTGATGGGGAAGTGCTGATGAAGAAGTACAATGCCGTGGCCAGCGGTCAGCGGTGTTTATGAGGAGTGTCATTGTGCCTGACAGCCTTTTCCTGCTCATGATTTATACACTTTCAACCGCAACAGGCACCTGCCCGAGAAGTCACAACTCGCTCGCGGAGCAGCAGTGTAGAAATTGTTTCAGACGAGAGTCATCCTTGATGCCAGCAGACGTAGCCTATGATGACACCGTTTGATGTCGGAAAATTCAACACCTGGAATATTGTGCAAACATTTTCAGACATGTCTATCATCTGATAGAGAGAAGATGTCATATTCACAACTGTTCATTCATTCAGACTGTATGCTGCAGTCACTCCTTTTTTTTTTTTGCTGCTAGGGTGCCATCAATCTTGAGAAAACATTCACCTTCACATTATGGCAAACTGAATATTCCTAATAGCGCAGATGGACCTTGATACATGTGGCAAGGGGAATATATGGTTACAAACTACTACGTTTCGACTGTGGTTAAATTGAGAGAAAATTAGTCAAACTTAAACGAAACGTCCTCATAAATCCTCCTCTCTAAATATTTGTGCTGCCTAATAGGGAGGATCATTCATCTCCTATACGACTTTCGAAGGCAGTGTGAAGCCATTAGAGATTTAATGACACACCTACAGGCAGTGTGACACTGTGGCTATACGACAGACAGACCAATATAATTTCCCCTTTTGAAGGCCATCTTTAATTGAAATCTTCATTTGTCATTTTGGTTGGAATCCCGACAGGCACTGACACAAGCAGAGCTTTGAAATTAATACAAATTAAGGTATTAAATGCATGATATATTCCGTTCTTGATTCTATGGACAGTTGCATTCACACATTTCAATCACATTTTTCTATTAAGTGACACATTTTTGTTCTTGCAAAGCACAGATAAGACTAATTGGACAGTTGAGAGGCTCATGAATTGATGGTATAGCTCGTGTTGCTTTTCACTCAAAACGTGGTATGAATCTGTAAAGGTGCCTGTGTATGTGTGTGTGTGTGTGTGCAAGTTCCCTGTGACCTTCGCGCAGCTTCAGACTAATGTTTTTGTTTTGTTTGTTTTGGTTCCTTTTCATTCGCAGGCCATTCAGAAACTGTTCAGCACACTTCACTCACACAAGCAAGGTGAAAATATCGAGTCACAGAGAAAACATTTGCCCATTTGTAAAACAAGTGGTAGTATAGTCTATCATTTCCATACCTGAAATCAGAGATTGGGAATGCTTTACATGAGTAAGTCAGCAGTGTCTGGTTACATTTCATTCTATTTTTTAAAATAAATGCATATCTCATTGTCGTCACAGTTGTTATATTTTATTTTTAAAGTATGCATTTCTCAGTAAGAACTGCACAGGAGTTTGTTTTATTTTTATTAAAATTTAACATTTACAAAAAATAAAAATGCTGTTGTCGCAACAGTGTTGCAGTCCATATCTTAGAGGGAGGCGTGTAAGGCCTAACCTGCCAGAGAATAAAATGCATAAACAAAAATGATTTTAAAATCTTACATGTCTCATACCATAACATTGAAGTAATTTGTGCTCATCGCCTGCAGTAAATGCAGACACTTGGAAAGATTGCAGGAACATGCTTATATCTTCCCCAATTAAAGTGCTGTTCTAATTTAAACTATAGACACGTGCTCATATTGCTATTAAAGTGATAGTGAAATAAGATGAACAATGTCTGTATCTGTGTTGTGCCCAAAATGACCGTGGGAAATTAAAATATTACGATTTTTGCAATCATTTAAATATATATTTTATATGCTAAAAAATACTAAATCAATGTGACTGTAAACACTATAGCCTAGCTCTCTAGTAATAACCCATAGAGTATTTAATCACCAGTGCTCTGCCTTGAGACGGCTGTACCAGCAATTTCAGGCTTTCCGTTTTTCCCACCATGGCACACTCTATAGAGATAAGAAACTGGGTATGTCCTGAAAGAAATAGAAAAACCAAAGCACAATCTTTATCTCAGGACATAGTGGATAAACTTAACCTCTGTCTGGGTGTTATCAAACTCCAGTGGGCAGGTCCATATTTCTTGTCCATGTGAACATTTACCCTGTGGTCTTCTCTGAATGGAGAGGTACTGTATATCAGACTAAGTCTCACGTCTGGACAAATGTTCCCTTTTCACCCCACGTGCCTAGCCAATAATAAATCCTTTAAATTACTCCGAGAAAGAAACCCTTACACTCTTTTCTCACAGTTCACCCAACACTGTGTCAAAGGAATACAGCTAATATTGAACAATCTGCAGTACAAACACGCCTCCTATAACAGCATCCATTCCAATTCCCCCCCCCCCCCCCCCCCCCCCCGATAATACAAAAAACAGAAACGTTCACTTTTCTGTATTAACAACATAATCAAATTCGGCATTATTTTTAACAAATGTCTCCTTTAAAGTAAACACACTAGGATTTCAAATACAAATGGCGTAATTAAGACTTGACGGGTTAAAACTCTTAAAAGCTTAGAAAGGTACATCAGGGAAAAGAAGAACATGTCAGACACAGTGAAGAGGTAATGAATACGAATAAGGGTTAGGAATAGTTTAACTATTGGCTAGTCCAATACTTTGGGGAAGCCTGTTCTATTACTCAGTCTAAAGGCTGCCACAGTTAAAGCTTCTCATCAGTCTTAACCAGCACGTTGGAAGAAAAGAGAGCAGAGGTTTGCACTTTCAACCCTAATTAGAAAGCAG
This sequence comes from Ammodytes marinus, assembly GCF_949987685.1. Classification (NCBI taxonomy): domain Eukaryota; kingdom Metazoa; phylum Chordata; class Actinopteri; order Uranoscopiformes; family Ammodytidae; genus Ammodytes; species Ammodytes marinus. Next base: position 9,355,780 of record NC_137220.1, read on the forward strand.
TTTGAGGTGGGCTAGATGTGAACTTAGAGGAGAGTCATCCCAGAGACAGTTTGTCTTAACAGTGCGTATTGCATGCACATCAACACTGTATAACATGGAGGAATGAGTGTGGACAGAAGGAGGAGGAATTGAGAAAGATGAGATTCAGGCCGGGTATGAAGGCACCCAAGGGGTGACTTGAATCAAATTCTTTTTTTTTCTGATGCCAGCAATAAACACTGACCCTCTTGTTTTTCTGACATCTGATGCAATGTGTGAAAACCAAATCCCAGCCCAGCAGAGCAGAACAATTGTGGAACTCGCTCTGCATGTCCGTTATTGGTAAATCAGGTGGAGAAACAGAGACAGCTGCCTCTACTGTTTTCCTTCCGCGCATTAGAAATGTGCGGCGCAACTCACAGCTCATCTGGGCCTCTGTCTTTCGGAAAAGCACTGTTTTGCCGACTTTTATACAGAATCGTATCTGTGTATTATGATAAAGTATTATTCATTTTGCAAAGAAATAAAGTAAGGGGATGTAAAAGGATTGACTAACCATGATAAAAGAAGAGTAATGGCCTGTCAACATGGAAAGCATTTCAGCCTGTACTTTGATGGAACAGATACGTTCCCATTTTAAACAATACAATCATCGACACAGGCTGTGTGGATGTTTTAGGTCGTTTTTTTCTCTGTGTCCCATGTACGATGATGAATGTGTATCAGGTTCTGAGTGTTACCAAAATGCGGCTGACCTGGATTCAGTTCTGAACGTGGACTGAAGCTGCTGGATCTGCTAACCTGCTTACGCTTCACCTTCTATATTCATGCTAGCAACTCTGTCAGGCTGTAGCCTACTTAGACACAATGGCACTATGAGATGAATGCTTACAATGCTGGGATTTACCAGGTTTCATATTTGCCATGCTCTTTTTAGCACGTTATTAACCTTCCTGGTAACACTTTACAATAAGGTACACAAAATTGTAGTAGCTACTACATACCTACTACATAGTTTTTTTTTTTTTGTGCTACCTATGTGTTAGGTAGCACAAAAAAAAAACCCTATGTAGTAGGTAGCACATAGGGTTTTTTTTTTTTGTGCTACCAATGTGTTAGGTAGCACAAAAAAAAAACCCCCTATGTGTTACCTACTACATAGTTTTTTTTTTGTGCTACCTATGTGTTAGGTAGCACAAAAAAAAAAACCCTATGTGTTACCTACTACATAGTTTTTTTTTTTGCGCTACCTATGTGTTAGGTAGCACAAAAAAAAAACCCTATGTGTTACCTACTACATAGTTTTTTTTTTGTGCTACCTAACACATAGGTAGCACAAAAAAAAACCCCTATGTGCTACCTACTACATAGGGTTTTTTTTTGTGCTACCTAACACATAGGTAGCACAAAAAAAAAAACTATGTAGTAGGTAACACATAGGGTTTTTTTTTTGTGCTACCTAACACATAGGTAGCACAAAAAAAAAACCCCTATGTGCTACCTAACACATAGGGTTTTTTTTTTTTTGTGCTACCTAACACATAGGTAGCACAAAAAAAAAAAAACTATGTAGTAGGTAACACATAGGGTTTTTTTTTTGTGCTACCTAACACATAGGTAGCACAAAAAAAAAAACCCTATGTGCTACCTACTACATAGGGGTTTTTTTTGTGCTACCTAACACATAGGTAGCACAAAAAAAAAAAAACCCTATGTGCTACCTAACACATAGTGTTTTTTTTTTGTGCTACCTAACACATAGGTAGCGCAAAAAAAAAAAAAACTATGTAGTAGGTAACACATAGGGTTTTTTTTTTGTGCTACCTAACACATAGGTAGCACAAAAAAAAAAAACCTATGTGCTACCTACTACATAGGGGTTTTTTTTTGTTGTGCTACCTAACACATAGGTAGCACAAAAAAAAAAACTATGTAGTAGGTAACACATAGGGGTTTTTTTTTTGTGCTACCTAAAGGTGAGAACACACCGGGCGCGTTGGGTGTGGTGGGCGCGTTGAAAAATCCTATTTTTGCATAGGGAACCATTGGTTGGGGCGCGAGGATCCGTTGGCCGCGGCAAAGCGTTGCTTTGGGCACTTTGGGCGCGTTGCCAAAGCGTCACCGCGCCGGCAAAGCGTCAAAAAGCGTCACCGCGCCGGCAAAGCTTAAAAAAAAAGATGAAAATATTGAACTTTCAACGCTCCGGCGCGTGACGTTTAGCCGCGTTGGCCAATCAGCGGTGAGCTTGACCCTACGTCACTGGCAGAGAGCCGGAGGACAGAAAAATCTGAGACAAAATGGAGGCGCAAATAATCACCGCTGTGTGTGCGAGACCGTGACAACACAGAGGCAAACACCGAGTAGGAAATGTATTTACGGCTGGCTGCCTGGTGCTGTATGAAGCAGCTCGGGGTTACAAGACGTGGGGAAAGTGAACCAGGAGCAAATAATCACCGCTGTGTGTGCGAGACTGTATAAACACCGTGGAGTTAATGCGGCTGGCTGGTGATATGAAGCCGCTCGGGAGGGGAAAGTGAGCCAGGAGAATGGGCTTCCTGGTTAATTCAGTGAATATGTGTGGCTGTGCTTAAGCCGATAAACCAAGTTAGCACCGGTCGGATAGCGTTAGCTAACTCACCCGGCTGTGCGCGGCCACCACCTCCATATAATGAACCCAAACATAACGGCTAAATCCGGGGAACTTTCACATCGAGTACAGCGAAGCACCGGTGTTTATGCCTGCCCTATAGGCTATCTACGCCAGCCACGGTCCCGTCACAGCCAGGTAATGTAGGCTACTTGCCTTTATTTTCTACTGCCCTGTGCACAATGCTGCTGTAAATGTGTTTGGTATGGTGCTGCCTTGCTGTTTGTGTTCATTTCCGAGTGGCGTGAATCTGCAATGCTGTTTTAAGGCTATTTGTTCCGTTCACTTGCTGTTTATTTGTTTTTTGGCACAATTGTTGGCCGTGTAGGTGTTGTTTTTGTGTGGACATGAACGCTGTTGTGTCGGGTCGGATCTGATCGCAGCCATGGTTGATTAGGGGAATAAATATATCGGGGGAGACTAGCTGCGTAGCTCCGTTCCTCGGACTCCCACAAAAGATAGAGCGCAGCGATGGGGATTATCTCAGCCATGGTTGATCAGAATTAGAAAAAGCGGGGGGAAATAAGTTTCGTGCGGGCTCATCTTCGTAGGCCATGACGTAGGCGCGTTGCTTTTGGGCGCGTTGGACCATTTTTTGACACAAAATGACCACGCGCCAGATCGGGCGCGTTGGTCGCTTTGGCCCAAAGCGCCAACGCGCCCGGTGTGTTCTCAGCTTAACACATAGGTAGCACAAAAAAAAAAAAACCCTATGTGCTACCTAACACATAGGGTTTTTTTTTTTGTGCTACCTAACACATAGGTAGCGCAAAAAAAAAAAAACTATGTAGTAGGTAACACATAGGGTTTTTTTTTTTTGTGCTACCTAACACATAGGCAGCACAAAAAAAAAAACCCTATGTGCTACCTACTACATAGGGGTTTTTTTTTGTGCTACCTAACACATAGGTAGCACAAAAAAAAAAAACTATGTAGTAGGTATGTAGTAGCTACTACAATTTTGTGTACCTTATTGTAAAGTGTTACCACCTTCCTGGTTACACTTTACAATAAGGGTTCATTAATTATAAGCTAATAAGCAATAAGCATTATCTAAGCATTAACTAACCATTAACAACTGCTAAGTTAATACTTAATAAGCATTAATTAAGCATATACTAACTTCTGTGCTTAAATAATGCTTAATTAAGCATTAGTTAACTAATCATAGTTAATGCTCACTAACCATTAATAATGCATTAAAAGTTAGTGGATGCTTAAAAAGTAGTATGCATTAACTAACCCCTCCTAACCTAAGCATCGACTAACAGTTACTTAATGTACCCTTATTGTAAAGTGTTAGCACATTTCCTAACTAGCACTAAAAGATAAGCTGAAGCTAAGGATAGGATTGTCATTAGTTTTGCAGGTATATGCCTATTCAGTCATGAACCAAGGATTTGAAAAAAAATTATACATCATTCATTAATATTAATAATTTTGACCAGATCACAGCGCTACATGAAAAGTCAGGGGATCAGGGATATGAAATACATGAATGAACTCATAGACAAACTAGACATACCCACTTTAGCAAAAGCCCAAACAGAAGCACTAGACACTCACAACAGAAGAATTCTACACACAGCACTGAAGTTAATACCCCCCAACAAAGCACCAGGACCAGATAGCTTCCCCGCTGAGTTTTAGACATTTCTGGACCACCATTTCACCACTTCATCAGAGTCAGGGGTTGTCCATTGTGAAATAAAACAAATTATATAAGAATGCAACCCTGTGGTGAACACAATTGTCTTTACCAAATTGTTTGGCAGTTCATTTAATAGTTAGACTGTTAAACGTCAACCTCATGGTGGCGCTAAAGGAAAACGTATACCACCAAAGGATCTATTGCCACCATCATTCAAGTCATTGGCTTTTTATCCCCTGGGCACCATGAATATTTGTAGTGAATTTAAATGAAGACAAAGACCAACCGACAGACAGACAAGCACACAGTCATTTCCGCATCTTTAGGGCATCTTTAGCTTGTTGCATTACATGTGCCAGCAAAACATGTTAAACGCCTTTATAAGCTTAACATGTATTCTGAGCTTTCGGGGCTGCTATAAACCATGGCAACAGCAGGGTAGTAGGCGGTTAAGAAAATGATTATCCCAAGATAGCTTTTATACCACAGTAGGAAATTCATAAAGCATTCATAAAGTTATACAGTACATTATAATGGAAGCATTGGTTGGGAGCAGCTGATTTGATGGGCCACACTGCACCTGTTTCCAGCAGAGAGCATTTTACTATCATACTCTGCAAGTTGGCTGTGTGCTGAATATTAGGTTAGAAGGTAAAATGATACAGAGTAAGCGGATGTTTAACAAGGCAGTCGTTTTTACCCTTGTTTGATATTTTTAATGACTGTGGACACGTAGACCAAGTTGAATTGATGTTATATAGAAAGGTCAATCATGAGCAATGGTTTAAAGCTTCTATGAAAGTATATGGCTTGCCCGCTCTGCCTGTGGCTGAGAGCAGTTACGCCAACCATTATGAGAAGCCAAACTGATTTCCCTGTGTGAAGAAATATGACTCAACAGCATCTTTCAAAATATATTATTAGCGCATTAATAATTGCACGGGGTTATTGGCCAAGTTGTGCTGCCCTACCTACAAATCATCACTTTGTGGAGGGGGAGAAACGAAAATACATTTACATATGCATGACCAGCAGAATGCAGATGCGTTTCCCTGCCAGCACTATTAAGCGGTGTTCTCCATTCATCTCACATGGTTTGTGAACAGTGTGGCATTCTAATTCGGTCACTTCAGAGGAGTGGTGCCCACTCTATGCTGCTCAAGCCCTTGGGTCAGAGTCTACATCTCTTATCCGCTGCAGGAGTTGAGGGCACCGGAGCGATTTGTTTGTAAAAACCCAACTGGTACTATAGGCGAGGCAAAAATAGTCTGACACTCAAATAAATGATGGAAACATGGGGTGTCATTCCCTATTGCTGGAATGTCAAACTTAAAAATGAAACAAGGTTCAGTTTAGTAATAACATGCAGCCACGCTGTAGCCCATCCAACAGAAATATGTTTTGTTCTAATAGCAGAATCATATAGCAGGAATAAAACGGGTGTAACAGATCTGTATGTAGTTTTACTTTCCACAAAGTGAGAAGCAAAAGGACTTCAATTTAACAATCCACTTAGCAAACAATGTGGACATATTCCACATGGCCCTCACCCACATGCCCACACAAGCACAGACATATGAATACAATCAGACACACACACACACACACACACACACACACACACACACACACACACACACACACACACACACACACACACACACACACACTCTCTCTCTCTCTCTTGGTTGTCCATCGATTTTGATGATGACGTCCACTTTTAACCTTTTCGTAAACATTTTTTAAATTTTAAATAAACAAAAACATACTTCTTCACTTACTTACTTTACTTTCCCTATCCTATCATATGGCTACCACAGCCCAAACAGCACAGCCACCTTCAACAGACCCAGGCTCTGTACAAACAAGCTCCAGGTAGTGTCAATGCTTATTCTACCTATCCTATACTACTACAAGGCTATCACAGCCTAAAAAAACAGCAACGCACCTTCAACAGACCCAGGCTCCGTACTAGTAAGCTCCAGGTAGTGACAATGCCGATTCTACAGATCCTATCATATGGCTAACACAGCCTAAAAATAGCATAGCCACCTTCAACAGACCCAGGCTCCGTACTAGTAAGCTCCAGGTAGTGACAATGCCCATACTACCATCCCCATTTTTCCACATCTATCTATGAGATTTAATGTGGCTAGACCTACATAACCTCTGACAAGTAGGACATGTAAATGTGTCAGTAGACACTGTGGGCTCCACAGGAGTTTTCCTCCTGTCCCTCTTCTGCTGTCTCCTGGCTGTCCTGTCCTCCTCCAGCCTACGGGTCCCCTCCTTACACACCTGCCGCCATGTGGTGCGGTCAGCAGCAGTAACTTCAAGGTCCTCAGGGCTGATGTTACATTTCTTCAATGTGGTCTTCATCTGGTCATTGTAGCGCTTTTTCTGCCCCCCAGCCGAGCGTTGGCCATGAGTTAACTGGCCGTACAACACTCTGCGGGGCAGTCGGTCCTGGGGCATTCTCACCACATGTCCAAGCCATCTCAGCTGGTGCTCGGTGACCAGAGCCTCAATACTTCTACAGTTGGTCTTCGCGAAGATTTCAGAATGAGGAATATGATGACGCCAAGTGATGCCAAGGATACGCTGCAGACACCGCATGTGAAAGTTCTCCAGGGACCTGAGGTGGCGGCTGTAAGTGACCCAGGCCCCACAGCCGTACAGCAGAGTGCTGATACAGACAGCATGGTACACAGACACCTTGGTGTGGAGGTTTAAGTCCTTGTTTTGAAAGACCCGGTGTCACAGTCTACCAAAGGCAGCAGACGCTTGCCTGATGCGGTTCTGGACCTCTTCATCAATGCTGCAGTCATCAGAGAGCATACTTCCCAGGTATTTAAATGACGGTACCACTGATAGCTGTTCCTCAGCAACAGTAAAGACAGGCATAGTGGAAGGGGGGCTGGCACTCCATTGACAAATAACCTCTGTTTTGGTGGTGTTGATGATTAAACCCATCCTGCTGTATGCTCTGGCTGCAGCATTAAGGACAGACTGGAGCTCTTCTGGAGAGTTAGCAATAAATGCGCAATCATCTGCATATTGCAGTTCAAGGATCCTTTCATCAAGCAGTTTGGTGGTAGCTTGGAATCTCCTGATATTAAAAAGGTTTCCATCCAGTCTGAAGTCTACATGCACACCACTGCTATTCTCAATCTCCTTATGGAGAAGCTGAGTAACACAGAGAAGGAATATGTTAAAGAGCACAGGTGCCAGCACACAGCCCTGCTTGACGCCTGTACGAACAGGGAAAGGAGCGGACTCTTTTCCTCCCATGGTCACTCTAGCAGTCATATCATCATGGAACTGACGGAGGATGAACTGACGGAGGATGTTAACACATTTTTTGGGACAGCCAAACTTTAGGAGGATGTCCCACAAAAGTTCTCTCTGAACAGAGTCAAATGCTTTGGAGAGGTCGACAAAAGCTATAAAAACATCCTGATGTTGTTCCCGGCACTTCTCTTGAAGTTGCCGTGCTGTAAAGATCATGTCGACCGTACTCCTGCTTTTTCTGAAGCCACATTGTGATTCAGGCAGCATTGACTCTGAGATGTTACTTACCAATCTGTTCAACATAACCTTAGCCAGGACCTTACCAGCCACAGCCAGTAGTAAAATACCCCTACTATTGCCACAGATAGCCTTATCACCCTTGTTCTTATAAATTGTGACAATGTTGGCATCTTTCCATTGTTGAGGAATTTTCTCTTCAGTCCAGAATTCAATGATATACTGATAAAGAGTTGTTGTACATTGGAATCCTCCCTGCTTAAGGAGCTCAGCTGGGATCTTGTCATTTCCAGAAGACTTGTTGTTCCTGAGGGAACAGATAGCTGACTGAACCTCCGAAAAGCTTGGTGGCTGATTAAGAGTGTCAATTTGGGGGCTATCAGGCAATTCTTCTAAAACAGTGAGGTCCACATCAGCCTCCTGATTAAGGAGACAATCAAAATGATCGGCCCACCTCAACAGAATGTCATTTTGATCTTTCAAAAGTGTCAGACCGTCTGCTGACTTCAAAGGAGTAATAGAGCGATTTGTTGGGCCATATATAGTTTTTAAAGCATTGTAAAAATGATGCATGTCATTTATATTGGCATAATACTGAATTTCTTCAGCCTTTTTCACCCACCACTCGTTCTTTGCGATCCGAGTGGTCCTCTGAACTTCCTGCCTTGCTTTCTTCCATTGCTCCCTTGCAATACTGCAGGATGGATTTCTGAGGGCTTTACGATGCAATCTATGCATATTCTCAAGCATGTCATGGATGGTGTCAGAGTTTTCATCAAACCAATCTTGGTGATTCTTACTCTTAAAGCCGACTGTTTGGGCTGCTGCGTCATAGAGAGCAGAGCTAATGGAGGTCCACTTCTGCTCCAAAGTTTCTGACTTTACTGACAACTCCATGTCCTTCAGTTTCCCAGCAACAGAGCTACGGAAATCATTTCTGACATGTTCGTTCTGAAGGCGGGTGCAATTCAGCTGCCTCCTGTTACTTCCTCTTCGCCGCATGGGAGGGCGAACTGTCATGCGTATCTTAGCCACAATCATACGATGATCTGTCCAGCAGTCTGCACCCCTCATGGCACGGGTGATGATTACATCACTGATGTCACATCGTCTAACAATGACATAGTCAATCAGGTGCCAGTGTTTTGAGCGGGGGTGCATCCATGAGGTTTTGTATTTGTTCTTCTGTTGGAAAAGTGTATTTGTTATTGTTAAGTTGTGCTCAGAGCACAGAGTGAATAGTCTCATGCCATTTGCATTAATCTGACCGATACCATGTTTGCCAAGTACTCCATCCCATACCCTGTCGTTCTGTCCCACTCGAGCATTAAAGTCCCCAAGCAAAATAATCTTATCAGTTTTAGGGATCCGACCAAGAACTTCGTCAAGGGACTGGTAAAACTTATCCTTGTCTGCATTCCCAGATGGGAGGGTTGGTGCATAAGCACTAACAAGTGTGGCAAAACGATTTTTGACAAGGGGGATACGGAGGTTCATAAGCCTTTCACTAATGCCAACATGTGTTTCAGTGAGTCTTGGCAGTAAACTGTTCTTAATGGCTAAGCCCACACCATGCTGATGCTGACCACCTGAGGGGTAGCCTTTCCAAAAAAATGTGTAGCCCATCCCTTCCTCTGTTAAGGATCCATCATCCAGGAGCCTAGTCTCACTCAAAGCGGCAATAGAGACAGTGCATGAAATAGGCCACGCCCATCGTGGGGGAAAACATTGAACAGCGCTCCATCCACTTTGTATTGAAAGAGACCTGTCTTCTGCAAACAAACTTAATCAAACATCCATTTAAGAAAAAAACTTTACTTTCTTGAAAGCCACGACTCTTGTCTGTCTATACGAGCTGTTTTTGTGAAAAATAATTGAGTAGTTTTCAATATTGAGGTGTTTTTGTCCGGTCTGACCGGGTCGGACCCATAGTGGGGGAAACCGTTGAAAACCGTTCCATTCTCTTTGTATTGAAGGAGACCTGTCTTCTGCAAACAAACTTAATTAAAACGTAATCGAACATCCATTTAACAAAAAACCGTTACTTTCTTTAAAGCCACGACTCTTGTCTGTCCATACGAGCTGTTTTTGTGAAAAATTATTGAGTAATTTTCAATATTGAGGTGTTTTTTCCCGTCCGTGAGGGTTAGCCTATGGTTAGCCTACAGCAGAAGGCTAACATTAGCCTAGCATTCAGCATACATTAGTTAAGAGTTTTGTCTCGATATTGAAAATTACTCAATACTTTTTCACCAAAACAGCTCGTATAGACAGACAAGAGTCGTGGCTTTAAAGAAAGTAACGTGTATTTGTGAAAGGCATGTCGTATTACGTTATTTTTCAGTTTGTTTGCCGAATACGGGTGTCATTCAATATAAAGTGAATGGAGCGCTGTGTATTGTTTTCCCCCACGATGGGCGTGGCCTCCGATTATGACGCGTTCCGCACTGTCTCTATGTCTATATCATAGCGCTTGAGCTCAGCAGCAACTAATGCTGTTCTTCTATGGGGTCTGTCAGTACCTATTGTATCAAGGAGAGTCCGTACGTTCCATGTAGCCAGTTTCAAAAACACACACACACACACACACACACACACACACACACACACACACACACAGACACACACACACACACACACACACACACACACACACACACACACACACATACAGTATAGACAGACAAAACCACAGAGGGAGGGCCTCTTCCAAACCTTGATGCCAAATCTGATTCTATGGCTGCGTATCATATAGAGCACATCCTTGTAATTATGTTTATCTTAGTCACAACATATGCAAATGCATCATATTGGAAGATGTCTTCATACTGGAAGAAGACATTTTGATAGACAGCCAACAGGGGGAAAAAAAACCTGTGTTCTCTTGTTGCCTTTTATAGAGTCTCTAGTCGTTTTTACAGATCATTCAGATATTTTAAAAGTACAAGCTGCAAAATGCTATGTTTTATACGTATTCATGCGGTGCCAAGTTTCTGATGTGCTCTGCTGCGTACTTGTTTACGTCTTGGAGACAGAATATGTGATTTATAGTTAGAGTGGTGGGGGTGGCAGCAGGGGAAGCTGTTATGTTCTTCCTTTGCTGCTTGTCGTGCGCCGCTGCTGTTCTCTCCAGCTTGCTGTACGTTCACCCTGATATGCACCCTCAGGCAGTATGCCTTTCATTATTAGGGGGCCAAGCCCGAGTAGGGCTGGGACCGCGTTTTGCACAGCAACGCGGTTCCCAAGCCCTGCGGGGCAGGGAACCCTATTGTTCTTGCTGGGACTTTTATTAGGGGGCCAAGCCCGAGAAGGGCTGGGACCGCGTTTTGCAGAGCAACGCGGTTCCCAAGCCCTGCGGGGCAGGGAACCCTATTGTTTTTGCTGGGATTATTCTTTATTCTTTATTCTTTATTCTTATTCTTCCATGCGTAAAAGTGGTGCTGCAGCCCAAACCGTAAAGGGTTGGGACATGCCACTTGCATGGCTTATCCAGGTCCATGGTACGTACGCAGACAAAAAATTTAGACATCCCGGCCACTAGGTGGCGCTCCAACAGCAGAAAAACACGTTTGGGGCTATAACTTCCACACCGAAAGTCCGACAGTCAAAAACTCTATATCCACAGATGCCCACAAGTCAGCTGCATCTTTTGAGATAGGCCACGCCCATTTGCGTATATATACATTTTTTGCTACATCGCAAAAACTGTGTCAGTCACCAAAACATACTCCTCCTACAGTTTTCGCCCGATTTGGACGAAACCAAAAGCATTATGTTCTACCGACTCCCACGAGCAAAAGTTGGTCAAATAATTTTTCTACGACCATCGGAAGACCAAACGGTAGCGCTTTAAAGATTTACGAAAATCCCTTAAAAAAAAAAAAAAAAGGGATTTTCTTGAAACTCAAGGGAGACTATCATGGGGCATACCTGAGCCTATGGCAAAAATATGGGCAAGAAATTCCTATGTGGGCCGGACTTATTAAAAAAAAGAGTTTTTCAATTTTTTTGCCTGTTTTCGCCATTTTCTAAGTCTTTAGGCGGGAAAATGGGAAAATTCAAAAAAGTGTCTTTACAATGGAGAGGTTGACAATTTGATTTTGCTATAACTCCCCAACCGAACATCGCACATTCAAAAACTTGACATCCACTTGTTTGGTACATTGAGCTGCATCTTTCTATCTAACGTAGTTTTGCGAATGTCATCCATAGGGGGCGCCAAAACCACAAAAAGCAAAGAAAACGCGTTTGGGGCTATAACTCCCACACCGAACATCGCACATTCAAAAACTTTACATCTCCGGATTCCGTGAAGCGAGGGGCCGGCGCCGCGGACGACAACGCCCGATCCCGAGTCGCGTGGGAGGCTTGGCCCCCGTTCACAACTGCTTGCAGTTCTAGTTATTCTTTATTCTTCCATGCGTAAAAGTGGTGCTGCAGCCCAAACCGTAAAGGGTTTGGACATGCCACTTGCATGGCTTATCCAGGTCCATGGTACGTACGCAGAGGAAAAAATTCAGACATGCCGGCCACTAGGTGGCGCTATAACAGCAGAAAAACGCATTAGGGGCTATAACTCCCGCACCGAAAGTCCGACAGTCAAAAACTTTATATCCACAGATGCCCACAAGTCAGCTGCATCTTTTGAGATAGGCCACGCCCATTTGCGTATATATACATTTTTCGCCACATCGCAAAAACTGTGTCGGTCACCAAAACATACTCCTCCTACAGTTTTCGCCCGATTTGGACGAAACCAAAAGCATTATGCTCTACCGACTCCCACGAGCAAAAGTTGGTCAATTAGTTTTTCTACGACCATCGGAAGACCAAACGGTAGCGCTTTAAAAATTTGCGAAAATCCGTAAAAAAAAAAAAAAAGAGGGATTTTCTTGAAACTCAAGGGAGACTATCATGGGGCATACTTGAGTCTATCGAAGAATTATGGGCAAGAAATTCCTTTGTGGGCCGGACTTATTAAAAAAAAGAGTTTTTCAATTTTTTTGCCTGTTTTCGCCATTTCCTAAGTCTTTAGGCGGGAAAATGGGAAAATTCAAAAAAGTGTCTTTACAATGGAGAGGTTGAGAATTTGATTTTGCTCATAACTCCCCAACCGAACATCGCACATTCAAAAACTTGACATCCACTTGTTCGGTACATTGAGCCGCATCTTTCTATCTAACGTAATTTTGCGAATGTCATCCATAGGGGGCGCCAAAACCACAAAAAGCAAAGAAAACGCGTTTGGGGCTATAACTTCCACACCGAACATCCCACAGTCAAACACTTTATATCCACAGATGCCCACAAGTCAGCTGCATCTTTTGAGATAGGCCACGCCTATTTGCATATGGGATTTTCTTTCGCTACATCGCAAAAAGGGTGTCAGTCACCAAAACACACTCCTCCTACAGTTTTTGTCCGATTTCGACGAAACCAAAAGCATTATGCTCTACCGACTCCCACGAGCAAATGTTGTGTAAATAAATTTTCTACGACCATCGGAAGACCAAACGGTAGCGCTTTAAAGATTTGCACATTAGCTACCTTTAACCAAACTGCTCCTAAATCCAAAACGATTTATCCTATTAACACCAAACTTCACACATGTGTTTGTCCTATGGTTCTCAGGCTGGTTCTACTTTTTCCTTAAATTGCTCCAAAAGGGGGCGCCAAAAACACACTTGAGCATCTTTCTCTGCCATTATTTTTGCCTTTTGGTCTATAACTCCCAAACCAAACATCCCACATTCAAAAACTTTACATCCCCGGATTCCGTGAAGCGAGGGGCCGGCGCCGCGGACGACGACGCCCGATCCCGAGTCGCGTGGGAGGCTTGGCCCCCGTTCACAACTGCTCGCAGTTCTAGTTTCTTTTGAAACTTTCATCTGAAGTCTCTGAGGGATTAGCCCTCTTGATTCCTGACACAGTCAATGAAAAACAAGCCTCATATACAGGGAGGCTTACAGCCAGAACAGCTGTGCTCAGCCCTCCCCTCGCCGCTCAATGTGAAGCCGTATCATGGTTAACACAACAAGTTTTATTGAGCTTTACAGCAACGTTACAATGGCAGACAGACAGACACACTATGCAAATAGCTCATGAACATTAGCGGAACATTTAGCAGCTATGTAGCCAGATATTTCCCTCAAGAGTTGGTAGCTTTGTGTAGTGAATAAAATATAAATGTTATGTTAAAAGGAAAGGGCTGAAGTAAATTGGAGCTGATAACAGGAGATAATAGCAGCAAACTGTAGGCTACTATTGTCTGACTATGTTTGTGGAAAACTTTTTTCCAGTGTTAGATGAAGATGCAGTTTAAATGGCCCCTCATTAATACAATGTTTTTTCTCTGCAATCACCAGTTTATTATAGTAGGAACACTTTACACCGAGAAACACTGTCTGACGTAAGGTCAAACTCTCATTTCAGACTCCGTCTTTTTGAAGTCGCAGCACATGATCATCAGCAGGATCAATGTTAGCTTTAAGTGTGTTTGAATGGTGAAATGTTGCAATATGGGCTCCTCACACTGTAAAATCTGAGTTATTAAACACCTGAGTCCCCCTGGGGTTTTACAAGCTGTGTAATGACGCACTTCCTCCCCGTTCTCCTGTGAGCTTACTTTTGTCAGCACTTTCATTACTTTGCACTTTGCCACTAAGCAGGTGGAGCTAATCTATCTAGTTTGCCCTTCAGTTATGGTTTACTGTCCAGGGGACTGGACACAAGTGTCTCCAATAATCCCTTAATTAGGCAATGATGGACTATTCATTTAGTATGCAAAGCTGCAAATCTCCCCCATCCACTGAGCGGAGCCCTCTGCAGTCATACGGAGGCCAACGCTAATGATCTCAGCAAGTGGCAGCAATCCATTGGAGCGCTGCAGCAAGCGCACATTAATCTTGCGGGTGATCCGGTTGATGAATGACCCTGGCCCAGAAGCCCTGGCAGATCCCACCTTAATTATGCTGAGGGAGCCACACCTGGGAGGCACCACGGGGACGTCTTGCTAACTCAGGGAACAACGACTCAGGAGAAGAAGGCCTGCAGTCCACCGGCAGCTCGCTCCACACATACAGCTCCAGACGTCACGCTGATGCCTTGGGAACACGGTGACATGTCATCATCAATTGAACAAACTTTTGATAGGTCATTAGAGGAAAGTTATTTTTTTTTGGACAGCTCCAAAAAAAAAAAAACTCAAGCTTTTTGTGCAACCCTTGCAATGTGTTTTCTATGATTCTGTGCTTTTGTGCTTCGGAAAGAACATTTTCACCCCGGCACTAATTGCACTCCATTATTTGGCTGAGCTATGTTATTAGAAAAAAACTTACAGCAGGTCAAGTGTTGCATCAGTCTAACATCAACTCACTCAAGATAGCACAATGGCACAATGGGGGATGAATAAAAAAAAAATTCATCAAAGCGCCGTTAACAATACATGAAAAGGCATAAAAACACTAATTCCTCTGCAAACTATTTGATCCAGCACAACAAAGAAATACATGGCCACCCTCCTCCAAAACAGAAATTTAAATCTACAAAATCCCTGATCTTTTAGGGAGCATTCCAGGGTCCCTTTAAAATGGTTGTTATCTTCCCTTTTAAAAGGATCAGATTTCCCTTAAGATTTTCATAATGCCAAATACTGTTGTGTAATAACGACATCCTTTTTTGGTTTTAACTCTTTGACTCGGGAGTAAGGTGTTTGAATCGTGGTTGCTGAGTCACTTGTAGTGTGTGGGGAGTAGATAAGAGGTGGAGATTGGGCAGAGTCTTGAAATTAGTTTTTGGTCCGAAATAGAGTGTCCATCATTTTGTGCTGTTAAAAAAGAAACCTTGCCTGGTCCTTCTTTGATAAATCAAAAGTGTTGAAGTTTGAAGACATCTATTTTTAACTACACTTAATAGGCTTAACATGTTCTGGATTTTACCTTGATGGTAAAATGGGCCACATGGATATAGTTCACTAAGGTCCTTCTGGTGGAATCGCACTGGTCCTGTTATGGAAATCCCAATCCATGTGAACTGAGAGCCGCCTCGATTTACACCTTCCTCATTTTCCCTCCGGTAATTGTCGACTGTTCCTCAGATCCTCATTGGATGCTATTAAACATGTGACCCATCCATACAGGTTATTGGATTATCTGGCACAACAAACTCCAACAGGGATAATTTGTCTCTTGTCTTGCAGCAAACCCACTGGGACATACCTGATATAGCAAATTTGTGAAATCTCATTATTTACTGTTTGAAACAAGGATCAATACAATGCTTGGTTTTATTCATACATGTCGGATGTGAGGATTGTTCCTTTTCCAAACGTCTATCTATCTATCTATCTATCTATCTATCTATCTATCTATCTATCTATCTATCTATCTATCTATCTATCTATCTATCTATCTATCTATCTATCTATCTATCTATCTATCTATCTATCTATCTATCTATCTATCTATCTATCTATCTATCTATCTATCTATCTATCTATCTATCTATCCAATATATGTGTTTTTTTTGTGTGTGCCTATTTGTGAATCGATGCAACATAGGCCAATCGCTGCATCACAAACATCCAACAAATTGATACAACTGCATTCCCGCACAATAAAGTTAGGATCCAAAAGGTCAGCTGGAAATGGGACAAAGCCCAGAGGAGTTCTCTTAAGGGCCAGCAGAATTTAATACACATCCATCACTTTTTATCATCTAATTAGTCCACAGTGTGGCAGCCGGGACAACATTGGAGGGAAGCAGAATTATTGATCAAGTAACGGATAGTATCTATCATTTCACCTCCCCATCGACACTCCGGCCATTTAAAAACAGGGAAGACAATATAACCGCGGCAAAGTGCGATGAGAACCCCGAGTGCCATTCAAACCGGAGGCTATTTGTTTGTTCTCCTCGGTTAGACCATCAATGAATAAACTTGTTGTTCTGACTTTGAAGTGCAACAACTACTGGGAAAATAAATAGCGCAACTAGAAGGAAAATAGCAATCTGCATTTAGCATTGTAATGTTAAAGGCGCTCAGCGGAATTTTCAGTTTTTGTTAATCCTTGCACCCCCTTTGGATAAAAGTGGTAGTGTTTTTACAAGGCCAGCTGTCCTATAAGCATACCCATGACACAGGTATAAAGAAACACTATTTAAAGATAGCATTCTTTGCACTGATCGTCTCGTTTTTTGTTACATGTCATTTCTGATCATCTGAGGAAAAATTTGACTTTTTCCAAAATATTTAAAAGTTCCTCGTAGCACAATATAAAAATGTAGTTTTTCGATTCAAATTCAGGATATCTAACAGTTTGCACTGTATGTACTTTAGGTTACTCAACTACAAAAAAACAATAATAACACTTTGCCTCGAGGGGACAACTCATAATCCATAGGTAATCATTGAAGGTTGATATATGTAACTAACTTTTATACAGAGAATAAGTAGATATTTTATTATTAAAGCCATAAATAAGAGACTTTCCATTGATGTATGTTACACGGTCACATAGTGGCAACCACATGAGATAAAAAAATTGTTGTTTAGCTTTGTTTGGATTGATGGCTATTGTGTTGCGGAAATATTAACACAACTTAATACATCAATTTTCATAATTCATCACAATATACAGTATGATTTCATTTGTTCAGTAAATACGACCTATGTCAAGTGTGCATTTGGCCATAACCACAGGGGGAACACATGCTGTGATGAAACAGGAAATGGATGACTGGGTATGTTATTGTTGTATTTTCCTAAATTAAGGCCTGCATCAGAATCAACAGCAAATTCCATAGCTGCCATCTCTAAAGAGAAGGAAACATAATATGACTTTTAAGGTGTGTCCCATCTATAGGTGAACAACAGTGTGACCTTCAGAAGACTGAAGGTTTGTGGTTGAACCTCCATCTCTCTTTCTCAAAAATAATTGTTGAGCATCAAATATACCAAACTTAGAATGGAAAATATGATGTGATTCCTGGATACTGAAATCATGCATCCTCCAAATGTAGCCAAACAAACATTTAGCTGCCTTTACCGGTCCCATTTTGAGCAACCCTTATAATTGGACTGGCCCTGTCAACACATTATAACGTATATTGTTTTGGAATTGCAGATTTTGACGGACTGAGCTTCAGAACTGGGGCACAGCTACACATATCTCCAACGAGACTTGTAATGTTAGGAGAGACAGATTGATATTTTCAGTCACTACGCACATAAGTCATTCAGAAAGCTGACCCTGCTTAGTTGAGCAAAAAAAGTTAGGCATTTCAAAAAACAGCTTTCTTGCAAGAATAATAGGCTAAAGTCAAAATGAACTAATCCGGTTTCAAACGGCCCATTTAGAAATAGAGTGTTCGCACCTATAGAGGGATTACGACAATAGGACGGTGTCAGAGTATGAATGTTTTTGAAGAATGACCTCTCAATGAAGACCGCTCAAAAATCAAGGCCAAACATCTACAAACAATTTTTCTTCATTTACAAAATGATCTCATCAGGGGCAAATGATTGTAGTTATAAATCACAATCATGCGAAATTGTACATTGCACAGGAACAAGCCTAATGGCTAACCAAATCAATAGCTGTCAGCTCCCACAATTAACCATAATTATTATTACTTTAAATGTACCAGTTTTCT
This sequence comes from Ammodytes marinus, assembly GCF_949987685.1. NCBI lineage: Eukaryota > Metazoa > Chordata > Actinopteri > Uranoscopiformes > Ammodytidae > Ammodytes > Ammodytes marinus. The sequence continues at coordinate 9,374,238 of NC_137220.1, forward strand.
CCCTATTTGGCACCTCCTTCCTTTCTGTCAACAAGATGTGCCTCACTCAGAACAGTAATCCAAAACATTCAAACATTTTATTAAGTTGGCCTCAAGTTTGTGAAGCAAAAGAGAATTTTTTTCAAAAGCTGCAATATTAAATCTGTTATGCTATTATGCCATTATGTTCAAATCTTATTTTGTTGCTGAACTTTGCAATTGTTCGAGTTCAATAGCAAGGCCATTGCACCATTTCATCCTTTAACATAACAAAAACATTCATACTTACATACCATACATACAACATAGTCAAATGAACCATTAGTTATCCCTTGATTTTCAAAAAAAATTTGGGTTGCAGAGTTTAAAATCAATCAATATGATTTTAGCATTTGACCCTCGAGTGAATTTTGGTAGCCTGGAAATCCAGACCCATACCTAAAACGATAGAGGGTCTGGCCACGATCAACAGTAATTCACAACTCAAGGGGCGGCTCCTACTCGTGTATTTCAAATGCTACTGCACGCAATTGGATAGCACTATAACCAATCAGAGCAATGAACAAGGTGACATATTAAGCCCCGTTTGTTTAGTGAACGGCGAGATTAACTCTTAAATTAAACTTTTGCTGTGTTCGGTCGGCAAAACAGAACATTCCTCTTACTTGCTTATGAAAGATTTGAGTGCCGTCAACCAAATCGTAAAGGGTTGAGGCCAAAGCCTTCTAAAACTCAAACAACATATCCGCAGCCATCTTTGATGTTTATTATCACAGCTTAAACGGCGTATGTCCAGCACTGTTGTCATGCAGTTACGTCCACCCCTGAGCACGCCTGAGCACCATACATAGGGCTCTGGCCCGCCCATATCAGAAAGAACAATTTGATTGGTAGCTCAGGATTTCTTGACATATTTAATGAGCTTCAATGGAGAGTGTCAAGACCAACAGGCACAGCAAATTTTATTTGCCAGCGCCTAGTGGCAGGTCTGGATTTCCAGGCTAGAATTTTGTTGCATTCCTTAAAGCTTTAGTGCGTACCTTCTGTCGCCCCCATGAGGAATTCTGAGCAATTACAACAACACTGTTGATGCATCTACATGAGGTAAGCCTTCGTGATTGCACATGGATTTTATACCTTCTACTCTGCGTCCAGGTTTTTTCATAGCAGTGAATCAACAGCTGAAACATTTTGTTGGTGCTTCTTGAGCTCCTGAGCCAGTGTCGGGTGGATGACACCAGTTTGTAAATGCTGCTATAACGTGAAACACAGAGTTAACTTTGTTTAGGGAACAGGCTTGATCAATGTTGTGTCAACTCATTTGGCAATGGCTTTAATGTAATGAACATTCATTTATAAGCATAAAGTTACATATTACAGCTTTAAGGTCCTGAGATGTGCCAAATGGAAGAAAAAGAGAAGTCGTCCTCGTACTATAAGCGGCAGAAACCTTTGGATCAGGTCATCATTTTTTGTTCCGGCCGGGTGATGACCTAAGCATGCTGCTAAATCCAGGGCTGCAGACTGGAGTTATGAGCTCAAAACACTGAGTGTAACTCCGGTCTGCCTCCACCTTATTCCCATTCTCTCTCTGCCCTTACTCACATAACTCACTGCACTGTTTACAACTATTCAAACACCCTGTACATGTGTTGTATTTCCAATAACTTACAATCATAGGGAAACATTTTAACAGGAAAATCTGTTATATTTTCAGAAAATCCATCTGTTTGGAGTCTGCAGAGGAAACTAATATGTTCATATTATATTTATAGCTTAGTCTTACTTTTTTACTGTATATCTGATCATTTTTTATATATTTAAAACACTATTACAACCATGAATTCAAGTACAATTAAGTACAATCTTTTTAAGGCATTTGTACAGTTTTTAATTACTTTAATTGTCATCGAACACACCCAAATGAACAGCACATGAGTGCACAGCAGTAGAGTGGGACACATACAGTATTTGCACATTGTGTTTGTGTTTATACATCCCAGGTTTTGTTTATACTCTATGCATGGCCCCAGGCTTTCAGGTCTCTGGATGCATGAAATGCATGTCATGGCTCATTATGTAGTTCGGCTTGCCTTCTCATATGCATTAACTAGATTTCTGATTATATTTGGTACGCTAATGAAAACCAAATGTTTCCCTCAGAGGTTTGCGTGTGCTGATCCAGATGCATTTGCTAGACCCAGAAATACAAGGAAGGGGATTCTCACATCCCTCATTGGGTGGCAACATGTACATGTGATTGGTCGTGAAAAAAATTTGGTATTCTTTTTAGGTGTTTCTATAGAAATTCTGTCTTTTTCTCAGCAGTTTCAAATTATGTTCCCCACAATATACTTCTACATTAAAATGTAAAACAAAAAATATATACTATATACTTGTTTTTTATGTTTTGTGTGTTCTTTTTATGGACCTTGAGTCTGACAATAAAGATGATGATGATACTACAAAGTGTTTTAAACATTATTTGCTGCTAATGGCCCACTACAGATTGAGACATCTTTGTCTCTCCAGTCTTCCTGCAGATACATTCTTCAAAGAAATTCATGAGGAAGCATGCCTTCAAGTATCACTCGCAGACATTTTCCTCATGAATTTTGTTTTCTATATTAAATGCAGAAAAAACAAGACTGTAGACTCTACTGAGCCTGAGCCAGCACAACACAACACAGTCTAGACTATAGCTTTGCCAAGTTCTTTTATCCAATAGTTATTTTACATTCGATATATTTCTTAATAAGAGTAAAACATATCTCCGGGACTTAAATGTGTGTCCACAACTTATTCAGAGGTCTCACATTTATAATTGTGCAGTGTAGCGGGTTGAAAGCATTTGGGGCTTTAGAAAATGTTTTGTTTGTTTTATTGTATTTTGTCAAATTCTTGTATAGTGGTACCTCAGTAGTCGATTTCCTAACTGATGGAGGGATGGCTGCTTGTATCCATTCTGTCATCATTTGCCTAATTGCAGCCTGATAAACCATCTCTGCCGTCAGCCTTGGTGAAACAACAGAGTGTGTTAATGGGCACAGTAGTACTCTGACTTAAATTACACTGAGCACTGTTAACGGTCCAGAGACGCCCGTACCTGCCAAAACCTCCCCGCAAAGGCCGTTCATCTCAGCTCCACCAGACAGGCTCAGAGTTCAGAATCAAGTCATATCATGTGAGATAGCTCCAAATCCCAAAGTGGTGCAGGAGCTCCCGAGCTGTGACTGTATATCGAGAAAGTGCCATGGGAAATGACAGCACAGGAACTGTATGCGTTTTAGGATTTTTTTCCGACCGCAATTATTTAGCAGTCTCTTGTTTTGTTTTTTTTGCACACATGAGTCTCTCCAAAGTTCTTTGTGTTGCACCTTGTGATGCAGAAAGCTTGTTGGCCACATTAGTTGACCAAGAAGCCGTGACAGTTTGGTGCTTAACCACGTCCCTGCTAACTCCCTCCAGGCTGTCCAGGGCTGCATCCCCATAGACAATGCACTGACCAGCAGTTACTGGCATAGGGCTGCCTAGTCTGATTTTGAAAGCTTAAAGTCCTGAAAAAAAGGCTCATTATCCCTATACCTGCACATTATTATCTAAGATACTTTATCTCTTATACTGATATTAAGGAGAAGTTAATGTTTATTCATCTGGAGTTCCATTAAATGTGGAGTGGATTTGCCTTCTCTTTGTGATATCTCTTTGAAAACATGGTGCACCTGATGTGTCATATGTGCATAAAAGACCTACACCTGCCCTGCACTAGAATACAGTAGACTCAGTGCTGCAGCCGCCTCTGAAGCCTGTGCGGTTTGCTCATAAATGAGATGAATACTTTTCCATGAACTGTGAGTGGATATGTGTCAGGATTGAAAACCATAATTACAGTAGAAGTGCGGACACATTGCATAGCCAAAACATATTTTTAATTCCAGGTGTAAATGTATTATGGATAATTCATATCTGAATACAATCTAGGCACGGGGTGGAATGCTAATGCAGAGCTGCAAAGAGGGCCACTATGCTTCACTTGGCTCAGCGTCTCAGTGTTATGCCGGTAGATTGTGACCACAGTGATTAGCTTGTGTCGTATTTTAATGAAACAAGGAGATTGGGGAATCGTGTTCTACCTCCCCGAGTGAGTAAATTACTGATGGTTCACTTGAAATGGAAGACAGCAACGTTTTCAAAGCTTAAGTACTGCTTTAATCCTGTTAGGACCTGTTGACCGTACATAGGTAAGGGAGAAAAGGCTCATTTGTTTCTTGGCCTTTTGACACCAGCGGTAAATTATCTTCTCAACAAAGCAGCTGCCTGGACGTAAACTAAACTTCAATTCACTCCATTTTCTCCTGAGTAACTGCCTGTTTGTATTTGCAAATAGACACAATCTGAGCAGTGAGCGCCGGGACAAACAGTGTCTGAGCGATTTATGAATGGCTCAGATAACAGACACAACAAAGGGAAGATGAATGTGGTCAATATATTTCCTCTGGTGCACTGATGATAATCTGTCATCAGCGTTTGAGTGGCAGCAGCCATCTTAATACCACTTCACTTGTGTTGTTAACACTGAAGCGTTCCCGTGTCCGAGCATGCTCAGAAATCTCTGCACGGTGACCCTTGGACAGGTATAGGGCGTCTGATGACAGTGGGGATTTACGAACGGGGTAGTTCGTACAAGAGAGCTCTCTGCTTTCTCCGAGTGGCAATTTACGAATACAACAATTCCAACCAACCCATTGAGCTCTCCTACGCTCTCTTGACTGCCAAACTCCCAGTAACCATTGTCCTCCATAAACACTTGTCCAAGCTTTCCTCCTCCTCACCCAATCACCTGTGTTGCGTATGTGCAGGCCCTTGTAAGCAAATAATTATGGATTTTGAAATTGGCTGGAACATAGCGGAATTGACCGATCTTTATAAAATATCATCAATTTCAGCCACGCAATAATGTTTTGAATCCCATCAGGATACACAGTACACACAAACTGCATCTCTCAGAGGTTTGAGATAACTCAGCTCATTTGGCCATGAAAATATAAATGATGGATTTCTTCATGTGACTGAGAAAGAGCGGTCCTATAAAGAATAACGATAATGTTATTTTTTAACATTGTAATCTAATACATTTCAATTACAAAAATAAATTTCTCTCTGTTCTAGTAGCTCTCATTGGAAGACATAGATTTTTCTGAAATGCACCGGCTGAATGCAAAAGAGCTCCCTTTGTGTTGTCCATTAGTAACACTATGATAAAAATGACTCTGTGTCATCCCTGGTTTGCATGTCACGTCGGCTTTAGACGGTTAGAGGAGCCACATTTGGTCAAGCAACACATACATACGTATATTTAACGTTGTGTGTTAGAGATGTTGAGAAAGAAATATCTCTAACGGTGGCTTGCTGTTGTGAGAGCCAGGCGTTGCAAATTATGTGGGACCGGGCACTTGGTGTGACGCTGGCTCTGCCGGTGTGTTGGAGGTGTGTGATGAATGGGATTCTCTAATACAGGGAGACATTTCGGTGGCGTGCAATTTTAAATCCTCATATTGCAGCAACAAAGTGCACGAGTTAAGGTCTAGTGAATATTCTCATCAGTAATTATAGTCTGCACCCATGTATAATACATTCAGTGTATAATACCTCTAAGCAGCATCCCTGTCCTCAGCATAATGCAAAACATAGGATGTTCTTTTTTCCAATTTACTCGCATTTTGAAATATGTGGAGAACTACACCCCCCATGAATCACCATTCTAACTACAAACACAGTGTTCCTCCTTAACCAGTTTGATTCATATAACCTGATTTTGTGCACCAGGATAAACTTATTCTGTTTTTTATTTGTTTTTGTTTTTTTGTAAATTAACTTATGCATTGCTCCACAGAAAACCAGCAGGGTGCAGACATGAGCCTTCTGTAAAATGTAATCTCTATCAAAATAATCTTTTTGGCGATGAGGGTTTTTTTAGAGTGAACTTTACACAGCATGAAACAATTCACAATGTAATAAGCCCCTCACGTATTCCAGCACTGCCGTTCCTTCCTCTGCAAGTAGTCTATAGTCACACACGAGTGAGGAGATGCAGCTTTCCAACGAGACTATTTCAAATCAAGCAAATCTGACGTTCATAGCTCTACTTGTGCACGGATAGAGGAGAGGGGGGAAAAAAGTGGGTGTACACACTAGTTGTGCTGTGTGGCTCCACAGTGATTCAGTTCAGATGAGCTCACCCAGCCGATGCGCACACAAACCGTAGGATCCGACCAATCTGAGAAGGCGCAAGGACGGCAAGCAGCAGCAGAAGCAGCAGCCTGGTGGTTATAGTGGGGAGATACAGTGGATAGCTTTGTGCGAAAAGGGGCTGCCGACTTTCTACTACACGAAGTAAATAGGGAAGACGCGTAAAAGGTGTGTGCGCCCATTCGTCTCCTGTTTGGAAAGATTAAACGGATTTGTATTGCCTGGATGGATGAAAATTCACTCTTGTATCGCACGCTGGACTGGACTTCGGGCAGATGAGAAGAAAGCCTATACTTTAAACAGTCTCCTGTTTCAATTTCTTTCCATGTTTTCTTTCCCACATTTTTCATACAATGCCAGGATTTGGTCCATCATACTCCATGTCCAGTTCTAACCGGGCTGCTCAATTGGAAGGACGCCAGACCTCCAGCCTCTCAAATCTGCAAGTTCAGTCCAATAAATTGTGACATTGTCTGTCAAGCCTTGGAATAAGAAATCGATACTCAAGGGGGAAAAGAGAGACGCGATATTCATCCGGAATTGTTAACGATCTATTTACCCCTCTCTATCCCTTATAAATATGCGACTTGGTTGGATTGGGTTGATTTGGTTCGCCGGCTTCACGCTTTTTTGAAGCTGGAGCGGCAGCGCTTGATAGTGACTGATTATTGCTGTTGATTTTTGTGTCCATGCAATACTCGGGGTGGAAACATGTCTGGCCACTTCTTTGAGGGGATCACTGCTATCAGAGATGGCATTTTGGTCCAACACTTCGGTCTTCACCTCTAAAGTGCCCCGGAAAATCTTATTCATGTTCACCCTCTCCCTCTCTGTCACCTACTTGTTCTATAGCTTGATGAGCTGCTACAACTCGCTGCAGTTCCCGCTGCAAGAGAACTACGTGTATCAGGGCAGGCTGGTGACGGAGGAGACAACTTTTGGCACATTGAGGGAGAAAGTTTATTCCGCTTCCCAGGGCTTTACGCAAGTGACCGGGGCCGAGAGAAGCAGCACCGCGGTGCCGGGCGTAAAGGACCATGCCGAGGCCGAGCAGAGGACGGTGGAGTGGATTAGGACTCAGGCGTCTCCGACTAAAGAGGCGGCGGCGGCGTATCGCACCACCGCGCTGGAGAGGGAGCACCAGGAATTCAGCACCACGGACAGCGAACTCAGGGTGAACTGCACCATGGATTACGGAGAGAAGAAACTTCCCCAAGCCATCATCATCGGGGTGAAGAAAGGGGGCACCCGAGCCCTGCTGGAGGCGCTCAGGGTGCACCCGGACGTCAGAGCCGTGGGCAATGAGCCACATTTCTTTGACAGGAACTACGAGAGAGGGTTCGACTGGTACCGGTGAGTTATCATTTTTTTCAGTCGTATTTCTTGTTAACACTGCGTTAGTGTGATGTGTGTGTGCATGTGCATGTTTTAGCCATTACCATTCATTCAAAACATGTCACTGTGGTTTTAGTGCTTTCCAGTAATCGGCTTCTTCCTGTCAATAAGGTTTGGAAATCAACTTGCGGTAGACATGCACTTTTGAGAGAGAGAGAGAGAGAGATAATCCATCCCCATGAACAATATTTCAATTGAGTGTGTTGCATGGCAATCCAAACTTTTCAAGTCAATGTGCACATACTATGCCAAAATAACAATGCCACAAAAAAAGTATTAATTCCTCTTACTGTAATGAATTTTCCCAATTCCCCAGTATGATTTGCATAAGATACACGGAAATGGGAGACGATGGCAGCCAGCTGGTTGGGGTAAATCAATTTAAAACAACAGCAGTGGAAAAACCAGTTCAGCAGAGATGCACACTTGAGGTTGAAATATCTAAAACTGGATAAAACTGTGTATGCTCCTTTGACAAACTGAAATAATCAGACTCAGAGTTGGGAGTTTAACAGACCTTAAACAGTTTCCATTGAAGACTTTTTTGAAACATAAAGAACTGAACCCCATCTGAAGATCTGCAGCGGCCTTAAACTGAACTTTTTCCCAGTAAAGATATTACACTGTGGGACAGGTCTGTCATTTATCAAGTGATGTTCTGTCAAAAAGTTAGTTGAAGCTTGGACCTTCATCAAACAGGGTCACACAATATATTTCCAACTCAAGTGTGCAAATATGTTATTACGTTTTTTGGCCAAATGAGGCACAGTGAGCAAATAATCATGCGTTGGTCATTTTTCATCATTAACGTAATGTTGGTCATCATTTCCAGATGCCATTTTTGACCCTGATCAAGATATGTTGGCTTATTATTCAGTTCATAGCTCAGTTTTTATCAAACACGTGCACACACACACACACACACACACACACACACTCACACACACACGCACACACACACACACACACACACACACGCGCTTACAGAATATAGCAGGAAGACAAGGGGGTATTTTTCATGTATGTGCTATATATACTGCAAAAGGCATATATTATGTTGAGGGAGCATGTCTGAGAACTACTGAAGCATTTCAGTATTATATCCTTCCTCGCAAAAGAACATGCAACCCATCAATTACCAGAGCTCCCGCTTTCCTGAAATTGCAAATAATCTAACATGTGATAGCGCTGCATTCTTTCCAACACTGTTTAAAAAAAATGCATTGCAGCTGGTTCTCGAAGGAGTGCGAATCGTTTATACCACATTGTGTGTGATGTTTGGCATTCACTTTGAGCATTAGCCAGAGAAGTCCTTGTTTACCATTGTTAATGAGAAGAAGGAAAAACAATTTGAGAGTTCATCCATGGTCAGTTGGTCACGGCTCAGTTAGGTGCTGTTCTAACATAACGGTGTTGTGACCAGGGGAATGTTCTGATGAAGTCAATGAGCTGATGGCAATGACGCTGACTCAAAGTCCCCCTTCAGCTTTTCTCTCTCGGCAGAAGCCGGGTCTGTCACGCCGGTGTTTGGGTTTGCGGTAGCATCTGCTTCTAGCTCGCTGCATAGACACGGGAGCTCTCGGCTGTTCATTTAGCTTGTGTTAATGCAAGCTGTTTCATTACGCGTACGGTGGAAGGCTCATTAGACAGGAAGATGGCATGCTTACATAAATAATAATAAGTGTGCCGGTGTGCTTTAGGGCCCCTGAGCCAACCCAGAACCCCCAAAGGAGCCTTAACTCTTTTATATCTTCCATCGCCCTGGGTTGAACAGTCACCTCACAATGGTGCATTCAGGAGGAAACATTCAGGCCACATTTTGCACTAATGGGTGCAACCATTTAAAGTTAATTGTTAAATGGTTAAAAAAAACTGAGTTATTATTAGAGTTGTAGCCACTATTTCAAAACCCCGACACTGATGTCAAAATTAATTCAGGCCAGGGTTGTTTGTTTGTTTTTAAATGATGCATTATACTGCATCTCTCCTCTCTCTCTCTCTCTCTCTCTCTCTCTCTCTCTCTCTCTCTCTCTCTCTCTCTCTCTCTCTCTCTCTGTGGTGCTCTGGCTAATGTGCACTTAATGGAAGTGAAATTATGATCAGTTACAGATGTTTGCAACCCATTCCACATTGGTGTAGTTGAATGAGACCAGTAACCTCGTAAAATGTGATTCATAAATGTGGGCCTGTCTTCAAAACACCTGCTCCACATTTTGATGGGTATGATAGAGAAACTATATTGGGCAATATTGTAACCCAAAGGCATCTTGTAAGCTCCTACATTTACGCACATGCTCGTTCTGTCTGATATAAACACAGTGAATCCAATGATGTCTGTGTGCTATTGGACGAGATGGACTGGTATTGACTGGCCATATTTGTCCTTTACAGTTGATCCTACACATATTCAGCTCTAGGGATCAGAGGGAATTGGGGCTGAGTGTTTGTGTTGTTGATTACTTTTCTGTTACTTTGTGTGATGCTCTGGAGGGGGGGGGGGGCAGCCATGAAGTGATAATATACAGTGTGGATTCATTCAGGTTCGCCTGCAGCCTTTTGCAACACTCAGTGGTTCACTGAAGGTCATGTGCAGTATGGATAGTCCACTTCAATAAGACGGTTCAACAAAAAGCAGACTTTGTTTTTTTGTTTTTTTTAAGATATATACAGTAGGCTATATATATTTTTTTAATATTTTTTTATTTTTTTTACTAGACGGTTTTGGAGTGACATAGATAAAATGGAGGAGGGGGGGGGGGGGTTAAGCCACTACACTACGAGCGCCCCTCAGACTTGACTTTGATTTTTTTATATAGAGAAATGTGAAAACACTGAATATTTTAATGCCACCCATTATTTCAATCTTGACACTTTCTAGACACTTATTAGGGAGCTGTGTGATAAATGCTTTTTATTTCCTCTTTGCTATGGCTTAGGCAAAGCATTCAAAAGAATCAGCTCCTCCCTGAATATGATCATTATCCTGGCAAGTGTTTGACATGGTCAAACGTCAGTGACAGCGGAAGAAAGAAAAAAAAATATATGTGCTCTTTTATGTAGGCAGCAGTGAACGCCCACTCCTATCCCACAGTCAATGTGTTGAGAGGTAAAGAGACCGCCAGGCTTTCACTGGAGTAAATCCAGGCAGCAACTTGTCTGTAAATGGTTATAAGGGATTTATGTTTGTTACATAAAGGACTAACCCTACTGCAATTCATCACGTTTTAAGAGTAATTAGCTATTGATTTTGAAAAAACTGCAAGTGAAACATGTTCTACTGTTATGTTGTCATTTTATACTCCATATTTATTTTAGAATACTGACCCATTGCCGACACCAGTAAAGCTAGAAGCTGCAAGAATTGATCCAAAATACAAAAGTTACTCAAAATTTGAGATTAAATTATAAGTTTTCCCATTTCCCATTAAGGACACATGAAGGGAGACGATACTTTCAGCCCCTTTGCTTTTGTTCTGTTGCATTTTGTTTGAAAACATTTAGGCTGTGAAGTATTTTCTCCACGTTGATCCCTCCTGGATTTGGCATGAAAAAAGGTTTTTAGCCTTTTATATAAACACAGAGTTCTGTGTCCATAAAAAAGTTCTGCACAAAATGTGTATACGCATCTAGTATTCACATCAGGATTCCAAGTTTTATAGCTCTGGCATGAGTCTTCATAGACGGGCACAGATTGGCGATTGGTGCTGTACTTTCCGGTTTTTAGCACTCTTGGACAGTTTCTCCGGTGCGTTTCGGGGCTGACTTGAACAAGCAATAAGCAATGTAGCGCCACCATTACCACTCACAGTGGACCTTCAACAGCCAATTGGCGCTTCTAATGTTGCTTCTATTTCTGAGTAAAGAGGATGAGCCACCAGTGTGAGGATTTAACTTATCCATCTCTCTTGAGCAACTCTAAACCTGGTGCACACACACACACATCCTGGAAGAGGGAACGTTTGACGCATGATGACCAATACAGCAAATGCTACTTCAGCTCTGTGCCAGTGTTCCTTTACTTCAGCGGAAATACTATGCTCATCATAAATTCCTCTAAACAATGTCATTGATTATTGATCATTCACAAAGATTTATGTTGGCTGGAGATGAGCTTTTTCAACCGTAATTCACACCATTTAGTAACTGTACTAACGAGGGCTTATTAGTGAGGTGACTGCTTGGTATTTTCAGCAATTTTGCAAAAGGCCAAACAAATACTGTGCACATTAGTATTAAGAAATAGAGTCTGACAGGGGCAACTGCCTGCACGAAGATAAATATCATAAACATTTTGAATTGCTGTCTGAGGTAGAAAAACATTGTGTGATCAATTAGAATGGAATTTTGCTGTGCAGTTATCTGATTTGTACAAATGATTAATGATAGGAAAATATAAAATGTTTAGCACCTTTACATTTGTGTTAACTTGCAGACTAGAAGTGGCAGTCTTATCCACCCTACCTACTTCTTAAAACATAAAACCTTCCTGGAAAAAAGGGAGCATTGTTCATTTTAGATTAATTCCAATTGAAAAGCATTTGTGACCGGATCAAATAATACGGCACGAGGCACAGGGTTTCTCATCTGCTGAGGCTCAATGGAATTCTGCTTGGCATTGATGTGTGAACTGGACAGTCAGCAAAGTGCCAGCAGTTATGTCAGTCTGTTCAGCAGGCATAAGAATGGCTTTATTCTCGCTGACAGAAGCCAGTATGGGCCAATTGTGTTGAGAAATGTGAAGTGTTTAATTATGGAATTATGTAATAAATATACAGTATATATTAAAATATTTTAAATGTTGAAGCCTGCACAACTCTTCAAACATTGCTCTAATTTATATTTAAAAGCTAATATTATGTTATATTATATTATAATGAAAAGTGCCTTTCATAGTATATGTGTTTGCATACTAGCTTAGTATCTGCATTCGTAGGGGTGCAAAGTTGAACTGATACTTATCAAAAAATCGATTGAAGAGTCAGAGAGGCAACTACATCGACACAGACCAACAGGTCTGAACAACATTCTGTGTAAAATGAATCAAAAATCAATATGGCTGTGAAACATACAGTATATCTAAACAGATTCAAGTAGTTCTATGTTCTGTGTCCTTGTGATGCTGGTGTGTGTCTGTTTGTGTGCATGTGTGCAACTCCATCATTCAGCTATATCGCTTAACACACTGTAAGACATCTAATACAAAATAAATAAAAAATATTACTTAAGAACTGTGTTAAGCAAAACGTGCAACAACAATGTACTATACTACTGGTGGCACAATACAGAATGGTGGTGCACCGATGGATACATTCATTTATAGAATTTGATTGCATCAGCTTTGATTTGCAATGAAATGCATCTGCATTGGATTAGATTGAGCATGTAGATACACATTTGATCATCTGAGAGGGCAACAAAACACACACACACACACACACACAAGACACACATCTACTTCACATCTAATCCACTAAAATGAGTTCAAATACAATCCGCAGAAATCAGTTGTCCAGCCATTTAATATGGGTGGATGAACGAGCCTGTTTTTACAAATTACGTCTCGTCCTATAATAATTGGCCCCAAAACCATAAATTATCCTTCTCTAATAAAGTCCCTCAATAAAAGACTTAACAGGATATAAAATCAATTTATGTACTGCACTTCATCAAACAACTGCCACGCTGGAGTATATACCTCAAGGTAACGGCATGCCCCAAGACAAGACAATATACAGGCATGTTACGAAGGGGCATTTGTCCCTCTCTCTGTAACATGAGTGAATATCCTGCAAAGCACAAGTAGCCATCGAGAATAAGTTATCACTCTGTCTGCCAGCCCTCTGCTACACCACACTACAGCTGCCACCTTCTGGAACACTGAGTTTCACCACAGACTCGATGGATTTGACCTGCAGTGTTAGAGGACTTATTGCCAGGCTTACCTGTTTATGAGGCGAATGCATCATCTATCAAAATCATAGCCTCACAGTCGGGGACTTGGGCAGCATTTAATTAAAAGCACATTCTGAGAGGAGAAAAAAGACGAAGCAACAGCAGGTCATATTCTAAACTAACTTTAGTGGGAAGCACTCAGGTGACTTTCAATGCACTGCAACACAATCCGGAGCCTGATTTACCAGAAACAATGAATACAAATTAATGTGAAACTATTCCAAAGAGATGATGCTTTTATCTGGTCAAAATGTGAGAAAAACAACTGGTTTAGCAAAGGTCTGCATCATGTGCACAACGCTCCATGGGTATCCTTTGTTTCCCCTTGAAAAAAGTATTTACACAAAAGATAAATCAGCCATTTGTGAACCGGAAGCAAAGTTTAACCGAGTTGTGCAAGATGTAATATTGCCGCGTTATTAAAATGACATTTTAACCCCATATGCAATAAAGTTGAGAGGATGTGCCTATAAATCTTTAGAGTGGTTTTCATCCTTTCAGGAACGAGTCAGTGATTGCCTCCAGATAGGTGATGATTACTCCCTGTAGACAGTTTTTCGTTTTTCATTCTAGCATACTCTATACTATTTTACTTTTGCCGCTGATTTCTTCCAATCATCTTTTGTTGATGCTTCATAAGACGTGGTCCATTCAAAAGGATGTCACAAAGAAAAAGCCCTGCCATTGCCAAGGACTTCTCTCAATGTGCAAGCTGTAATGTCTTCTAATCAATAGATCCCACGCAGCTACAACACTTTTCCCTTGACCAAGGTCATCCTGTTTTTCAGTGTGTTCACTTCATCACCTTTTTCAAAGAATCTGACCCTTCTTTTGTGAAGACATGACATTCAACTTTTTTATATATAACTATATATATACTGTATATAACGGCTATTCATGGGAGCAGTGTCAGTGTATCACATCTGAAGCGGCTACCATGGGACTTTGAAGGAACACAGTTTACTGCAGCACAAGGCTTTAGTGTATATACCTGTAACCTCCGGTCATAAGAAAAGGGACCCGTTGACAGGAAGTGTGTAATGGAGACATGGATCCACTGCAGAGCCCAACAGCAGTAAAGCCCAAATCCAGTCTGTTTATCCCTTGTTTAGCCGCGCTTTCCCTTCTCTCAGCTGCTCTGTGGGCAGCTTACAGCCCCTGTCTCCTGCCACCTGACTGTGAGCCCGCGTGACTCCACTCGGCTTGGGAGATGGTAGGGAGAGCAAGGTGGGCCAAAAGATCGCAGAGCAGGCAAGATGCCCATGCCCTCCAGCTTGGGCCCTGCGTGCGTGCGTGCGTGCGTGCGTGTGTGTGTGTGTGTGTGTGTGTGTGTGTGTGTGTGTGTGTGTGTGTGTGTAGGTAAGTGTGTGTATGTGTGTTTGTGTGTGTGTGTGTGTGTGTGTGTGTGTGTGCTGCAGTATGCCTCCCCCCTGTCCCACGTCTATCCCAACATGGGAGGATCTGCCCACGCCTGATAAGACAGCGCCAAGACACTCACAAGGACGCCATCTTCCGAGTGCTCCGGTGCCAGTGTGCTGCTGCAAGTTGTGGAATTAAACTTTTTTAATTAGCAGCATATACCCCTGTGCTATATCACTAGTGAGAGTGGATCGCTAACACACAGCACAAACGCCTCTTTCTCAGTCCCCGCCCTCTTTTCACTTGATTAAACCCCGCCCCCCACCCGCCCCCCCGAGGTTTCCAGTCACCGCAGGAGCAATCATGTTTATTTTTCTCTTTCGAGCATCTCTTTAGATACAACAAAGCACAAAGAAAATTGCTCATTATAAACCTACATCTAGAAAGGGCTAACCTTTTCTTCTCCTGCTCTGCCATACACACACACACACACACACACACACACACACACACACACACACACACACACACACACACACACACACACACACACACACGCACCGTGTAGATCAATGTATTGAGCAATAAACCTTCTATACTTCCATGTTGAATCAACCATATGATGAAGTAATCTTCTCCGTGTGTAGGAAGTGGCTCCTTAGTGTAATAATAAGACACTCCTCAGTGATGATCAAACACGCAGCTGACTGTTAAGTTTAATAGTGGAGTACCAGTGAACGCCTGTGCACAAGCCCATCTTTTACCCATGATATCATTCTAGAGACATAGCGAATTGTCTCTTCTGTTGAAAGAATTTAAACATAATCCATCCTGGTTTCAGTCATATGTGGGATATGGAAAGGCTCATGGTGGAATGTTGGATCTGTGCCATACAAAGATTATGATCTTGAGCTGCTCTATATAAAAACAAGAGATAACTTCTGTTATATATTGGCACTGTATAACTAAAATGGACTTGATTTTACCTGGTTATTAATATGATTCTCGCTAAAACTTGGTTTGTGAAGGTCTGTGCAGTATGGCATTTAACCTTTAAACATCTCGGTCTCATTTCTATGGACTTTGCCTCATGGATGTTCACCACATTTTTTTTGGAATTATTGAACAATCAGGTGGATGTATTTTTGTAATACACTGCAGATTTGAATTGCTAAGCTGCAACTGCTTCCGTGCTGCTAATTAGTACAACCATTACAATACTATTCTCTGGGTTCTCACATTTGCTGCAGCAGATATCTTAATGTGGTGGGTAAACACACACTGTGCCGATGGCAGGGCTGAATATGCCTTTCAGAGGGATTTTCCCTTTCCTCTCTGTGGCGTTTTGTTTTGGCTGAATAGAGGCTCCTTTTATCATTCCATTCCAGGATTTCGAATTGGTTTGATCTTATTCGAGCAATCTCTATTGTGACATGGGAATTATGGAAGAAGTAATACTGCTCCATCCCGTCTGCATAAGGAGAGAGAAAACCTCTTGAGCAGTTAATGGGTATAGCCAATTTCATCCTGCCTTTGGTCCTGTTCAGAATTCATGTGCATTCCTCCTTTCTCTCTCTCTCTCTCTCACACACACACACACACACATTCATCTCTTTGTCTTGCCCCGCTGTAGCTACACTCCAATGCTTTCAAGTGGAAGTCTATTTTACTTATGGTTAGAATTTAATTCACATTTTTTTTACCCCATTCCATTGCTATGAAGTGGCCGTGGGTGATGGTTCACCATCAAGGCTCATATTCACTTTATTTTTGTGTCCAACAAAAGAGCCAGATAACATTCAGAGCAGCCTTCTCCTGCGTTGTTAGGGGGGAAAGAAAGGAGGGCTTATCCTTGTGTTTTTGTTCCGCAATATAGACAGATTACCTGAAAAACTATAGCTTCGTCTCTTAAATGATTTATTTTGGACCCATAGTATAAGCTCAGTCATTTTATGCTCAAAGGGATTCATCACTCCAAGAAGATGATTTGCATGCAACAGAATTGCAATGATGTGCCTCTACTCTGGAAGAACAATTGTTCTGTTCTGCAGAGGCCTGGTGTACAGACATCTTTAAATCTCAGCAAGTATTCTACCTAGGGAAAAATACGTGTGTCAATCATACTTGTCAAGATTCCAATTTGCCTTCCACATTTCCTGAAGCGCTTGCGCAGCTCATGCTCCTTATTGGCTGCAAGGGATGTGGTCTCATGACACAAGCTGATGCATTCTGTTCAGTCAAAGGGAGAGACCCTGACAGAAATGGTCATGGAGCCAAGATACGGGGACTGCTGGGAGTATGTTTCAAATGTGTGTCCACATGAGCTCAGGTGTCTCTGGGTTATGCCGAGGAATGGAAATGTTAGCTTCTACCACTAGCACAGGCAGCATTAACATATGACCATTATGCAGTACACATGCAGCAATGTGCAGTGTATGGCTGTTTTTCTTTTTCCTATCAGAAAAAACCTTGGACATTTTTTGAAAACTGAAAAGTTAGCAACCAACAATGACTGATAAACAAATGCCATTTCGGTCATTTTTGAAAGTTCTAATTTTTCACCAGTTACCTTCGAACCCCCTCCCCCAAGGATTTGAAAATAAAAGTTAAAACCATTTATGGAGGTGTGTTTTTTCTTCTTTTTTATTTATCCGGGCCAAGTGCATCATGGTGCTCTCTGCAGTATCACAGTTCAGCAGTAACCTGACAGGCTTAATTCAATTACGGCCGTGTGATGTGTCGAGACTCCGGAGGTGCGAGCTAATTCCTCTGTTTACACCCCTGAGTCACTGTCACAAACAAAGACAAACACATTCATTGGCTTCCAGGATCTTGTTTGCTGTGATTGTCCCATCGCCTTTGAAGTTTCTCATCGCTTTATGTTGTTTACTTATTCATGCTCTTTCTTTCCCTCAAATCACCATGGGGTGTTCCGCTTGAATAATCTTAGCGCATGTATGAGCTTATTAGTAGATGTGTAAACTGAATGCAACACCCGTCTTCCATACAATACAGACCCTGGCATGCTTGGTTGGTTGGCGCTTTGAGGAGGATGTCTACAATAATAAGGAAAAATAAAAAAAACAGGTCTCATAACTCTGGGATTAGTATGTTGGAAATCGTTAACACATGCTGTGGCATTTGCCAAACTCCCCTGAGACATGGATTAAACCACTGAAATTAAAAAAGGTCACTTTTAGGGATTATGATAATTGTTAATGGCTGTATCAGGAGGGGATTGTTTTCCCCGGATCATTTGGATTACTGGCAATAGAGATTTAGAAGAGCGTCGACGTGTTCTGCAATCCTAATGAGGTTGTTACCTGCCCTGGACCATGAAGACCACTCTTCCACATGTAGGGCCTTTGATATGTGTGATGTATTGTCTTCTATACACCACGCAAGAACACACGATACATTCAGAAATAAATTGTGATACAGACAAAGAGACAGAGAGATATTTTTTAATATTTTAAACAAGTATTTTTAGTTAACATTTCTTTGGGTCTTTTTTTTCATAAGGGAGTTCATGTGAACTGCACTCAGTTAGTCATTCCATGCATTTTAAGTATGCCCATGGCAAATCTCCCAATAGTCGCTTTCTACTCTGATCGACCTCTAGTTTGTTTCATGTCTACAAGACAGGAGGAGGCAGAATTCTAAGTATGAATAGATTTTTGAATGAGCATACATTTACTTTTAAACACCTGCTGTACACACATGGGGGCTGTGCTGTGCAGCAAACAGGCTGTCTTAATTGATTTGAGTAATGAACAAGGACATGCTTTCTGTGTTCTGACTCAAGGTCGTTTTGCCATCACAGTCTTCAGCTGTGTCCTCTGGTCTCTATAAAAGGACCAACTTACCATGAAAGTGTATCTGGGCCGAGGTGAGAAGGTAGCTGCTGTGACTAATGGGTTTATTTGATTTAATTTATTGCCTCTGCCGCTGCATCATATGAGACATGCTGGTCACTGTGAGATTGAGGTTTCTTCATGAATGAAAGAGAGGATTAACCCCTTTTCCAAAAGGGCAAAATACACTCTCATGTCATGGTGGATTGCCGTGCCTGGATAGCTGGATGTATAAATCTGCAGAACTAAATGAATATAGGTTTGTGGTGAAAAGCGACTCTCAGGCTTATTTAGTACAAGCCTTCTAATCAGCGTCACGCTGGGACTATGCTTGCCGGGCTGGGAACTTGTAATAAATGAGGGATTTGTCAACACCGTTGGATGCAGGAAAGCAGTGTCTTAATTCCAGCGTGTCAGCCGGAAGGCACTTCAGCCTATTGGTCCGAAGAAATGTTTAGCTTACTGCTATCTTTTTCATCTATTATGCATTTGTATGGATTGAGGATGGCATTCTGTTTTCACACTCAGCATATTGTAATAATGAATTCATCCTTAATACAATTATGTTGGCTACATGTCAGACCATATCTGCCTCTTAACACATTGTCTCCAATTAACATATTCAAAATTTCTGATTCTATCTTTGGAATACAAATGAAGCCGTCCCAGCAGCTGCCGGCTCTGTGTTGCCTCTGTTCAGAGCTAATGGCTTTCTCTAGTAACTTTGTTTTGTTACACACCTCAGTTTCTCAGGAATAAGCACGTGCGCTCTGCACATTGGTTGGACTCAACAAAGGCTTCTGGGTTTAGAAAAACTAATGTGCCGTGATAATTAGTTAAGCAACGGAGCAACGCCAGAGGTAGGAATTTCACACCTTGAGTTTAATAAAATAAAGTGTCATTTGCTTTGGTTGTACTGTGCATATGTTTCTTCATGTCATTTCATGGTCATCATGTTGTATTATTTGAACATATGCTTATTCACACACTGGAACAATGGCAGCTATTTATTTTGAAACATATGTATATGATAGGATAGTGTAGACCATAATTCCCATATTTGATAATAGGATTTTATAGGATTTATGCACAGATTGTACTTCATATTTTTCTAATATGTGGTTTGAGGAGTTTACAATATCCTTGTTAACTCATGGAGGAACACATTAGTTTTTACATTTTCAAACAGGCATCAGCATGAAGCAATAATGCTTTCTCTGAATTTCTCGGAACACAACTAAAAGTATGGGTAACACTTTACAATAAGGATACATTAATTAATGGTTAGTTAATGCTTAATAAGGGTTAAATCACCATTAGTTAACTGTTAACTAATGTGTCCAGAAAGTGTTTACTAATTGTGTTCATGTTAACTAAGGTATTAATTAATACATTATTTATTTTTTATAAATATCCTATATTAACCTTAGTTAATACATTAATTAAGCATGAATCAAAAGTTAACAAATGTCATTTTTGTAACATTACTTAAGCATAATTAACGATTTATTAATGCTCTTTGTGACCCTTATTGTAAAGTGGGAACAATGTATCCATTTTACTAAAGGTTTTTCAAAATCCTGTGGGAAACACTGTGTGTGTGGTTTTTAAAAGTCATTAGACTGGGTTTTGTGTTCAAGCACATGTAACCTTTAAACGTTTAGGTCATTTATTGACATAACTATTGTGGGCTTATCTGGCTCAGAGAGGGACCAGTCACTAATACGTTTTCCGCTCTAGTCAAACAAAGCTTTTACACATTTATATTGTAAGACCCCTCTCAGGGGGCTTAGAACACCTTTAAGACCCTAGAGATTCTATCCTTCAATGTTGTTGGTTGCAGGTAATTTCCTTCACCTGGCTTCCCAGGTGTAAAGTACTTCTTGATGTTCAGAGTGAAAACCAGCAGGCATTTAGATCCAAACGGCTTGGATTTAAAACTACCCCCACAAATACTTAACTACTTCCAAACTGAGCTACTCTAATTGCTCTCCATACATTCAGGAAATTACTTATAAAAAAACATAATTTAGTATTACATTTCTTTATAAAAGCAGCCAGAACAATGTGAGATTAATTTTTTAATCTCACATATTTTTTTTCTAATGTCCTTTGGCATTCGTTGGTTCACAAAGGAATGTCAGCATAGGTACGGTGGCAATTTATTCTGACTACTAATGAGACCGTGGGTTGCACAGACACTTTGATATCACAGAGGCTATGCCCCCTGCCCTGGATAAGTGCTAACCCACGGAGTCAGACATGGCCCTTTTTCTCAATAACTTGATAGCCATTTCTTTCGTAAGTCTTTCTTTTCTTTCGGCAAAATCTGAAAAGCACAACAATGTCCGTCGCACATTCTGTCACTTTTTTGAAAGAAGCCAGAAAAACCATGCAGTGAAAATTAATGCAATCATCCAGCCTCCCATTGTTTTGACGCTATTACACAAAAGAAATGTCAGCACTTAGAGGTATGAGTATTAAAAACAGGGAACAATTGCTCACCACTAACTAATGTGCAATATGTGGTAGAATATCTGTAAGTGGAGGAAGTTTGGTGAATAAGAAGCATTGTTTTAGGAGTATGTAATAACCTTGAACCATAAGGTTTACTTTATCATTTTCAAAAGGATTAAACAATGTACCAACATGTGCATGTTCAGCATTGAGTCGTGTTCCACTGCTCTTCCATCAGGCCAAAGTTGCATTGCATTTTTCAAGAGTTAACTTGATCTTCACTGAAGGTTTAAGAAATATCTGGATTCCCTACAATGTGCCTCAGAAACCGTTTTACTTTAGTAAATGCATGGCTATAATATACAACAAACTCATTAGCTATTGGTAGTTAAGCATAATTCCACCATCACCGAATTAAAAGGAAACAGCCAGTTGTTGTTTACATCGCAGGAACATGTTGATGAAGCATTTCAACTCACATACACTGAGTGCATATGAGCTGCATGGAAAAGTGGAAGAGTCTGTGAGTGAATAAAAAAGTGTAAAGGCTCAGGGGCACGTCGTCAGTTGACAAACGGATCAAGTAGAGTTGAGTGGAAGTCAAGAGAACGTGTGGGGGCTGCATTCCATAACTGTTGGTTGCATATTGCAAACCGCTCTGGGGAATTACAGTAAGTGATATGATGCACTGCTTTGGCCATAATGACTATTAAGTGAGAGGAAAGTTGTGGAGCAGATGGTTGCTGGGTGTGAGCACACCACTGTTGGCATTTTACCAAATTAAGACAACGTCACTGAAAAGTCTTGACGATTGAAAAACTAATTTGCATATTTGTGATCTTCGGGGAATTTGTTCTAGAAGTTTGTCTAGAACTTACAAATATGTTACCTCAAAGGTTTGCCAGATGGTATCAACTGTGTAGATCTGTCGTCATCATAGAGTGGTGACTGACTAATTATTGCTCCTGCCTCAAGTATAAAACGTGTTCAACAGACATGTTTTCATTCAGATGGATTAGATGTGATACACAGTGGCAGTATCATATCCAATGTTTAAATGAGCAAAAGTTATTGTTATAGCCAATAGAGTTTCCATATTGCCCATATTTTTTTTAATAGATAGTTGATAGCAGGTACCTTGTGTATACCTGCTGTCTAAAAGTTTGTAGTTATGTAGTTCCATAAACAGTTAGCTGAACTTTGCATGATATGTTGGTCATTTTAGCCAAGCTGTCCATATAGCTTCAAGAATTGCTGTGCTGGTCTGTTAGGTACTCGACCGCTTTCATAGACGCAGGTATTTAGACATGCATGCTCCCCAAAGGGTTACATTGTAATTACTCTTTTGATCCCTGAACCTTTCTTCTAGTGGCATCATCAAGAATATAATTACTTCGGTGCTCCTGTATCTTTTCCACCAGCACCACTGTGAGGTTGACATTTGTAGTTGTATTACTTTATTTGACACAAACATTCAGGTTATCTGCAAGATGAAATGTAGTCACTTTAAAAGGTGCTCCGAGGAACTTTAAGTTTGTGTTCATTCTCGCACCCCCTTTGGATAAAAGCGGTAGCGTTTTTACTACGCCAGCTGTTGTTCATGGGTGAGCGTACCCACAAACTTTAATAACAATAACAAAACTTTTTAAAAATAGCATTTGTTGCAATGATCGTCTCGTTTGCTGAAAGATTTGAATGATTCGGAAATATCTAAAAGTTCCAAATGTTATCACTATCCTACTAACATGCAAAATTAAGATGGTAAACACCTCACTGAGCCGTATCTGTATAACATACACTGCTGATATACTGAGAACATTAGCAGGAGTTTACCTTTGTGTCCAGTTTGGCAAAAGAATGAAACCAACAGAAATAAAAATAAAGTCAGATGTTTTGTATCACATGATGTCTAACCTTAAAACATCGGGAATGAACAGTTAGAAGTTGCTGTTTTTGAACTGACACCCGGTGCTGGAGTCCCCCTTGGCCTTTACTGTAAAGCGAAGCCTCTGGGTGTGAATTCAGCCTCATCTATGCCAGTGTTATGGTTGCTTTGTTTGTTTTGGAGCAAGTTCAGAGAATGAGCTGGCCTCTGTATAACTGCATTCCCTAATGCCTTGATTTAATGCACTCTCAGAGGTCAGATATTGTGCTGGCAGCCACAGACCACTTCCTTCAACACCGCCCCATTAATAACAACAAATAAATCAGAGCCGACTGTGGATTTCCTCACTTGCATATTGGAGCTATTTGGGAGTGCTATTGGGACATCTTTATTACGTAGAGGAGGTATATTTCCAAGCATATGTTTACTCCTCAATCCGCAGTCTAAAACGTGTGGTCCATGTCCAAATTAATTAAAGGTACTTTTCCCTGCGGGATACTTACACTTACTTGCATTCCATTAAAAATTGTCAGAGGGCCTCAAATTGATTTGTGATTCATAAGACCATTTAATGTTCACTCACTCAGCAAACTGTTCAACGCAAAACAACACAACTTTGTTTTGTTTAAGGTGATCTCATGAAAGAATGCAGACAAACAAACAGTACACACCATATTGATGCTTTGATATAGTTTGTAACATGATGGTACATTTTCTCATATTTGACCAATTATGTGAGATTCAGGTTTGTAACTAACCTGTTTGAAGTCAAACAAAGGCTAAAATGAAATTTAAAAAGGTGCTAGTTTTGCCATTACAGCCACCTAGTTTTTGCACATACATACAATATGAGATTTTTTTTCATCATTTGATGACAGGTGTTATAATTGTTGTTAGCATGTGTTTATCTTGCTCAGTATAATCAACAATATCCAGGTAAACACATTTTGTTTGGATGAAGTGCAAAGCCTTGCATTTCTTTTGAGAATCACGTTTGAACCAGCCAAATGTCTCCTCTACTATAGATAAATAAATAAAGAAGAAGAAAAAGCATTCACAGAACGCTGGTTCTATGCATGCACAGTCATTTGTATTGTTTATGTACCATTAATCTTCCACAGCTTTCTCCCCCTGTTACTTTTCACATGAAAGCATAAATTGCTTCAGGCTACTCTCATGCAACAACGGCTCCTACTGTCCACACTGTAATAGAGAAAAGCAGGCATCATAAGTGCTCCCCGAGAGTAAAAGAATCCATCTCCAAAGGAGGAAATAAATTGCAATAATTGCACAGGTGTGTGTGTGTGTGTGTGTGTGTGTGTGTGTGTGTGTGTGTGTGTGTGTGTGTGTGTGTGTGTGAGCATGAGGACAGTATATGCTCTATATGGAAAGTCAATGATTCTGTGATGACTCCCCACTTTTGTAAAGGAAAACTAAATGTGTTAGTCTGCCCAACGGTATGATCAACATCATTAGCCAGTCTACTGTTTCTCCCCTTGCCATTAAAAATGAACAAACCCACTATGGCTTCAACACTTGGCAGCAGGGACTTCGTCTTGACTTGCAAGGCAGCCAATGAAATGTTTTGGGCGGGGGCGGTTATTCTCTCAGATGTTAAGATGTATGAATAATGCAAAAAGCTATTCCAATGTCTATCACTATATGTGATATAATTCATTGCATATTTGAAATCAGGCCTGATAACATGGGGGGCTGATTCTTTCAAACATTTGAGCAAAAAATAGATGTGTTTTTTTTCAGTTGTTTTCGATCACAATAATGTCATTGCAAAACTACAGTCAGTTGAAGTTGACGCTAAGAATACAACTGAGGGAGTGAGAGCGAATGGATTGTTTGCTTTTACTTCCATGCTCAACTAAATTATGCACTGGAGCATTGTTTATCCATCAAACCAGGCCCTGTTCCAGCAATTCAATCACAAAAAAAAAAAAGAAATCAGAATTAATTGGCAACACCAAAGTGGAGACACAGCAAACAGATAACTTTCTTCCTCTGTCCACGATGCAAATAATATGCAGTGTGGGAAAACGCAGCGCCAGCCATCTTTTATGTCTCGTCCCCTCGGTTCCTATGCCAAAACTCAGTTGCTCTGTGGAGTCTTTAACCTCTGTGCCCTCGGCTCCCCACGGCTCTGGCAGGAATATACCGACTCAAATGAATGCGGTAGTGGAGCAAGCGACTGAGGAGCTAAATGAAGGATTGTGAATGACGGTCTGATAATTGGGGTCTGCTGTAGCGCCCCGTGCTCTCTCTGATCTGGGGACATGGAGAGAATGGGAGTCGGAGAAGAGAGGGAGGGAGAGGACGGGAGAGCTTACGCAGCAAAATAACCCCATTTGAAGTAGAGAAACACTTCACCCTTTACCTTTTGCTCTTATAATAGCCCTTTAGAACGCCCTTAAGTGGCTTGCTTAGATATGTTTGGTGTGGCTTACCTGTTTTTGAAAGTTACTCTTCGACCATGCTATCGGCGGTGGCGCTCGCGGAGAGTGCTCGCTCTCTTCTGCATGCAGGGGAGGGGGGTGGGGGGGGTGGTTGCTAAGTGGTGCACCTTGGCGAGGGCCGTGTTTACCCATGAGCACTCAACGCAGTGACACATGCTTTCACTTTGACTAATAAATCATTGAAGGTCTGATGTGCATCGATGGAACTGCGTTGTCAGTTTTGATTCTTGATTAGCATTTCTGTCACTTCGCCTTACGTTTAACATAACTCCAGCTGTGCTTGCTCAATTCACGCTGCCCATGGGCCACGGCTATGACGAGCCATTCCTCAAACTGTCAAGCCTGCCGTGGCAACACATCGACAAATGTGCAAATTCACTTGAGTATCTGATATACAGTAAATGGAACGCTCTGCAAGGGGTATTTGAACGGTGTATAGAATAAACAAGAATTGGAGTCTACACCTGCACCCTTTCCCTTGTTTTCAAGCAGCAAATAAATCCTTGAAAATGTCAGCTTTTTCTTTTTGCATATAGCGGCAGTGCTTGGGTAAGCTAAGCTGGGATGTTCACATGGTCAACTGAAACTTCTTAGGAGCGTATAAAACGTGTGCTACAAAAACATTACTTGCACCAGTTCATTCATCACGCTGCATTGACTGCGTGTTTGCTTTAGTTTGTCACGCCATTCTCGGTTAAATATGGCCTCAAACCCCTATAGATCTGCGGTTTCCAAGAGTCTTAGGTTCCAACAGTCCTAATGTAAAACAGTTAAAAAAATCACACGTCCTGCCATGTTGTAGTGCACTGTCCCATGAACTATAGCTAAAGCTTTTAGCCCCTGCTGCATGTATGCTTTACATTCATGCTTTATTTATATACAGTATGACTCACTGATTAAAGGGCGCTGTTTGCATGCCCAGTAATTGCTGTGTGTATGATATATAGAGTAGCATGCAGTATGTGGTTCACAGCTCCCCTCAGAATATTATGTAAACAGTGTGTCCCTGCACAGATATGGGAATTACCGGCGTGCCTCAGCGTATGCTAACCTGCGTTGGGCTCAGTCCTCCCCATCTGTCAAGCTCTGCTGTTCAAAACAGTGAGAGGGACCGATCTGTCTGTGACACCGACTGTAGAGCAAAAACATTGGGTTGTCTTTTCTCATATTATATATTGTTACATCCCTAACAATAAGACATCCTCTCTGTATGCTGACAACATGTAATAGTTGGTTACACTTTCATTGTTTTGTAAATATTATTCTGTTTTAATCTTGTTGTGTAAATGTTTCGGGAAGGAGTTGTGGTGAACATAGTGTATTCTGCTCTCAGCTCAACCAGACGCTCTCTCACTCACAAACCCTAACCTAGCTGATAAAAAAAACACCCCGACATGTTTTTTTTCTCCAGCGTGAATATGTATTACACATTGTGCTTTGAGAAAGTGATTTTTTTTGGCTTTTCAAAGGATCTGACCTAATGTAGCAGTGACCCTGGAATTCAACTGTCGTTTAATTGAAGTACCGTAGGTGCTTGGGGCAAATATATTTTGCACACTGTTTAAATGTTAATCAACGACCGCGTATGTTAATTTCCACCTTCACTCTTGTCCTCATTCATCCTGGCTGTAGTGATACCTGTCTGAGAAAATGCCCGCTGCATCCCTCCTGATAGAGGCAGGCCTGTCCCTTCACTGTTAACAGTTTAAAGCTATCGGGACAGAGCCTGAGGTGGGATGCACTTCACTGCAGTACGTGGGGGGAAATCGCAAATAGTAGGTCAATAAGTCAGTTAGCCTAAACTAAAATCACAAACTAAAAACTATCCATGAATGGTACAGTATGGCAGTGGATATAAACAATAAATAATTGGCAGACAAGTGTTGATATCAGTGCATTACAGGTATGGTATGCTGTTTATTTTCTATTTATTTTAATTTTTGTTACGCTTATATTGCAAAGAGCAGACCTTGAATAAGGCCAAATGAAAAGGAATTATGGATCACCGATGAATTTAAAAAAATGTTACCTCAGAGTGGGATGAGCACTTTACTCACAGCTCTTCATGAGATGATTCTGTAATATTATGGATTGTTTGATTGTTATATATGAATGAGCACAGACAGTTAATACATTTGTGACAAAGGCACGTCTTTGCTTCTTCTTCTTCATTTTCTTCTTTTGAACCAGAGGGCATCTGGTTCTTTCATGTTTTGATCACTTTGATTCTGTAGTGTTGGGACTTAACTGGAGCGGATTCTTCTGTACAAACGGCGTGAGGATCAATGCGTGATACATAGGTTTCCATGGCAACGGTAACTCCTCTTTCTCCCTCCACTTGCCAGCTAATCAAAATCAGCTCTTGACACTACACAACAGATTAGCCAAAGAACTACCCTCCTTGAATCAAGGAATGCACATGCAATTGGCTATTCTGCGATGGCAGGCGAATTTGGCGAGGAATATGAATAAATAGGAATGCAAAGTTAGTTTTAATCTGCACAATCACCTAGTGAGCTTTTTGATTGCTAAAATCAGCCATGCAGAAAAACAAAAGGTGTGGCTGTGCCTCTTGAATATGCTTAACTAGCTTAACTAGGGTTTCATTAATACGACTATCACTGTGGTGACATCAATACTGCTCAGTAATTAATGATTTGACATAATTTATATGGAAATGTACCTCATAATGGAAGGATGGATGGACGTGTTGCTTAATCTATTTAGATTTAGGCTGTGAGCGCCTCTAAATGTGTAGACAAGCTGATATACTGTATGCACAGCAGTCCTACTGTGAAAGTCAGCACTTACTGTAGGAAATTCAAAGCAACGTATACCCACTCAGGTGTGTCAGAGACATACCAGTTGTATTTAAATGGCTTATATTGCTATTCACTTTTTAATTTTACAGCTACATAAAAGGTAAACAATTCTCATGTCCAACTTATTAAGGAATGAAACCAATACTATTCCACCTTTGTCTGCAGTATATATATACACTGTATATAAATATATAAACAGTATATAGGCCTACGTTATTATTTAAGAAGAATACATCACATAATAGAAGAGAGAGGACCAAATAGAGGTATCGTTTCTTACATAACAACAACAAAAAATGTTGTATTCATTTGTGGTTGTGTTTGATATACTTGTCCATATACAGTAATAGCAGTATTACCTCAACAGACAAGTTTAGGTTTGGTGGTTTTCTCTGATTTTGTTTCCAAGGTTGGTCAGAGAATAATCTGTGGGCCTTGACCCGTGCTTACAGGCTCATGGCCTACATTGTATTGAACAAATTAAATCATCTTTGTTTTCCCCTCTGAGGGCCTCTGAAAACTGAAACATAATGGATAGAAACTGTTTTTGAGGAAAACAATTATCTTGGGTATGGTGTCCTCTTGCTGTAGCTCCTGTCTACATTACAGTGGTATCCTCGTGTGTCCATCTAAGCATAGGGTTGGATCTATACACTAAATCACTTTGTTTAAAATGCAGCAGTATTCGTGGAGACCGGCCCTGTGAAGTCAGTCAGTGAGAGATGAAAGCGTGACATAGCTTTCAAATCGTCTCATCTTTAGAACAAAGACACATCATACTGCAACCAAGAAGTCTGCAGTCTGCGGTAAACGTGAGGGTCTTTACAGACAACAGCAGCTCGTGCTGTCCAGACATTATACACGTGATTATCATTACATCATTAATCTGAAAATCTTCAAAGTATAAAATCAGCAAAATTACATAACTGAATCTAACATTGATAGAAATCAGCATTGTCAGGTAAAATTTTACAATTGCATTATTTTCCTTCGTTGTATTATGTACTTATGATGGTTTATGGGAGTGTATTCACTTGAATGACTAGCATGTAATAGAAATGTATGGATGCCTGTGTATGAATGTATGTGTATATATGTATTATTCATATGTGTGGGTGTATGTATAGTTAACATTTTTATGAATATGCATCCAATTGGGCAATTGAACATACCATTATGAAATCGCATAATAATGGCAATGTCAATGAGTTTGAGTGGGTGTGGATAAGAGGTTGTATTACGTAGATATGTATTACAACTCCTTGTCTTAAATTGTTGAAGAATGTAGTTGGTTTATTTATCAAAAAAGAAAAAAAAATCTTTGTTTGGTTCATTAATTCACAAATTATTATTTTTTCTTTATTTATTTTTATTTCCCCCCACACCCACCACATGTTGAAATAAATAAATAAATAAAGTGTAATTAAAACCACTTCCGACAACAGGTAAAATTGTCCACAGCGAAAAATAGTTAAATGTTAATTGTACTCTTTTTTTTATTTTTTTACCATCAGGGTTTATGACTCTGCCTTCATAGCTATATACAGTGTATGGTTGTTGACTGTATAGCTCCAGTAATATAATTTCCAGGGCTTGCAGCTGTACATCTGCCCTGCTGTTACAGGCTCTGACAGGTTTAGTGGCACAACTGCATTAACCCATAGCTGAGGGGAAAGAGCTGAGTCGGCCAGTCTCTCCCCCTGGCATTACATTCTCTCAGGCTGATCTCACACTGGACACAAACCTCACACTTTGATCTGCTGAGTGAGTTCTGTCAGAGTGTCTTATAGCTGCTCCCCAGTCTGCTCTTGAGCTCACATGTTTGGCTTGTTTTGATGGGAACAAAAGAAAAGAGTTGAAAGATTTGGGTTAAAAAAAAAATCTCTGCCACTGTGAGGAAAAAAAATTATTCCAAAATTGCACTATTATCAATAATGTAACTTGTATTATCGTCTATTTTTCCCAGATTAACATGTGCTTATTCCATTTATCAGCAAAGGTGAGAAATATGTATTAGCTCAGTCAGATCCCTTTCTATAGAAAAGTGTGCAAAGCATTTTGGATAGTCATCTCCATTTCAGAGATACCGTCGCAAAAAAAAACTCACAAAAGTTGCATATCCTCTCCATTCTTTAATCTGGTAATTGTAATGTAGGACTTTTACACTTATTTCGAGGTATGATACAAGAAAAAAGCCCTCTCTTTGAAGGAACCAGTCCACCAGGGGCGTCAGCTCACCCAATACCATACAGGGGCACAATAGGGCACCAAAAAAAAATGCGAGCGCGCGAAGCGCGCAAGCTAAAAAAATTTTGGGCAATTATTTATTTAAAAAAAGCATGGGCACAGATAATTAATGCAAGCACGCGAGCAAATATTTTATAGCACTTATTTATTATCATAAAGCGTATCTTCATTAAATATCTGTCAGCAAACATGAACTTGAAAACTGAAAACTTGAAATGTGCAACTGTAAAAGGAAAAACAAAAAAACACCTCTACATACATACATGTCTGTGTTTATCATTTCTATTTCAGACCATCCTATGATGGTGTGATGGTGATGATCCTATGAGGTGTGTATATCATGGCCAGAAAGATAGGGGAGCTGTTCATTTTTTTAACAGTAAACGGTAGCGCCTCTGCTTCATTTTTGCGAAGCTGTCGATCAATTGTGACTGGCTTAATTTGGAGAGTTCTCCTCGCTCAACCGACATGATGGCAAGATGATGAAGCCTATCTTGCCCCATTGTGCTCCTCAACCAAGTGTGAAGGCGTCTCAGTACGCTGAATGTCCTTTCACAACTGCAGCTGTTAGACATTCTATGCTTCCAGAGGATAAAAATGTAACGCTTACGGCCCCCACACACATCCTACCTCTACTGCGCGTCTACCTCGCGTCTGCGTCTGACTTTTTGTCACAGAAATCAACGTAGAGCGGGCACACATCCAACCTCAGACGCACTGCTGAGGCGCGTCGGAGGCACGTCTGCAGCGACGCTCCCCTTCACCTCAGGAGGCTCGCCT
This sequence comes from Ammodytes marinus, assembly GCF_949987685.1. NCBI lineage: Eukaryota > Metazoa > Chordata > Actinopteri > Uranoscopiformes > Ammodytidae > Ammodytes > Ammodytes marinus. The sequence goes on from NC_137220.1 coordinate 9,405,682, forward strand.
ATTTTTTTCTGAGAGCAGCGCGTCTCTCTCGCGTCTCTGTGCTTTAACTGATAGAGAAATACTCTGCTGACAGTCATACCAGCAGCATTCATAGTTACACGTTTACCCGGTGTGTTTATTTCAAAATAAAACATCCCTCAGTCGTATACGCGAATAATCCCTTTATTTCACGATTTAATTGTGCAATCAAAATCCGAGGGATTTAAAACCTAATTTTCAATCAGTTCTGGCATTTCATTTTTGGATAAATGACACATATAGAGATCCAATATAGTGAAGAAATAAAAAAGATCATGATGAGCGCAACAGTTTTCCGTTGCTCTATCTGTGTCTACGGCCTTCTTCTTCCCCGACCACACCCCCCTCTCTCTCTCCCGTATAAATCAGTAAAGTGATTTTTGAAATACTCTGCTGAGAGTCATATTGACTTCATACTGGCAGCTTTCGCTGTAGTTTCACCATTTCCTGGTGTGTCCCCTTCAAAATAAAACTTCCAACAAGCGAAAATATGGCAAAAAAAATTTAAAAAATGGCAATGGGGCGAACGGATTACTGTCCAGACTCAATATAAATCATATGCATCATAGATGACATGAAATAACTTCATTTTTAATGGGAATTATCTATGAAAACTCTATGTAGAAAGATAGGGCTTTTAGAAGCAGCGCTGCAGCAGCAGCTGCTGAGACGTTGCATGTGTGTCCGAGAAAAATCCGAGAGAGGCAGCAGTAAGGTAACGCGACGCGCTCCAGAGGTAGACGCAGGATGTGTGTGGAGGCCGTTACTGTTTACTTCACTTCACGCCGGCCGGAGTGAATGGTCGCTGACGCTGTGCTGGACAGGTTCAAAAAGTCGATATCAAGGAGAATGATTCTCTCCTCAGTGTGTGCAGCGGCCGGCCAATGAGGGGGGCACCATGCATATAGGCCTATTTTAAGAAAAAAAAATGCAAGCATGCATTCTGTAGATTGCCAGATGAGTCAGACTTAAATAAAAAAAAATTAAAGGTATAAATAAATTAATTAATTAAAAAATCAGTGCCCCAGGCATACCCAGGCACCGCAGATCCACAACAGGGCACGTGCCCCGGTGAAAAGGGTCTGCCGACGCCGATGCAGTCCACCAAGTTCCGGTTGCAGGTATTTGAGCAGGCAAAAGGAAAGCTAAGTCGGAGAGACGCAAATGTAATATATTCAATAACAATCCCTTTTCACACATTTGCATATTCTGTCCTTTTATCATTTGAAATGAGGTTTAATTTCATTATTGGATGATTTTTTTCTACTGACGCCGCAGCTATAGAGTTGCCATGCCAATTTGGTTACTGTTAACAGCATTGGAGGTCATATATTTGGAGCGATTGTTACTCAAAGTCTGTGTAATTATAGTGTTGAATAGCCAATTAAAATTCCTGTTAGAGGTTGAGATGGTCCTTTATTTACCTTCTCTCAGTGGACTTTCTTTTCTTTCGTCATCTTTAAAAGCTTTGTAAGACTACACCCATCTGCGCAAGAAACACACACACACACACACACACACACACACACACACACACACGCAGTCACTGCTGCCACGTCTGCGCTTGTCATGCTGGTTTAATAAGTGATAGCATAGAATTAGAGGAAAGACAATACTGGGTGTTTGCACTCCCCCATACTGGGGTAATGGCACGGGAAAGCTGATTAAATACCAGGGGAGCTTCCGTCCAGCCAGCTTAATCTGGCCAATACATAATGTGGGTGAATGCTCTTCCATAGTGTTCACACCCGCCTATAACCAAAGAATGGAATCAGCCACACATCCCACACACGCCAGTCTTTTCTTTCTCTGCAATTTCTTAAAACATTTCCCGTCACACACAGTAATTACATCCATTGGGGAGAGAGCTTTAAGTGTTAACATTGCACTTTGTGTTATTTAGGGAAACGCAGCCAATAGACACCTACATCTACAGGGACAATCCCTCCAAATGCGTCAAAGGCCTGCACCTATACAGTAGTATTATCAGCGCTGAAAATCCAGTCCCCAAGGTGGAACTGTGAGAAGGTGGGAGGGGGATGTGTGGATCTCAAAATAAATCGGATGAGTGAAAAGACAGACCGAACAAATGTGAGGGGCTCACTCAACATATGTGCCTTTGTTTGTGAGATTGTTGTGTGTGAAAGAGGATTTGTTGTGAATTTATAATGTAGATTTTAATGTTAGGGATAATTTGGTATTTAAAGCAGCTGAAAACATTGCTGTATAACAAATGATTTACTTCATAGCAGTACTTTATTATTGCTTTCCATTACATTATTGTTTGTAATTTAATACATATGCCTACTCTATTTTCTTTGTTCTTTATTTGCTTTATTAACTTATTATTTTGTAAGGGGGGATCCTGAATTCCATAAAACATAAGGCACAACTAGTTGTCAATTATTATAAAGTTACAGTAATTAACAATACTTTGCAATTGTACCACACACATCATTTTAAAAGTCCCATATTTGATGTGAATTTAAAAAAAAGTTATGATATATAGGCTTCGCAAATGGAATGCCGCATTGGATGTCACCAAGCTACTGCTGGAACTGCGTCAAACCCTCTACACTTTTAAACGTGCACTGTCCTATTTGCCTGGCTTTAGTCAATAACAGCCACAGTGTACGTGCACGGTCCCAGTGACCCCCAGGGGTTCTCCCAAAGATGCCACACCGGGCCCCTGATGCTATAGAAAGAGCTAGAAAGCCACAGCTGAGATCTTTTCTCATTGCAGTGCACTCAGCACGTTGGGCACATAATGCCTTGAGTGCTTGCCTGAGCTACATGACATCACTCAGCTCAGGCACTCTCCAATTCTACTTTCTTTTCTGTTAGCCAAGATAACGAGAAGAGAATAACTGGAAGAGGGAGAAAAAAAGGTGGAATAAAGGGTTTTTTGTAGGCAGGGCGAAAGCAGGCACAGGCTGGCCCGGGGCAGAGCACACTAGAGAGCTCTCTCTGGTACACACTAATCTGACCACCCACTAGTCGTGACCTGTGTATTCCCTGTGTGAGCAGCATACTCCAGGACAAGCCCACCCCTCCATCACTGTCACACGCTGCACTAATGAGTGCCAGAGGGCACAAGGTCAATGACTAAGCTGATTTGCCTGCTGATAAGTGATCGCCACTAAGGTTCCGTGGTGAAACTGAAAAGAAGCCCCAGCATTTGTCAGACAAGCAAAATCTGTCCACCCCCCCTTCCCCTTTAAAAACATGTTGGTAAAAAGTGATTGCCCACCTCGGCCTCATTCCATATTCTCCACAGTGGGACATAAGCAAATACCTACTATTACTTCTACATTACTTAGAGAACACAATGTTACCGTCGGAGTAATCACACCCCAGACGTTTTTTTTTTAACCTTTAAGTGTTTGGTGCATTAAATCCCAACTCTTTATCATTCTCCGTATACAGGAGTCTTTGTTATTCCTAGTGACAGAGTAAGTGATTTAAGAGTTTAATGGCTCCTCCGTGATTTCAGCATGCCATTCACATAGGTAAGTGGTAACAGCTCCCCCCAAACTCATTTACATGTGATTATGCAGCTGTTACTGTAAAAAAGAAAGAGAGCTTGGGCCGTAATTGTCTAACTTTTAGCATGTAATTACATAGCAATTTGATTTCTGTAATCTGAGGTGCTATATTGAGAGCTACGTGGCAAAATTAATTAAAGCAAGAGGTGTGCTGTCTTCATGCACACCCTTGTTCTGTGCTCACATCCCCACCACTTCTCACATTTGTCTTGTTAATGAAGTCTGTGTTTCACCTTTCTATGTAACACTAAGGAAGTTCTTAAGGGGGCCAAAGGTATGCATTCTATAGCTCTCCTTGAAGATGTATTGTACACCACACTGTCAGGGGACGTGCATAGAAGTAGGAGAGGGGGGGGGGGGCTGGAGTAATTATCGTATACCAAGAAGAGCTGAACACATTATCTTTTTCTTGTTGCGTTCTATAGATAGCTCCTTGTCATCATGTTTCCAGCTGATCTTGTTTCTCTTTTAACTTCAACAGAAAACAAAGTATCAAAGTATTGTTGACTTATCTATCCTTAACAAATGAGGCCCACATTCCAGAGAAAAGTCAGAGCTTAGTATATCATTGTACATTCACACTGGATGCCTTCATTTTGGCAAGACATTGTGGGTGTATTGGCAGTTCTCGGGAAGACTGGCAGTAGCCGTAATCGATGAGGTCATCCGGTGTCAGCGGGGGAAGACAGATGACGAGGCCCAAAAGGCTGTCTGTCCATCAGGGGAGCACGCACGCCTAATGTCCCAGGGCCCGAGACTGTACCTGAACTACACATATGCATAAACGAGAAGGTTGTTTGAATTAATTGATGCCTCCTAGAAGTTAATTCAATCATCACGGAAAAGCTTAGTGTCATTAGAAGGTGGTTAAATAATGCAGCACGTACACAAGGAAGAGCAGGTATGCTGTAGGTTATTTTGTGCTACCACTCAAGAGGATTTCTGAAAGATGTATCAGTTTGGTCTTAGGCGTTTTACATCAAAACAGTTCCAGGCCCACTTCATAGGAAACTAACGCAGATATCAGTTTCAGTAAACGGTCAGTGAAATAAGTTTATATTCTACTAAGGAGCATTAATAATATAGGGCAAGCTCTAGGTAAAAATGTTCTCCTAATAGTTATCTGAAGTCCCACAGACCAATAGTCATCCAGCAGTTTTTAGTCAACAACTTATTGTTGCTAGACACTGTTGTAGTGTAGATAATGTGCAATTAAAGTCATGTAGTGATTCTGGATTTATTTTGATATCATGGCACTTGATTTATTCTAGTATGAGGACAGAGACGCCAGCATATGCTTCTGCAGGTGGTGTTGATTATGAACCAAACAGCAAGACTATGAAACCTCAATCCATTGCAATTCCTTCTTAATGTTGTCAGCATTGGAAGAAACAGTGCATACAAAACACCTTGTAGTTACAGAGGGGAAAAGAAACACTGCCAATATGAAAAATATATACTTGTGCTTCACAGATTCTGTACACTTATGACTGGATCTTTCTTTCAAAATCCAATAATAGACGTTTTTTTTTTTACATTTTATTACATCCCAAAAGGGCATGCAAAATTCATATGTGGTCTTAAATTATTCATTTAAGTTGAAACGTGTGTCTTGGGAAAAAAAATACAAAATAAATATACTGACAATTTAATACTAGTGCTTGTGATGTTCCAGTTAGGAAATGTGTTTTCTATTGGACATTCCTTCAACTCTTTGTGCCTATCAATTCCTACCACTTGGGTAGACAAAAAGGGGACTGGTTTGTGTCAGTTTGCGCATATTTATTCTGAAAACCAAATCTTTAAACAGCCAACATGTTGGGGTATTTAGGAAGTGTGCCTACATCAAGGGTCCAGGACATAAAAATAACAAAAAACAACTATAGTTTCAGAAAACTAACATAGTAGGGGAGAACGGGGGAATCTGAGGCATCGGGTAATGTGAGCCACCCCCTGTATCTAGGCAACGGAAAACATTTGTGGTCATGTGAGATATATGTTTTCAAGCCCCTCTCATTTCTCCATGGCCCTGAAAGAGAGGACCTCATGGTGCTGTAGTAAGCATGTTTTTTTTCACCAAAATAGGTATTTTGCATGTAAAAGTAAATTGTCTTGCTGTCAACTTAATCAACTGTTGTGCCAAAGCAAATGTATTCACGTAGAAAAACTTCTATCATACGTGTTTATGAACTACCAACATATGAAACCATGTGATGCTGATAACTGAAGATTAGCCTGAAATGCTAAGAGAGGTAGTTTTTTCTCAAATTGTGGTGGTGGGGGAAAGTGAGCCAAATGCTGTGGGGGAAAGTGAGCCACTGTCTCACTTCCCCCCGCCCCCCCATGAGGCACAAGTTAAGTTTAGTCTTAAACATAGTAATATTACATGACATATGTTTTATTTTAATGTCATACACATTGTAGAAAAGCCATCATGCCAAGGAAATACACCAGGAAGACGACCTGGGGCAACCACACGGAAAGAGCATCTTCTCATATTTCCCTGTAACCTTCAGGGCTGGAATGTAGAGTAGGCCTAGTTGTAGAGTATGACAGGCTGATGTTATAATCCAGTTGGGTCTTCTCCTGTGTTCTGAGTCTAGGCTGTTCTTGCTGGTTCTGATGTTCCTATGCTTTGACCCCCAGACACTAGCTGGCTCTAAGGGTCCTGTGTTCTGACCCCCAGACTGTGTTCTAATCTAACTGGTTCTATCTTTCATTTGAATCTTATTAAAACCTTTTGAATTATAATATGTTGCATTTGATTTTGTTCAGAGTTACTTTCAAGTGTTTGGAAAATTTGCTTTGCCTAATTGACCAAACCCCATCATTCTTTTACTAGTCCGACATTAGTTCTGGAATGTGTGGCTAGCTTTCAGGATTCTTACTGTTACAATATGTGTTGTTATGGTAGTTTCAGAGTGGAAAAAGTAAGTGGATCAGTTTACCCCACAGCTGGGGTAAAGTGAGCCACATGACAACTTTTTTTAAAACAATCATATTTTCACTGCCCTTTATCTTGAAAAAATTCTGCTAATGCCCATTTCTAGGAAACATCCTGAATTAATGGGAAATGTGTACATTTGAGTGATAAATCATTTTAGCTCGCTTAGAAGGGAGCAAATGTAAAAAGTGGCTCAGATTACCCCAATCTCCCCTATATAAACGTTATTCAAATTTAAACATGCCAAAGCTCTTTTCACACACTTTTTATTTTAAATAATTTTCCTGTTTTCCTTGAAACCTTTTATGGTGTGTGCATATTGTTGCCAGCCCATGAATGATGCATGTATACAGGTAGGAGCTGTAAAGGGGGCTTTCTAATAGTGACCCGAGCGTCACCTTGCTCGCTCCCAGGGACTGAAAGGCGGGGGTGAGGGGGCTGTTGAAGTGGCAGCCTGAAAACCGCGCTGACATTTCGGAGTGAGTGATCCACAACAAATGTCCATTAACGGTGCGTTTGGTTCCATTGCAAGTCTGTTGTATTCTTTCAGCCGAGCACAGGTCATCCCGGCTATGCCAACAGAGGCGATGCTTCACCAAGCTGCACAAATTAGCTTTCCATTTTCACTCTGTGGCCGTGTCTGAACTGCCATACTAGCGTCCTACATCCTACATACTCATGCATACTCTCTACTCAAAGATCGATTGTGTATGCGAGCTGCGTCTAAACGTTCTCAGTTGAAGTATACTCAAGCAATGAAGAATTTATTCTTCTTCTTATAAGATTCAGGCAGTTTAGACATTGTTAAGCTTATAACCGCCCTCTACAGGTTAGATATTGAACTAGATTTTTACAGTCCTGTGTTCATCATCTGTGTTTTAGACCTCTTGTTTTATAATAATGATGTTTTGAGGCGGAGGATCCCTCCGACGCTCTCTGTCCGGCTCATCAGCACTCAGCTGTCTGTGAGTTGAGCTGGACGAGCCGCGGTGTGTGGGACAGCGATCTGTTCTGATCTCTCTCCACTATCAGACTCACAACACTCATTTCACTTAGTGACTCTAATGTTGTTAGGTATTTATCTTCATCTCTTATCTATTGTAAGAGTGTATGAATGACTGCACGTACAGTTGTCAGATCGCGGAACCCCAAACAATGTTGTTGCCTAGCAACTTGCTCGAAAATATTTCATTTTCCTGGGCGGGTAGAATTGACCCAGTGCATTGTGGGGCGGTTGAGTAGGAAAAGTATACGATCGATTCATACCCAAAATCTTCCCGGAAGTTAGTACTCATCCGGGAATTTCTCACATACCCAAACTCGCATACCCAACCGTCACATACTCAAATTGAAGTCAAAATGAGTATGAGTAGGACGTTAGTATGGCAGTTCAGACACGGCCTGTATGAAAGACGCTGTTTAAAAAATAAATAAATAAATAGTTTCACGTTGATAAGTGGCACAACCACATGGGTATAGTCTCACATTGTAGTGATGGTGAATTAATGCCCTACTGGTGCAAAGTATACACTAAGCATACCACCTGTGTGTTTGCTAAAAGACTGGAGGAATAGGAAACTATTAAATGTGGGTTTAATAGTTATGAAACACAATGTTTTTGCAGCTCCCTCTGCCTCATAAAAATTAAAGTAAATGTGGATATGGCCTAGGGAATTTGTTTTTCTTCTGCAATGACTGTCCCTCTGCTTATAAAAAGCTTTAAGTGGACGACATGAGATCATTTTGGTGCTTCTTAATCCAAAGCAGTGACTTAGGGTCCATGTCTCCATAATGATTGAATCAATTGTTTTGCTAAATTAAATGTGATATACTGTGCAAAGATCTTGCAAAATGTATGTTATTGCACACAGTATAGGTTCCATCTGATGTGTGCTGCTGTTAAACCAAGCATGGTTCTCACAATGGTGGTGGTACTGTATCACACTTTAGAACCGTTACCATAAATGCACAGACAACTAAAGCTGAAACAATAAATTAGCTAATCAATTGATGGTGTGACAAAAAAATTAATGAGCGACTGTTTTGATACTCGGTTCATCGTTTCAGATGCAGTTTTTTTCAAACTAAGAATGCGTTGCTCTTCTTTGACATATTGAATAATAAACTGAATACATTTGTGTTTTTTGACAGTTGAAAAAAAACAAGACATTTGTACATTTTATCTTTGCCTCTCGCAAATTATAATAGGATTTTTTCCCCTATATTTTATGGTCAAAATGATGAATGGATTATTTGAGAAAATTATCGGCAGGATATTTGATCATGAAAATAATCATCAGTGCAACAGACTGAAGCAAACGTCTAATTATGATGATCATGAGGCAAGATCTGAAGTTATCAAAAGTGACTATTTCCCCCGATTTTTCTAAGTGGATTAATGGATTTTTGTACGCAACGAGGAGCGGAGATACTGCTATCTCTGTAATAGTGCAGGCTGAGTAGAGTATGCGTATCATATCTGTGTATTCAGATTGGACTGATTCATGACCTTGGGAAGCGCCAAGCCAATGTGCCATTGTGCCATTTAGTCTCTGGGAGAAGAAAAATTAACCCATTGTATATTTCTTGGAGACATTCAGAGAAATCATGATAATGGGATTAACCTCTGCATATAAGACTTAGGGTGTATTCACACATGCCGTGTTTAGTTCAGTTGAAACGAACTCAGATGCACTTCTGCCTTTGGTGCGCATCTTTCAGACAGGTGTGAATACAGCAATCGCACACGGGGGCGGACCAAACAAACGCTCCGAGACCCAGTTGAAGAGGTGGTCTCGATGCGCTTCAAAACGCACTCTGCTGCAGTTCGTTTGTGGTGTGAATTTGGCCGGACTCGATCCGACCCAATTGCAGGAAGCACTGTGCCTTTTCTTTTTTAATAAATCGCTGTCAGCTTCACATTATAGGAAAGTGTTGCTGTCGCCATTGTTAGGAAGATTAGTTGTTGTTTGACCGGGAGCCCCGAGCGAATAAATTACATTTGATAGACAGGACGCGTAAACATGCTGATGTGTTCAGCGATCAGATGAAGGAGAGGGGAGCGTCTCCCGAACAGTGACAACAGGTTCACGCTGCGCTTTGTATGAAGTGCGTGTTTTTACTTTGCATCCCATGTTACGGTACCGTCAATATCATCCCCGTGTCAGTTTGGAGCTGAGCCGCGCCGAACTCACACCCAGCTGACACACTGTCAGCTTGAGCCTATTCCTCGCGAGCCGCGCGTCCAGCAGCAAAAATACAGTAAATATTATGTTTCACATCGTAGGCTACAAGCCACACATTGACACAGGCCTACATATTATAACCATATGAAACAACACTAATTTTATGTTTTTTTTATTTTATTTATGGGCTAGATGTAGGCCTATTTATTTATTTATTATTTTTAACCCCATATCGTATCAGTTATATATTTCGCAGTTTTTACTTCGTTTTTCCTGCTTCTCTCCACCCCAGAATGTCTGTCCAATGAATGAATGACCTCAGATCACGTGTGGTTTTGCTTCGTGATGCTGGTTCACTTGCAAAAGGGGCAATATGAAAGTGGACCACACCAAACTAAAAAAATCTAAACTCTATTTGGTCTGGACCAAAGCAAGTGAACTAGCGGACTTTCCCAGTGTGAATACACCCTTATATTGCTTTTCAAGAGTTCCAGCACAATGAGGCTTGTCTTCCATGCAACACTTCCATTATCAAGACAAACATCTTTTCAGATTGTTAATCTGACTGGCTTTAATTGAAGTATCGAGTATTCTAATTTCTCTTTGTTAACATGTTTGGGGGGGAGGGAGGTGGGATTAAATGAAGCTCCGTGTATAGCTGCTTGTGAGTCTAGTCCCAGTTATCTTGGTGTGTGAAAATAATTCTTATGCTCCCTGCTTCCATGCATACAAATAAAAAGCAACACAGGACATTACCCTGCCAAAGGTCCAAAATACTAATTACCTGCTGTTTATTTGGCTTTGTGTAACCCACCTTTCTAGGGACAATCAATAATTACACACAAAGGCCAGGGGAATGAAATCACCCTTTTAACCATTAGCATGGAACTGGATGGAGCTCATTAGTGATTCTGCGAGCATAGTGTGTAATATCCAATATCGGAGGCAACCGACTCTCTTATCCCTCTCTGTCTTTTGTTCTCATTCTGTGTGGAAGGCTCACAAGTTGGTATTCTGTGACAATTCATTACAGCCATACACAACATGAGGTCTATTGCCTCATAACAGAGAGATGAGCTGTTTTTGATACATGGTAATGCTGTTTGAACATGCTCTCTTTCAAACATTCATTGTCTCAAAGGGCCACACTGACTGAGGGTGCAATTTCTGTGACCTAGAATGGCGTGATCTTTCCCCATGGTGTCACATTTGAACATTATGGATAAATTGACACATGCAGTGATAGACATGCAGTGGTAGCTTAATGAAATAAAATAATCATGAAGTTGTGATCGCAGTGTGATACTGGTTATCTCTGTATACCTCACTGTTATGCGAGTGGCTTGTGCGTATTGGCTCTATATTTCCATTACGACATGACAAGTTTTATGGTCACAATTACCAGCCATTTGCATCCCTGTCAGAATGCCTTCTTATGTATTTACAATCATTTACAGTGATTCTGATTGACTAACATATTAGCATATGAACAACATGGAGGCTGAACATGAGCTTTTAGCCTAATTTACCTAATAGTTTAATGGTTGCGGGCATCTGCTGTGTGGCGAATAAACAAAAGAGGAGATTATTTAAATGTGGTAAACAAGAAATTCCCATGTCTCACCCTGGATACTGTGTAGTTAGTTATCTGTGGACATGTTAGTGTGCGTCACATGAGCACACTGCACTGCCCTGATATTACACTGCATGACTGCTTCCTTACGGCAGGGCACAAGAGAGATGCTTTCAAGCTGGAATGACACAAAGAAGCCTTGCATGCAGAAAATAAATAAATGAAGAGATATGTTAAAAATGTATTATCTCTGCTCCCCCCCACCCACCACCCCCAAATGACCAAGCTGCTTAAACAAGCAACAACTCAATGAAGTAGGCCGCTGCTCAGTATCATTGTTTGTGAGCCTCACTTGATCTTAGTCAACCATTATGACCCCAAAACCAAGTTGTACACCAGCTGTGTGACACTTTCTGATTGGCACGCATTGACTTTTGAATTTGAATTCAATCTTGTTAAATCTGGTCAAAATATCTTATCAGTGGGTGTAATGTTATGCACACGTTGCTCATTAAGCCAAGTAAACTGATTGACATACAGTTACCAAGCAGTATAGAAGTCTTAAGATACTGGAAAATGCGAGTTGAAGTAGTAGTTAGGTCCTTTATTAAAGTAAAAGTATGGATACTGCAATTAAGAAATACACATTACAAGTAACATTTGGATATTAACTTGGTTTTAAATACTTTATATCCAGTTAGGAAGTATAGTTTATTGGTTCCCAATGTATAGATTGGATTCCTCCAAAGGGTTGCAAGATAAAAAGTAAGGTTGAGAAATGATTACTGGGGTAGGGGAAAAACAACTAACATTCCTAGCCATTATGTGGATCATATTTGGTGAATTATTGGATCAATTTACGTAAATGAATCTGTATGAGGTGAGTTGTCAGTGTATAGTTCCACCAACTAGACACCGTTTCATTGGTAAATTAGTTACAGGCTCAAAGTCTGCATCAGTTTTACATTGATTCAATTAGAATTAGTCTCGGATGGAACCAAACAGGAGCATTCCCACACGTATCCTGTGACTCTCTATATTCACTGTTGCCGTACGGGGTGAAGACATTTATTTGCTCTACGTGTGCTCGGCTGCTATTCCTTTTCCCCCCTTCACTCCTGGTGTAACCAATTGGAAACCACAGTCCGTGTAAGGTGTAAAAAGTACAGGGCGCTTGCCACATCACCACTTGTCAGAAGCAGAGAGAGAGAGAGAGAGAGGAATCTTAATTTATCGTAGGAAGGCCTTTCCACCTCTTTATCACCCAACTGAAGGAATATTAAAGAACCGGTACTTTATAACAAGAAAATGTAGGGAGTGTATAAATCTTTATATCCGCGGTTAATGTATCTTTTATGTCCAGCTATTTCTTGGACAAGATTAAGACTTCAACGTCGCTCACTGTCACCTAGATGTGTACTATACAGATCTAATTAGTAACCGGGCAGTTTAAATACCCTACAAGGAAATTGTAAGTACATGCACACAAATGGCCCCGCTCAGTGCACAATTGAGTCTCAGACCTTTTACTCGAGGGGTTTCTTATGGCATCTAATGAAAGACTTGTGGAAGGCAGCAATGAGCTTTTAAACCAATAGAAATGTCACAACAAAAACAACACCGCTTAAACAATGTAGTTCAAATAAGACTGTTTAGTAGCAGTTTTCATTAATGAAAACTAGCAAAAGCAGAGACAGTGAGATAATCAATTAGGGTGCTGACAAATTAAGCTTTAAGAACATATTTTCCTAAATGAAACAACACTGTATTGAGTTCAATGGGAATTCGAAGACATTCAGTATAATACATATAGTGACGGTCCACATTTGAACAATAATGTTTCTAACACAAATATTTCACTCTTAAAAGATGTCCATCTCTCCCCCAAAAGGCTGTTTGCCTGCTTCTAAGTGTGCTTTCAAAGTTTTGAAAAAAGATAATCCACTGCATTCTAGGGAAAGCCTTGCTTCACTCTAGTAAACCTGTTTCTTTCAAGTGTTTCTTCTTTGCAGTCTCACAAATGATCGCGCTACTCTTCTTCTCCTCTCCTGAGACATATTGTGTTTCTGCTGCTTTCTGACAATCACACAGTGTATGTCGGGGGTTTGAGGGTGTTGTTTACTGCAGTCTGGATACACTGCTTAGGAGAAACGCTACGATGAAACCAAAAAAAAGAAGATTTCTGAAACTAAATGGGTTGGTAGTTTGCTCTGTATTGCGCACACAAAACAGCTCTGTCGCCCAGCTAACAATGGTTGAATGGCAAAGTGTGCCGGCGTTGTTATCGTTAATGGTGGCATGCGATGTCCACAGATAACCTTTGCGCCTGCTTGTCCGTGTCTGGCTGGATACTTGATGATAGACAAGGAGTGTCTCAAGAACAGAGGGGACGTTAAAGTGCTCGGCATACCCTTCCACTGACACTATCTCAAGTGCGACTTACTGCAGGAGAGGATAGAACAGAGTGCAGAAAACATTGTGGAAAAAGGGAAAGATAACATTGATCAAGGGGAGAAATAGGATAGGACCCTCCTTCAGAGTCGTTCATCATCACCTCGCTGTGCTACTTAAAAAGTCCAGCCAGCTCGAAAAGGGACACGTAACGCTGATTACTGGTTAGAATATCAGTGTTTGAAACCTGCTTTCTCCATGAAGCTTAAAAAAAAAGAATTAAATGATTGTATCTCTCTATCTCAAAATCTCTTTAATGTCTCCATTACTGCAGAGCCACTGAAGTATAACTAGAGGGATGGAAACACACTGGAGTCTGGTCCTCCCCTTTTGTTGCATCTCATACACCCCTTACTGTGTTCTGTGTCTATATTTGCACAGTGTCCGTCAAACAAAAGGGGGCAAAAGCAACTATTTGGTGTTGTCAGTGTGAAATCTCCAAAACAACTACAACATAATGTTTGCTAGATTGTTTCCATGGTACTCTGGTATTCAAGTGACAAGTGATGGCATTACGATTGAATCGTGTTGTGATGTATCTGTATCCACATGTATTGATTTAATTCAAGCTGTTACATGCCTGGCATACCGTCTTGTTGCAGTTGTGTACATTACAGTAAGGTTGTATCTAGGGTGAGACATGGGATTTTATTTTGTGATGATGATGAAGCTTAAAATGTGATATATCTTCACGGGAAGTTTATTGTACATTAAAAATTCACCATCAGTTTAAAAAAAAAATAATCTTAAGGTATACAATTTGAGGTGAAGAGATGCTATTTTCCTTTATTTTGAACTCTCAAACATTGTTACCCTCAGGCGTTGATCCTGTGACCTCATTAATTACTCGAGCACATGTAAGTAGATATGCTCAAACCATTACCAACACAAACATAAAGAAAAACACCAGCCGTGACCTTGTGTGTTTTCCATGCCATTAAGCCCACTGTGGATTAGACAGGATCTTTGAGCAGACCCTATAGCTTTTAGAGTTGTTTTCGCCCAATGGCACAGCACAGTCCCTCTCTTATTCAAGTGATATTTTCAGCCATTCTTAGAGGACGACTGCTCTGTAAAAAGGCTCCCCATTCTAAAACAAAACATCAGCGCAATAAATAAATAAAAACCCCTACTGGGTTTTGAAGTTTACCCTTTAGTTTGAAGTAAATCCGTTGCACTACATCCTCTGTTTTGAGGTATGGCAATTTAGGAACATCTCTTTGATGGGGGGTGTTTACTTAAAGACATGCTTTAAACATCAGCCGAAATTGTTTGCTTGCTCAGTACTATGCAGGGTTTATCCATCCAGTCTCCCTCTCCCAGCCGGATTAGCTGGAAATCTATGTGCCGGTGTAGAGAGGCAGGGTTAGCCCTACTTGACAGCTTTCCCTATCTCTCTAAAAATGACAAATGTCATCAAAGAATTTGGAGGCTATATGGTAATACTGTTTGGCTTGCAGTTTCCCAGGTAATTAAAATGGGAGGGCAAGTACACTCCCTAATGTCGGAAGGGATTTTGGTTATCAGCCTCGCAAGATGCAACGGAGTGTGTTTCTCTGCGCCATAGTCTTAACCACTCATATCTCTCTCCTCAAGACTTCGGCTTGACTTGGCAGTTTTTTTTTCTGCAAGGTTGCCATGATCCAGGGCCTGTGACTGGATCATTAGAAGGTCAGAGACACACACAAAAGGAGACAGATTGTGCAGCCACCTCTCAACAGGACCCGTTTCATCTCGTTTACAGCACAGTGGGTCGCTTTCACAGTGCGATGCCCAGGACTATGACAAGAGCTAACACTGACAACTTGAAATGTACATACAACGCAGCTAGAGTCCCCCGCCCCCGTAGAGAAAGATTTGTTTCGAGATGCAAATTTTCCGCTAAGCGCAGTCACACCTCACATTTCTGACAGCGTTGTCACACGGCCGAGCTCCACTCCCACAGCTTTTCAGCTTAACGATGCCGCAGCTGATGAGGCAAGAGTTCAATGACACGCTTTTGTTAACGTCCACTAAAGGCAAAGCACTGTGCGTATTCAATTCACATGCAGAAAGCCGGGTTGGTAATGATGAGTGAGGAAAGCTTCTCAAGCATACTAGAGAAAGACTGTTGTGACAGCCTTCACCTTGTATTTTGGGTGGAGAGCACACTGCAATGTCACTCCACAGGACAATAGTTCATCAGCTGCAAATCTAAGTCGTGACAATATTTTGATTAAGCATGCATTTGGAATATCAAATATTTCCATGACACTTCCATTTCAGAGATGAAAACTGGAGTTTAAGGTGTTTTACCCCGTTGTAACAAACTCTATTTGTGGAGGCAGAGCTGTGATTGGCATGTCTCCATGTTTTGCTTTCCCAAATCAGAAATGTCAATTCGCGCACACGCTGCTCTCAACCAAAAATACCCTGGCACTTAGTAATGCCTCGTAACATCTCGAGTAATGGCTTTCTCAACCGATCAACTTCTAGCTGACGGCTGCGATGGTTGTAATTTACACCGCAGGTTTCTGGATCTCACTCATATGCTAAAAGTGACTCTCTGTATGAGGTGCACACACACACACACACACACACACACACACACACACACACACACACACACACACACACACACACACACACACACACACACACACACACACACACACACACACACACACACACACACACAAACACACAACACTGTGTGGTGTTACGTGGTGGTCACTGGGCCCCCAGCCAAAGCTGAGCCTCACCCTCAAAAGTGCTACATCACCACAAAAAAAAGAAGAGAAAAAAAAGCTGTTCTCTGTTCATCAACAGCTTTAGGGAGTAATTAAACCTGCTGTGTATGAGTATTTAATGACATCGGTTTGCCAGGCACCGCTCCCTCTGGCTCAATTGATGTTTAAACAAAATGATTGTCCGGTGTTTAGCAGACACTTTGTGTTATTTCTCCATCCCTTTTGTTTCTCATCAATGTTTCATACGTGTGTCCTATATTCCTCTTCTATCTAGAGAGGGGAATTAGCCGATTTTGACACAAACTCTCCAAATAAATGAATCACCCATGGTTTCAGTAAAATGAGGATATAGAGATATATGGGTGGGAAAGGGAACACATGAATGGCTCCTCTGTTTCCAGTTGCTATTCCCTAATGTTTCTTCTTGTCCCGACCCTCTCTCTAATAGTTTTTTTTCCTCTTGCTTTTAGTTGTATATGACAAACCCCCCTCTTCTGCCTCTCCCTTCGTACAAAGCTTTTAAACATTGATAGCGCCTGCCGAGGGCTTGGGAGCCCACATGGGAGGAGAAGAGTTGGTGACCTCAGGTGATTTTGAGCACCTGGCTCTCACAGGAGACGTGCTATAGGATCAGCCCGGCGGTCTCTCTCCTTTAGCTTTCAGACAGACAGACGGGAGCAGCAGCCAGCAGACCCACTTCCTTTTTCGACTGCAGATGAATTCTCTTTCTTCTCAGCAGTCCCACATATGCCTTTGATCACCGTGTCTATTTTTACAGCCCTCTCATTGTCACCATGAGTAATACTAATACTAGCACCCATAAAGAGACCTGTATTTGGCAGTATATAGATATCTGAAAAAAAGGTGCATCTCAGGCTTCTCCTCGGGATGTTTGACAACAGGCCCCTGTAAATTAGTGGGAGTATTTTTCATCTTTCTTTCCCTGTGTGTCTGACTGCCTTCAGCGCTTGTTTGAAGCGTAACAGACAGCCCATCCACGGTGTAATGAAAAAGACAGGCAAACACAGCACAAAGCTTATTTAGGATTTCCATCATTGTCACAGCGCATTTAAAAAAAATCATGGGGTGGTTCCTTGGCACTCGATTTTTCTGCTGACTTTATGCTGTCTGGCACAAAAACCAGATCCCCTCTGCACGCTGCGGCATTTTTGGTAAGACAATGCAATGACTCTTTGTTTTCCAAAACCTAATGCAGCTTCCTATTTCCAGGGATACATTTAGTCACACCTCATTTGGTTTTAGGGACGCTTAACACGCGCAATTAGTTGCTCTGTCATTCATTTAACCCTCTGAGGTCTATTCACGCGCCGGCCCGTGCGCACATATCTTTATCAATATCTTCCTGAAGATATGGCTGAAAAATAAAATTAAAACATCATCTCAAACTAGAGATGTTTCCAGGGAATGTTCTTGTGATACTGTCAGTCCCTTAGAGGCTTAGAAAACACTGTGAGAAGCAAGACCCAGACGCTCCCCAGCTACCACTTAGCTTGTAAATAGTGCATAGAGTATATACATGGTGTGAAAATAGTTTGTTATTATTGTTTTTATATTTACTTAATGGTTTGTTTGAAAAATGTTTTGTGATGCTTCCTCTTTTATTAGTGTACATCCCATGAATCATCATATGTGGTTCAAAGTCTTCATTCAGTCTAATTTCCTAATGTTTTTTGAAAGTAGAGACAACATTTCTACCAAAAAGCGTCTGGATCAAATGTTATATTAGTCATGTTTTGTGCACTCCCCTACTGTGTTTTGGAAAATTTCCACTGCATTTTTGAAGCTAAGGCTTAGGAGAAGCAATGTCAAGAGCCAAAACAACTCAACAGGATGACCAAAGGTTCTTCTTTCACAGAAATTTCCAGGTTTTTCAAAAATCGCAATACATTTTTCAGCATTTAAGCCAATTATTTATATACACAATGGTCTAGGACATAAGTAGACCTCAGAAAACAAAGGTCTAATGTCTTCTGAACATTTCCATATAAAACACTTTGGTATAATTTATCTTCTTGCACATTTGAAATAGGTATTTATAGAAGTATGTAAAATCGGAGAAAATACCCCTAGACCTGATTATTGTCTGTTTCCTACTCAAAATAGAATTATTGCAGCTAAAACAGAAAAACCTTCCCAGCATCCATTGGGAGAATATTTCCTCCAATAGAATGTAGTGGCTGCAAATTTGATGGACTGTCCCCCCTCCTCCTCACACATGTGCTGATGGACAGTCATTTAGCTGTCACCAGCTCTGGACTCTACTCTGCATGTGCTAAAGCGGGCATTGGCATATCAAAGCGGTCAAGTGTGGCATTATGTTTTTTATTTTTTTTAATTCCCTGAATTTGTTGGGTTTTAAAGGATTACCAGGGAATACACAGTTCAGTGCTGCTCTAAACATTTCCGGATTTGTTTTTATTTGTAATGATTGATATTTGAGGGCCCTTTTTTTAATCTGCTTTTAAAGGCCTGTTAATCTATCCGGGTCAACAAGTATCAGTCGCAAACCACCACTACCCAAACATGTTAAGCAGTGCCCTGAAAATAAAACATGTGATTAGGAAAAGCAACGTCAGCATTCATATTGTGTCTCTACTGTCATTACAGACGTAAAAATAATATCCAAGATTAATAAGAGACTCACACTAACTGGTGATTTGATGGGGAAAAGGGTTACCCATAATTCCATGACAAGATTGTCTCCATAATAATTTCCCTTTTGGCCACTGGAATAAAAAAACATTCACTTAAAAAAAATATAAAGACATTTCCAAAACGTCTTAATGTACATTATCATTCATAGCCACACACTCATACATAAACTCATGAAGTTTTATAATTCAACAGTGATCCATTAAAAGCCTTCTCTAAGTCATTGCTCATTAACTGTTCCTGAAAAATGCATAGTGTTAGCATTTAAGCAGCCATAAGCAATTAAGGGCAACAGTCACTGTGAATTAGCTTGAGGCTATGCAATGTGGCTTCACTTTAATAAATTGTTGTTGCCATCAAAAATAAATAAACAATGTATCATTATGGCCAGAGCTCCTCATTAAGAGAAATAACTGGGTGACTTAGTATCAAACTGGTTCAAAAGGTCTTTGCACCGACATTCTCAGACAGGAAATTCCTTGGGAGAAGAGACACCTTCTTTCCTACTGAATTTTATAGTTGGAGAATTATTAGCGTGTGCTGTTGCTCAGTTCCGGTGGGTCAACACTGCCATCTTTGTTACACTGCTCTTCCCAAAACGGCTGTAATATCATGTAATTTCACAGAGCTAATGTGTCGCATATTTGCACAAGTAATTCAATTATTGTTTTCTTACTTGTTTGCAATTTGTTGTGATTTTTAGTCCAAGCAGTGGGCAACAAGCTGAGAATGTAACAGTGGCGACGTGACACCTGAAGTTTCAGGACGGATGGTTTCAGTAAAGGCTCGTTGAAATGCCTCTCAAAATTGACTTTTTACATGATTTGTTCACCATTTTGTGAGTGGAGCTTTTTCTTTTATACTGTGATTCTATATGACAACCATTCTCACTAACATTTGCTATAATCATTGACAAAAGGTAGTAAATATGTGGACTGTGTGGAATCATGATATTTACATATTATGCAAGCTGTCTGTTTACTGCATACTGTATAACTAGAGGTTAGCTACATATAAATAATTGATTCTCAAACATTATAAATGCACATTTTCAAGAGTGGTTATAGGCCTAATCCCTAAATTAAACTATTCGTTATCTTTTTACTTTTTTGGTACTTTTATTTTGAAGGACATTTTTTTGTTTGAACCTTAAATCCGTTGAATGTCCATGGCCATAAAAACCCACTCGCGTTTGAATCTGTTTTTGCTTTCTTTCTTTCTTTCTCTTGGTGTCTTTGTTTGTTGTTGTTCTCTGTCAATAAACAGATGGCCCGGTTATGATCCTTTTCTTATTGTTACCATAGTTACCAACACTCAGTGCAGGTGCAAACATATCCCTCACCCAGGTCTTGACTGATATGAGCAGGTGTATATCTATTGCTCACACGTATCAGTGCTGTGTATTGTTATCATCATGCGTTTTACTTTTTATTTTCACCCTGTCATTTACTCTATCCTTTGCCAGATGAAGTGATAAGAGTTCAAAAGTGCTGTTGACATATAGATGATGGACAGGAAGAACAAATGAACACTGTGTTCCACTGGGATGAAAGAGGCTATATGCTTAATACACAAATTGTCACTACTTCAGCCACAATTTAGTTTTTTGTCACTTGTCTGTTCCCATATTAACTCTCTTGTCATTTCAGACCCGGCCACTCCCCCCTGCTCTGCACTCCCTGCTGATTACTTCCACCTGGTCTAACCACACTCACCTGCTCCCCATCAGCTATTAGCCCCACAGTATATATACCGGTTCATTCCCTCAGTTCCCTGCCAGATTGTCTTTGTGTTACATTGCTCTCCAGCCATTCTGAATTCCTGCCTGTTTACCTGCCCGCCTATTCGTGTTTTGACCCAGCCTTTTTGGATTTTGGATTATCCCTCTGCCTGCCCCTCTTGGACTTGTTGCCTCGCTACCACCTGGTTTGATTCCTTATTAAACTTTGTTGCAATACCTGAACTGTTTGTTGTCGTGCTATTGGGTTCTGGCCTGCCATTTTGGTACAATCCTGACAGTACAATCTGGCCATAAGATGAACCCAGCCGACACAAAAGCTCTTAAGGAAGAAGTGGCAGCACAAGGTGCCGCCCTACACCAGCATTCGAGACAGTTCACCGCTATGGAAGTGGCTTTCCAGGAAGCGTCGGAACGCCACAATCAGCATTTTGAGGTTCTGAGCGGCCAGCTCCAGCAGCTCACGCTGGACAGTCAGACCCCAGCGGTTCAACCACCCACCAGCCCTCCTGTCCCTGCTGTCTCCCGTCCAGAGCCCCGCTTAAGTGCTCTAGAGCGCTTTTCTGGAGCTCCAGATACCTGTCGCTCCTTTCTGACTCTGTGCTCATTGACTTTTGAACTACAACCTCTCACATATCCCACGGAGAGGTCGAGAGTGGCTTTCATGATCACCCAGCTTACTGGGCGGGCCCGGAACTGGGGTGCCGCCGAGTGGGAGAAGCAGTCGGCTCTCTGTTCTTCTGTGGCTGCCTTCTCTGAGGGTCTTCGGAAGGTGTTTGATCATGCTACCCCTGGTCGAGAGGCTGCTCGGGGTCTGTTTAACCTGGCTCAGGGGAGCCGGAGAGTGACTGATTATTCCATCGAGTTCCGGACTATCGCTGCAGAGAGTGACTGGAACTCTTCCTCCCTGGCTGACGCCTTTTACAACGGACTTTCTGATGCCATCAAGGACGAGCTGGCGGCCCGGGATCCTCCAGGGGATTTGGACGTTCTCATCGCCACCGCTATCCGCATCGATGGACGTATCCAGGAGAGGAGACGAGAGAAGGTACTGACCAGCACTTCCCGTAGCCTTCCACGTCTTCCAGTTTCACCTTCCACTTCAACGTGTTTTCCTACCGCTGCTGCCTCTAGTGACCCAGTTGAACCCATGCAGCTGGGCAGGACCAGGCTGTCAGCTGCTGAACGACAACGGCGCCAAAGGGAGAACTGTTGCATGTACTGTGGAGAGGGAGGCCATTACGTGTCATCCTGTCCAGTAAAAGACAGGGCTCACCAGGAATCCAGAGGGCGCTGGTGAGCCGCATCAAGAACTTTGAAGGTCCCTCTCGAGCACTACTTCATGCCCAGCTCAGCTTTAATGGTCGGTCCCATACTGTCGCTGTCCTCATTGACTCGGGAGCTGACACCAACCTTCTGGATCGGGGCCTTGCCATGCAGCTGGGTGTTAACCAGGAACCCTTGGCCGAGCCTATTGAGGCTACTGCTCTCGATGGGCGCCTCCTCTGCACTGTAACCCATCGCACAGTTCCTATTCATCTGGGCATATCAGGTAACCACACTGAATCACTAACCTTTCACCTGATTAATGCACCTCAGCAGCCAGTTGTCTTGGGGTATCCTTGGTTAATTAAACATAATCCACACATTGACTGGAGAACCGGTTCCATTCTTCAATGGAGTGATCAATGTCTTGCGGTCTGTCTGAAATCTGCCTTGTTACCTGCCTGCAGCACCTCTTCTTCTAATGAATTCCCAGATCTCTCAGGTGTCCCGTCGGAGTACTACGACTTAAAGGAGGTGTTTAACAAGGTACGGGCCACCTCTCTTCCCCCACACCGCCCGTATGATTGTGCCATTGACCTCCTCCCTGGCTCATCCCCACCCAGGGGGAGGCTCTACTCTCTGTCAGCCCCGGAAACCAGGACCATGGACGAATACATAAACAACTCACTGGCAGCAGGCCTCATCCGTCCCTCTTCATCACCTGCTGGAGCAGGGTTTTTCTTCGTGGGTAAGAAGGACAAATCCCTCCGGCCCTGCATCGATTACCGCGGTCTGAATGATGTCACCATTAAGAACAGGTACCCCCTCCCACTCGTCTCTTCTGCATTTGAACTTTTGCAAGGGGCCTCTGTGTTTACCAAGCTTGATCTCAGGAATGCCTCACCTAGTTCGCATTCGGGAGGGGGATGAGTGGAAGACGGCGTTCAATACCCCTAGGGGCCACTACGAGTACCTGGTAATGCCTTTCGGACTCACAAATGCTCCTGCAGTATTCCAAGCCTTAGTGAATGATGTGCTCCGGGATTTTCTCAATGTATTTGTGTTTGTTTATCTTGATGACATCCTCATCTCCTCGTCCGAACAGGACCATGTGCAGCATGTCCGCAGGGTTCTCCAGAGACTCCTAGAGAACCAGCTGTTCGTGAAGGTCGAGAAGTCCGAGTTCCATGCCACTGAGGTGTCGTTCCTGGGATACATAATTTCAGTCGGAAGTATTCACATGGATCCCACCAAGATTAAAGCGGTGGTGGATTGGCCGGTCCCCACCACTCGTAAGAAGCTTCAACAATTTCTGGGGTTTGCCAATTTCTATCGTAGGTTTATCCGCAACTATAGTTCTGTAGCAGCTCCCCTGACAGCCCTCACCTCCCAAAAGGTAGCCTTCCAATGGTCCCCTGCTGCAGGAAGGGTGTTCAGTGAGTTAAGGTCACGGTTCTCTTCTGCTCCCATCCTCATCCTACCAGATCCAGAACGCCAGTTTGTCGTTGAGGTGGATGCGTCAGACTCCGGGGTGGGGGCAGTCCTGTCTCAGCGGTCAGGTAAAGACCAAAAGTTACATCCATGTGCCTTTTTCTCCCGCAAATTGTCCCCAGCGGAGAGAAATTATGACGTTGGTAACCGGGAGCTATTGGCGGTTAAGATGGCTCTCGAGGAGTGGAGGCACTGGTTGGAGGGGGCGAAGAATCCGTTTGTGGTGTGGACGGACCACAAAAACTTGGAGTACATCCGGTCAGCCAAACGGTTGAACTCCCGTCAGGCCAGGTGGGCGTTGTTCTTTAATCGTTTTGATTTTACCCTGTCTTATCGCCCAGGTTCTAGGAACGTCAAACCAGATGCCCTGTCCCGTCAGTTCCAATCCGAACATGTTCCCACACATCCTGAGAGCATCCTCCCCACTAAGATGGTCATCGGCGCAGTTACCTGGGACATTGTGGACAAGGTAAAACGGGCCCAGGCCGACCACCCGGCCCCCAGTGCTTGCCCTGATAATCGTCTGTATGTGCCTGTGAATCTCCGCTCTCAGGTCCTCCAGTGGGGACATTCTTCTCGTCTTGCCTGTCATCCAGGGGTTAGGCGCACTCTAGCCCTGCTGAAGCAACGGTTCTGGTGGGCTACCATGGAAGAGGACGCCAAGGAGTTCATCGCTGCTTGCTGTGTTTGCTCCCAGCACAAGATCGCTCGCCATGCCCCTGCGGGCCTTCTTCAGCCACTGCCTGTTCCTCATCGTCCGTGGTCCCACATCTCGATCGACTTCGTCACCGGACTGCCTCCCTCCGAGGGTAACACCACTATTCTTACTATTGTGGACAGATTTTCTAAATCTGCTCAGTTTGTTCCGTTGCCCAAGTTACCATCTGCCAAGGAAACAGCTGAAATTATGTTGCATCATGTTTTCCGTCTGCACGGCCTTCCCTGTGACATTGTCTCCGACCGGGGGCCGCAGTTCACTTCTCGTTTCTGGACAGAGTTTTGTCAGCTGTTGGGGGCCACGGTCAGCTTATCCTCGGGTTTCCATCCTCAATCCAACGGCCAGACTGAGCGGATGAACCAGGAGATGGAGACTGCCTTGCGCTGCATCACATCCCAGAACCCGTCCTCCTGGTCCAAGCAGCTCCTATGGGTG
The DNA here is from genome assembly GCF_949987685.1 of Ammodytes marinus. NCBI lineage: Eukaryota > Metazoa > Chordata > Actinopteri > Uranoscopiformes > Ammodytidae > Ammodytes > Ammodytes marinus. The sequence continues at coordinate 9,430,448 of NC_137220.1, forward strand.
GAGTATGCTCACAACACACTTCCAAGTTCAGCAACAGGTCTTTCCCCCTTCCAGTGCTCTCGAGGATATCAACCTCCATTGTTCCCTGAGCAGGAGCGAGAGGCCAGTGTCCCGTCTGTCCAGGCGTTCGTCCAGCGATGTCGGCGCACCTGGGTGCGGGCCCGTGCTGCTCTCCTGCGCTCGTCCGACCGATACCAGAGATATGCCAATCGCCGTCGGACCCCTGCACCCGGTTACACTCCGGGTCAGAAGGTTTGGTTGTCTACACGGGACCTTCCGCTCCGGGTGGAGTCTAGGAAGTTGGCTCCCAGGTTTGTGGGTCCGTTCTCCATCAATAAAGTCATCAATCCTGCTGCAGTCCGTCTCCGTCTTCCTCGCTCCATGAGGATCCATCCCACCTTCCATGTATCCAAGATCAAACCCGTTAAAGAGTCCCAGCTCCAGCCCTCCTCCAGACCCCCGCCGCCCCCCCAGCTCATTGATGGAGGGCCTGCCTACTCGGTTCATCGTCTCATCAGGTCGCGACGACGGGGAAGGGGTTTCCAATACTTGGTTGATTGGGAGGGTTATGGCCCTGAGGAGCGCTCGTGGGTCCCGGCTCGCCACATCCTGGACCCCGACCTCATCACCACATTCCATAGGGACCATCCTGATCAGCCTGGTGGGACGTCAGGAGCCGTCCCTAGAGGGGGGGGTTCTGTCACTACTTCAGCCACAATTTAGTTTTTTGTCACTTGTCTGTTCCCATATTAACTCTCTTGTCATTTCAGACCCGGCCACTCCCCCCTGCTCTGCACTCCCTGCTGATTACTTCCACCTGGTCTAACCACACTCACCTGCTCCCCATCAGCTATTAGCCCCACAGTATATATACCGGTTCATTCCCTCAGTTCCCTGCCAGATTGTCTTTGTGTTACATTGCTCTCCAGCCATTCTGAATTCCTGCCTGTTTACCTGCCCGCCTATTCGTGTTTTGACCCAGCCTTTTTGGATTTTGGATTATCCCTCTGCCTGCCCCTCTTGGACTTGTTGCCTCGCTACCACCTGGTTTGATTCCTTATTAAACTTTGTTGCAATACCTGAACTGTTTGTTGTCGTGCTATTGGGTTCTGGCCTGCCATTTTGGTACAATCCTGACACAAATATTCCATACAACTATTGTTGATCATTACATTAAAAAGGTGCTACGAGGAACTTTTAAATATTTCTGAAACAGTCTAATTTTTCCTCTGATGATCATAAATAACATGTAACAGCAAACAAGATCATCAGTGCAAAGAATGCTATTTTTGTATAGTTTTTTCGTAACGCCTTTGTAATGGGTACGCTCACCCAGGAACTACAGCTGGTGTAGTTAAAAACACTACCGCTTTTGTCCAAAGGGGACGCTAGAATTAACACAAACTGAAAGTCCCTCGGAGAAACTTTAAGAAATGCAAAAAAAGGAAGCACCATTGTTTTATACCTGTGACCTGTCTACCTCTCTACTGTTGGGAGATAACAGACATACTATTTATGGATACTCTTGAAGAGTTGTTATTGTATATAAGTGTGACATGGAACACAAATAACACACATGGAATGTAGTTGTAGTAACTGATAGCAGATAAATCCATATTGTTGTCAATCACTTTTGACCCGCTCACTTAAAATAAACTGCAGACGGGCTCAGTTGTGAGAGGATTTAAAGGATACCTTAATAGCTAAAGGCACAATATTCAATACTGCTGAAATACAATCAAGTGAGCAGATCTTCTACCGAATAATTACACAGATTTACTGTCATCCCAATAACTGAAAATCAATACGTTCACATCTATTTTTCATTGGTGCAGTGGATTATTCTCTCATGCCAATTAGCAGGCTGAGAGAGGGAAGTGGGAAAAAAAAGCCCTTCATACAAAAGCACATGTCTAACAGTGTCAATCTCAAGGACTGTAAAATATGATTTTAACTAGCAGGCTTGATGAACATCGGACGTCAGAATAAAACATCAAAGACACCCGTTCATCACTGTAACAGCTGTAGACAAACCTCATCAGACTTCCAAAACCTTGTGTGTGTGTGTGTGTGTGTGTGTGTGTGTGTGTGTGTGTGTGTGTGTGTGTGTGTGTGTGTGTGTGCGAGTACGGCATCCTAAGCTCTTCCACTACTACAGTATCTTCCCACTGCTGCGTAGTAACCGTCATGTTTAAGCAATGCACTTTTTTTTCTGCGATCATACCCTCTCAAAGGGCTGTATTGTTTTGCCCGAATAGACTATGTCTTTGTTTTTCTCAATCGCTATGTGAACAATCCATTACTTGGTCAGATGCACTGTTTTAGAAGAGAAGACAAACATCCATATTTAATGATATTGTTTGTTTCCAACTCTCTTTTTCCCTCCAGAGTGCCTGAAGTTCCCGGCTCTTGTACGTTCACGTACAGTACAGCATCCCATGGTCCAAATTCAGGTGTTTTCTATTGCGTCAGTCAGTCAAAATCGAGGCCTCCACAGGGACGAGTTATTAATTAACCTATTAAACTACAGGCAAAGCAGGATGTCTGCCTCACAGAACCGACAAAGGTCATCAATTATTTAGTATATGTTGTGCTGTATATGCTACAGGCTGGATATTAATGTTGCATTATTTGTTTAGTTTTCCCCACTGATATCGCATGAGGAGGAACATCCAGTTTTATTAAAGAAAAATATTGCCTGTGGAGCGTCACGGCACGCATTTGTAAGGGGTGTAAAAACTGTCAAAGCAATGACAATCATGAAGAAAATATGTAGGCCAAATAACAAAATAGTCAGGTCTAGATAACATGCATCATTTTCAACCATAATGATTTGATCAAAGACAGTAAGAAGCCAAGAAAGTAAAGCGGTCAGGCGCAGTAACAGTGAGAATGAGTGACATGTTTTAAGTCAAAGCATTTCAGCAGAACTGTCAAATGAATCCTTGAACCGGTTCAATCAAGTTAACACTTCATTTAAATATCCATCACTTTCTACTAAAACATCACGGTTTAATTGTATTCACATTAATCTTACAATGTGCTGCTTATTATCTAATCAGATTAATTCTCAAAAAGGCAGCATCCCCACAGTTTAAAGTATCACCCAGGCAGATGGGCGATTTATGACAAACTGCCAGAATTGCATTTCCATCAGGTGTTTGTTGTCATCACTGCAGTTGTTGCTTTGTGTTTGTCTCCTCTAAAGACAAAGCACTTTAAGTGGAGTGTAATTGTCTAATTGTTTGATTTTGTTGCTTGTTTTTCAATTAGCCTCTCCTGATACTAATGGAATTAGCAAAGACTCCTTGCCGCGCTAATTTAATAATGTCACAGAAGTGTAAAATATGTGATCACTTCAATTACATGCATTATTCCAGAACTGTGCAAAACAAGAACAAAGGGTGCATGTTACATTGGCCTCGCTACTCTCTAGAAATTGTACAAATTCCATTCACCATTGCTGTGTCTATATTAGTAATAATGTTAGCCTTTAATCTGAGCAAAGGTTAATTGAGTGCCGCCAAGTATGGAACAAGCTCCAGGTGAAACTGAACACGCTGCCTGGCTCGCATGTTGATATCTGATAACAAGATTTAATAACTGATTTCTGTTAAAGACAGTGAATTAGTTTTTTTTTGTGTGTTTTTTTACAGATCATTTTAGGCATTTTTTTTTCTTTATTAGACACATTTTGGAGAGACAGAGTTGAAATGGGGCAAAGAGGGGAAGACATGCAGAGAACTGACCCGGGTCGGATTCAAACCCTGGTCTCCTGTGAGGCCTGAGCCTCTAGGGGGAAGCTCTAACCACTGTGCCATGAATTAGTTGGTTTCTGATGGTTAACAACAAGTGAAACAACCAAATCGCTGTTGTTGTGCATTGATTGACACAATATCCCCCGGAGTTGTGTACGTTATAAGCCCTTAATGAACTGTTTATTTGCCAGTATAGTTCTGTGTGTGTTGGAAAACAAGGGAGGCAACACAAAAAATAATGGCACCACAGGTCAATTTCAACAGCGGTGTTAGAACATTCAAAAGGTCACCCGAGGTATTTCTTTGTTTTTTAACCTTATACAGGGCCCTGCGTTGTACAACATAAAGGGCAAAAAGCCAGTTGTAAATACTGGCCCTGCACATTGGCCTAGAGGTCACAGGGTCTGCCCTCACTGTGATACGAACACGCTACAATAGAAGGAAGCACTGCATGGAAGAAAAAAAAACTCTGCAATCTCCGAGGCGGAAAAAAAGGTCAGATGCTTTGATTCAAAACAAACTGATGTCATGTGCCAGGGTCCGCGCGGCACACTCCTCACACTGTGCCGAGCAGCTCAGCCTTCAACAGCTCTGACTGTACAATGAGCTCTAATTGCTATGAAAAAGGAGGTGACCTGGTTCCGCCTTGAACGTGACACAAGATGGCTGCTTGACTTCTGCGCTCCCCGACTTGTTAAGAAAATAGCCCTAAAAACATTGAGAATATCCCGAACAACGAACTGAAACAAATATGGCAGAGGGCAGAGCTAGTAAGAAAGCAAGTAGGAGAACTCAGGTCGCAACAGAGACACGGAATGAGGAAGAATGGTCTCAGCTAACGCAAGCTAGCCCGAGTAGCTCCCCTACCCACGGGCCTAGTGAGGATGATGGGGCAGAGCATACTACTTTGAGCTGCATATTGCGGGAGATAAAAGACTTCAGGCGCGACAATAAACAACAACTCTCAGAGATAAAAGAAGAACAACGCAGAACAAACGACAGACTCGATGAAGCTGAAGGTAGGATTGAAGAAGCCGAGACAGCACTACAGGCTATGGGCAGGCTCATGAAAAAGCTAATGCATCGCCAAGCTAACACCGAGGCTAAGCTAATTGACCAAGAAGGGCGAGCCCGCCGGGATAACCTACGGATTTATGGTATACCCGAGAAGGATGAGGGCGAGAACATGTGTGGCTTCCTAGAGAAACTACTGAGAGAAACATTGGATATTTCGGAGGACATGGAGGTCCGGATCGAGCGAGCTCACCGAGTTCAGGCAGCTAAACCAGGGGACGCACGGTCTAAGCCCCGGTCTATTGTTGCTAAGTTTGCTAGCTACAGAGTAAAGGAAGAGGTGATCCGCCGAGCATGGCAGAAGAAATCTGTTTACTACAACAACACCCGCTTCTTCATAGACCATGACTATCCACCCGCGGTGCTTAAACATCGCTTTGAATACTTTGAGGCGAAGAAGATACTGAAGGAGCGGAAAATCAAGTTCCAAACCCCCTACCCAGCAAAACTTCGAGTCTACTATAACAATGGCATCCAGCTGTACCAGAGCGCGGCGCAGGCAACGGAGGACATGGCTTTGCGGGGACTACCGGTCACCGTCATCACGGCACCACTCGACCAAGATGACCGGGAGCTTCAACTCATTTCGGCATGGCAGGTGGCCGGGGACCCGAAGGTGACAGCGGGCACAGCCGCAGAGACGCAACGAGAAGGGAGAACCAGACAGCGGTCCATCAGAGAAAAACTGCAGGAATTCAAACGAAACACACACTCCACCAAGTAAATATTAGCCTGATTTATGTGGTTCAAGCCTAGCAACCTGATTTAATTGAACAATATAGTTTTTTGTGGACCTATTAAGAGCTAACCTGGAACTATAAGACTGTTATAAGCAATGTGTATTTCCTAGCTTGAACTGCGAGGGCTGAGATAGTTCTGATTTGTTTTGAGTTACAAATACTGAGGACTCCTACAGATAACACTAGAAAGTAGTCGGGACACAAAGATGCAGTCTGCATGTCAATGGACGATATGCAACCATCTTTTAGGGCTCCTCTCTCTGGAAAGAGAGGATTTTCCCTTCATGAGTGCCTTAACACCAGGGGCACTAGAAAGGCTCGATTAGACCGAGCCTCACCAAAGGAAGCAACGCACGCTAAAACAGGTAGAATGGTTCTAATAAGATTGAAGTTCATCTTATTTTTGTATATAGTTTTGTTCTTAAGGTTCATAAATGTTTTTGGGATGCATAATGTTCTTAAAAAAATAACAACACCACCAAGAGGGAGAAGGCAGGAGGGGATCAACGTAGCACAAAAAGCCTATGACAGATAACCAAAAAATTAAGATTATTTCATATAACATAAATGGACTCCTTAACCCAATAAAAAGAAGTAAGATTCTGAATAAATTGAAAAAAGAAAAAGCACATATTGCATTATTACAGGAAACTCATCTTAACTCAGTTGAGCATGAAAAACTTGAAAGGATGGGATTTTCAAAAGTATTTTACTCATCATACAAATCAGGCCATAGAAGAGGAGTAGCCACTTTGATATCCAATAGAGTCCCGTTTGAGAAAACCTCAGAGATAAAAGATAAAGAAGGAAGATATGTGTTGGTCTCAGGGAAGATAGAAGATACTGAAATAACAATACTAAATGTTTATATTCCTCCAGGCAGTCACATTTCTGTTTATAGGAAAATATTTGATTTAATGTCAGAAGCAAGAGGCATCCTTATATGCGGGGGTGATTGGAACATACGTATCAATCCGAGGTTAGACTCCTCGAGGATGAATACTCAAACCTCAACTCACAAAAAAATTAAAATTCTTATGTCAGAACTGGGGGTGATAGATCTCTGGAGAGAAATACACCCGACAGGGCGTGATTATACCCATTATTCTCATCCTCATGACGTGTATACAAGAATTGATTATATTTTTATTTACAAGAGAGACCGTCATAGAGTGGAACAGTGTGAACATGGAAATATTGATTTGTCAGACCACGCCCCAGTTATGGTAACAATTCAAATAAACAGCCAAGTAGGAAATACTTTATGGAGATTGAACTCAAGTATCCTTAATAATATGCCATTTAAAACACAAATAAAGAAAGAAATAGAACAATTCTTTAAAGAAAATAATAATGGAGAAGTTGCCTCAGAAATTGTATGGGACACTTTAAAAGCTGTTCTAAGGGGGAAAATAATTTCTTATTGTGCAAGGAAAAAGAAAGAAAGACAACTGAGATTAGCAAAATTAAACGAAGAACTGGGAGAGCTTGAGACAAAACATAAAAAGGACCTAAACGCAAATGTGGCAGTAAAATTAAAGGACATCAGGAGGGAGATAAATACCTTATATACTCAAGAGATACAAAAAAATATGATTTATACAAAACAAAAATACTATGAAGCTGGTACAAAATTTGCAAAATTTTTAGCGAGAAAATTACAAAAACAAAAAGCAGACAGTACTATCTATAAAATTAGAGACCCGGATACAAAGACCTTGGTATTCAAAAGAGAAGAAATACAAACAGCCTTCCAAAAATATTATAATCAATTATATACCCAACCACAATTGGAGGGGGAGCAAAATATTAAACAATTCTTAGATTCTCTTAACCTACCCACCTTAATCGAAGACCAAAGTAATAAATTGATGGCAGACATAACAGTGGAAGAATTGGATAAAGCGATTTCTAAGCTAAAATCCAACAAGTCTCCGGGACCGGATGGATTCTCCTCCGAATGGTACAAGACTTTTAGGACTGAATTAAAACCAAGCCTCCTCCATATATTTAATAAAGCATTAAAAGAAGGCATTGTCCCCCCTACGTGGAGAGAAGCTACTATATCAGTAATCCCCAAAGAGGGAAAAGATAGATTAGACTGTGGATCATTTAGACCAATTTCTGTCCTTAATGTCGATTATAAATTATATACATCAATCCTAGCAAGAAGAGTCGAAGCAGTCCTTCCCATGCTTATTCACACAGATCAAACTGGATTTATTTCACAGAGACAAACGCATGATAGTATAAGACGCTCACTAAGTATATTAAGCCATATTCAAGAACAAAATTTACAGGCCTTATTGGTTAGTCTAGATGCGGAAAAGGCCTTCGACTCAGTAAGCTGGGAGTTTTTGTACAGGGTCCTTGAAAAATTTGGCTTCCATAAAAATTTTATCAAAGGTATCAGCTCTCTTTATAATAACCCATCCGCCCAAATTAAAATAAACGGACATCTATCAAAATCTATTAAGTTAGAAAGAGGTACTAGGCAGGGCTGTGGATTGTCACCACTTCTTTTTGCATTATATATTGAGCCGCTGGCTCAATGGATCAGGCAAAGAAACAGTATCAAAGGAATTAGCATAAATAATGATGAACACAAGGTGGCGCTATACGCGGACGATATTTTGATGTTTTTAAGTGAACCTTCTGAATCTCTACCTGAATTATTCGATTTGTTAGAAACATTTGGCAAATATGCGGGATACAAATTAAACATCCAAAAAACTCAAATTTTAAGAGTAAACTATACTCCACCAAGAGCTTTACAAGACAGATTTCATCTGAAGTGGGACCAAACGGCAATAAAATATCTTGGGGTATTATTACCAAAAGAAATTACAACTATTAAAAAAATTAATTATGACCCACTCCTGAATAAGATCAAATCTGACATATTAAGATGGAATTCTAACCCTTTTATGAGTTTGACTCAAAGAATAGAATCCATCAAGATGAATATTCTTCCTAGAATTTTGTTTTTGTTTCAGGCTCTCCCCGTGGAAATTTCCAAAATGCAATTCCACGACTGGGATAAAATTCTTTCGAGGTTTATTTGGCAAGGGAAAAAACCGAGAGTGCGATTCAAGACATTGCAACTCCCGAAAAAAGAAGGTGGAATGGGAGTTCCTCATTTGAGAGATTATTTTTACTCAACCCAAATTAGGCCCTTATTGAATTTATGCAATCAGGACTATAATGCAAGATGGAAGGACATTGAAAAGAGTTTAATTAAAGATTCCCCTATTCAGGCAGTCTTGGGAAATAAAGAGTCAGGCCGAATAATGGATACATTGAAAAACCCATGGCTTAAGTTTCAACTTAAAGTTTGGAATACAATCAAGACAGAATATAAATTAACGGATAAATTATGGATAATTAGGTGGAGTGCGTATGACTCTGACTTTAAACCCAATCAATTAGATCTTAGATTTAAAACATGGATAGACAAAGGGATTACAACCTTCTACTCACTTACAAAAAAAGGGCAATTGAAAGATTTCCAAACTCTAAGAAAAGACTTCTCCTTAGAGCAACAAGATTTTTTTAGGTATTTACAGTTGCGTAACTATTTTGATAAATGTAGAAAAAAAAATCCAATAGATTTGGAAGACCCGGTGCTGAAAGAAATTTTAAGGGCCTATTCAGGTGAATCTAACAAAGGTACAGTTTCTAGATTATATAAAGGTTTCTTGACAAAAAAAACATACTCTACAGAATACATAAAAAATAAATGGGAAAGAGAGGGAAACTTTGAGATGACACACTGCAAAAACTCGGCCTAAAAAAACAAGAAAAAAAAGTAATAAAATGAGGGATATTTTACTTGAAATAAGCAAAATTATCTGCCAACAGAACAAGAAAACTGGGCTTGCCAAGACTTCTTAAAACAAGATTATATATCTAGCCTCAAAAAACCCATACATTTCTTAAAACAAGTGTGTTTATACTTAAAACAAGTACATCTGTCTAGATACAAAGAACATATTTAAGTATTATTTTCTCAATATTTAGGAAAATGTGCTTAAATTCAGAATATGCTAGTGCCATAATCTTCAAATAAGGCTATATTTTAGGCAACATATCTTAAAATTAGTACAGCTACACTAAAAACAAGTACATTTGTCTTGATACAAAGACAATATTTAAGTATTATTTTCTCAAAATTGAGGAAAATGTGCTTAAATTCAGAATATGCTAGTGCCATAATCTTTAAATAAGGCTATATTTTAGGCAACATATCTTAAAATCAGTACAGCTACACTTAAAACAAGTACATTTGTCTAGATACAAAGAACATATTTAAGCATTATTTTCTCAATATTTAGGAAAATGTGCTTAAATTCAGAATATGCTAGTGCCATAATCTTTAAATAAGGCTATATTTTAGGCAACATATCTTAAAATCAGTACAGCTACACTTAAAACAAGTACATTTGTCTGGATACAAGAAAATATTTAAGAATTATTTTCTTAATATGTAGAAAAATATACTTAAATTTATCATTATCATCCAATGTTATTGCAGTATTCATGGAAATTAAGAAAAAAATAATTTATAATCTGAACTAAATGTGCCGTGGTGATTGCTTAAATAAAGATATGAATCTGAATCAATTTCTTTTCACTTCTTTATTGGTCTTCATGCATATGGGAAGAACCAGCACATGACTCAACAACTTATCTTAAAAGGGATATACAGAAATATGTCACATTATTACTGTGTGTTTGTGTTCCTAAAAGAAAAGAAATGTCACATTGCATGTGCAACCCTACTCAGTGAACTTTTTCCACTCTGCCATAGCCCTTTTGTAGGAAGAAGTCATATCACGGCCGTGGATCGTGTCCAAGAGGACTTCGGTCTGCAGCACAGACAGGAGTGTTGCGATGCATTTAGGATACGTAAGGTGAAAGGCATAATAACATGCCATGAGATACATTACACAGTCATAGATGTCCTCTTTTGTGAAGATTAGAACAGGCGTTGTTCCAATGGCCAGGATACAGTTAGTTTCGCAGACAACGACGACAGGGCTGGAGAGCGGTCTGGTCTGAAGAAAGGTGTTGGGGTCTTCTGCAGACTGACAAACACAAAAAGAAAAAATATGCTTACAATTCACTCTTTGTATCGTACGGTAAAATAATTGGAAAATTCTTAGGGTGTATTCACACATGGAAAGTCCGTTAGTTCACTTGCTTTGGTCCAGACCAAATAGAGTTTAGATTTTTTTTGTTTGGTGTGGTCCACTTTCATATTGCCCCTTTTGCAAGTGAACCAGCATTACGAAGCAAAACCACACGTGATCTGAGATCATTCATTCATTGGACGGACATTCTGGGGTGGAGAGAAGCAGGAAGAACGAAGTAAAAACTGCGAATTTATCATTGATATGATATGGGGTTAAAAATAATAAAAAGGCCTACATCTACCCTTTAAATAAAGAAGAAAAACAGAAAATTATTGTTGTTTCATATGGTTATAATATGTAGCCCCATGTCAATGCCACGTTATGTGGCTTGTAGCCTACGATGTGAAACATCATTTTTACTGTATTTTTGCTGCTGGATGCGCAGCTCGCGTGAAGTATAGGAAAAATCGATATAGGAAACTATCGATAAGATAGCGATTGCTGTATTCACACCTGCCTGAAAGATGCGCACCGAAGGCAGAAGTGCATCTGAGTTCGTTTCAACCAAACTAAACACGGCATGCGTGAATACACCCTTAAATACATGCAGAATTGTCTTACCCCGAGGACGTGGAGCATAGCCTCACTAGCATGTCCTAACTTCTTGGGTGGAACCACAGGTGATGGGAACATGTCTGGCAAAGCCTTCAGCAGGGCGAGTGACTGCTTTACTGTTAAAAACAAAAAAAGTCTCATTGTTTTCCTGCAACCAGTTATTAAACAAACATTAATACTTTTATGGAATTCTCCATTATCAGTATTCATATAACCTTTATTTATACACGTGCGATAAATGGAGGGGTGACCCTCATTTGCAATGATGTCGAGTCATTCACCTTTGTCCAGCAGTGGAGTTCTCATGACCCTTTTGAAAACTCCATAAAACTCTGCCTTCGCATGAAAGTCCCTCCACCGGGTCTTCATTTCAGTTATGAAGTGGGAGTTCCCTCGATTCAGGATCCGCTGGAGTTCATCCATTAGCTAACACACAGACAGACATAAGACAAAGAAATATTAATATCTAAAGTATAATTAAAATCTGGCTATAAAACTTTCTATGACAGTGAAAATATGGGGACCACAACTAAAAAATTTAATTGAATAGGTACAAACCATTATAGAATCTTTCTAGACTGAGATCTGTAAGAACAACCTGAACGAACCAAAACATCAAACCACTAACCAGGCTTAAGAAGCATATACATTGAATAGATCTGCTTACATGATCCAGTTCTCTGAAGCAGGGATAAGCTTGAAGGATATTGGTAGGCCTGTCCTGCTCCTTAGCGTCATCAGAGTCAATGAAGGCCCGTCTTGCTTGGAATTCAAGGTCCAGGAGCTGAGAAACATCCTTCTTGTTGGGTCTGGCCTTGGTTTTGTACATCTCCTGTAAAGTTTTATAATGTCTTGCCTGGTTCTGTGGGCTCTCGGTAGCTTCTGACGCTAGAAAACATAAACCCCACCAATTAACATTTAAATGTAGCCTATCATTAAGACCACTATTACCATTTCTAGACATTACAGTTTAAATGGGACATTAACAAACAAACACCCACAGTGATTAAAATAGGACAATAACATATGAGTAATCTAGAACAAGAACGGTTCAAAACAGCATGATGACATTGTAGAATTTTCTTAAAAATATGAAATTGTCCCTTGTTAAATATAATATTAAAAGTTGCATTTATACTGAAACGCAATCTACTGTTTCAATGTGTGTACTTACAATGAGACTGTTCAAACTCTGGGGAGCTGCAACTGGATGGTGGTGATCTCTCCAAGATCAAAGTTGAGGAGGTGGACTCGTCAGTGTCGGTGGACATCTCCTGGCTTTGTTGAAAGCTAAGGCTCCGTGGCCTCTTTCTTGAAGGAGTCGCCCCCTGCTTCTTTTTGGGGGTTGTCACATTCTGGACCCTTTTCTTAAGCTGTTTCTTAAGATTCCTGAAAAGACAGACAAACGGAGTGTTTAATAAATCACATTAAACAAAGTCGTATCTGGAAATTAAGCCAAACCAGTACATGCACGTTGCCTTGATTAAACTAGATGAAACACATCCCTCCCATTTTAATTGGCAAATGTTTGCATTTTGACTGTCATGCAGTGGAAAACAATGCTACCCACAAGATGGACACCTGAATAGTGACTTACCCACTCAGCTCTAGTGGTCACAGATCTGTCCCGAAGCATTGGGTAGTAGTCAATGAGACGCTGAGCCATTACAGTGAGTTCACGGCTGCATGGATACTGGAAGTCATCACCTGCTGCTCTCTTAATAGTATTCATGCTTGTTACTGTATTCCTGATTAATCGACAGCGAAGCTCTTTGGAAAGCATATATTCTCCCTCTTCTCCAGTACGCTGTTTTTCAAAAAAGGTGCTTCTTGCTTGCTCCAATTCTGTGTCTGTGTATACAACATACTGTGGGCTGACAAGCTGTACGATTCTGCCGGAACCATGTTGAGGCCTTGGGCTTGGAGAGGGGAGGGAGGGAGAGGGAAAGGAAACTGAGGGGTTGGGAGTGGGGCTGAAATCACTGGTCCCAGAGGAGGTGCCTGGTGTGCACAGGTCTGATTCCTGACCCTGTATGAAATATACATTTATTTTGTGGTAATATTAAGGCAAAGAACAGTACACTGTGACAACATACAAAAAAAAACTCAATTGTTAAAATGTATCATTACCTTATCTTCATCATGAGTGAGTCTCCAAATGGTTCGTCTTCTTAAGAAGTGCTCTGGCCCAGGAAAGAGATCACGCAAATCCTCCTTAGAGAGGCAGGGCAGCATGTCTGTACTTATATTAGCAGCTGAAAAACACATTTAATAACAGAGTAAATATTTAGGTTATTATGAAAGTTTTTTTATACATGCAAACAGTCAAAAGTTCAATTGTTTAACATAACGCACTCCGAGCTTCTTTAAACGTCAGTGGCATTTTAATAGGCGCGCTGCCAACACATCCTACCATAGGAAATGCATTGCAGACAGCCTCTCCGCCTTGAAAAAGCGCGTTTCATGGACACTAGGCTAAGGTTACAAAGGTGTAACTGATGTGTTAACTGAATCAGGATAACAACTCACACTGGGAATGGGAAAATAAAATGCATTTTTTTTTAAAGATATCAAAACTAGCCCCCCCCCCTCCTGATGTGTACATGCATGCACACTCGTGAGAAAACATAAAAACATTGTATTTTGATGAGGTTGTTATCCAAGCCATAGTAAAGACCAACTCAACCCAGAATGGCGAGGAAAAACTCGCTCCTGATGTGGCCATGGACGTTTTATAGAAGGATGTGGCCTGTCACTACACGATTTGAGGAGCCTGCACGATATGAGGACCGCATGTGCAGAACGGCCGCCATCTTGGAAAGCCCGCAGTCGCCTAGGCAACGCACGTCAGCGTCCTCACCCCCGCCCCCTCCTAAAGTTCCCCCGTGAGCACAAACTCAAACACACAAAGTCCGTGGGTCAGCGGCCCCTTAACTGAATTTAATTCCAACACGTAATCAGTAGCATGATTAATTGTTCTATCTTCATAACAAACTCAATTTCATGAAAATCGGTTCAGAATTGAGCGAGTTACAGTCTGTTTTTAGTGCAGTCTGTGGCTGTGTCTTGATTCAGGGGTTGCGGTCTTGGAACCGGCCTCGTAGGCTGCATTTGAAGACCGATTGCGTCATAGCGGCGCGCAAAGGCTGTCCCATTTGCAAGGCTCCTTGCAAGGCTCCTCATATGCGGTCGTGAAATGCAGCCTTCGTTTCACGGTTTTGAAGCAGTTTTGAAGGCTGCATCAGATGTATCCTTCGTGGCCCAACATATCCCAAGATTCATTGCGTTTTTTTCAGAGATTGCATAAAATAAAATAAAAAATAACAAAACAGCAACGTGTTGCTCCATCTTCTTAACTTTTATCTTCCTTTCTTTTTTTCTTGTACTTTTTTTTCTTTTCGTCTGGTAGACAACTTATTTTTCTTTTTTCCTCCGCTGACAGGGCTGTCTCCGTTGGCAGCAATCAGGGTTGCTAGGCAGCACAGGAGCGGCGAGTCGTCACGCAAGGTAACGGCTTGTTACGTAAACCGGAAATGCTCGTAAACGGAGACCTGCGGAGACTGTCTCGTTTAACAAGGCTCGTTGGCCTTAAAACCGGCCTTAAAATCGGCCTTCATAGGCTATAGCCTTCATAGACCGCGAGACTGCGTCCTACCAAGTGCGTGGTCTCTGAATCAAGACACAGCCTGTGGCTCTCCAAAACACTCTGAGCTAAGCAGGCTGTCAACGATGGCGGCCATTTTGCGCACGCGCACCTCATATCGTACAGGCTCCTCAGATCGTGTAGTGACATGGCCAATGGACCTATAAAGAAAGATATGGCCGACAAAAAAGAGTTTGGGGCGTTTCGCGCGCTTCCGCGTCCTGTGTGGTCCATGGTGTGACCCACGCACATTAATTTTAAAAGTTGAGGACGGCTTTTGCCTTCAAAAAGGGAAAGTTAATTGTTTAGCTTAATCGCTAAGCTAAACAATTCAATATATATTTAAGACCAATTTAAAGCTCATTTGCATACTGTGTCTGGCACTAAACCACTATTAACTAAACTGCAATTGGTCGATAGTGCAGTTATTAACAGCTTACGTCAACAATGTAACTAAGTAAACTCTAGCTAGCTAGTTTAGCATGCTAACGCAACGTGTTGCCCTCTCCCCATAGTGCATTTTTTTAATGGTTAAAATGTCCATCGTGTAACCGTTTTGTAAATGTGCACTCCCCCCTCCCCCCAATAACTTGCTAGCCAACTTTCAAATTCAAATAAATGTTATCTGAGAGGTACAGATATAAACAAATATATAATTAATATGCAAGGATACAATACCTTTCAATACTGCAGTTGTTATATGATCCATGCCCGGATATATGGCATCTCCTCCACCGTCGTCCATCGCGTAGTTAAAGCTAATAACAAGATGAAACTCGCGGTCGTGCAGCATAGACGGCTTCTGACTGTGGAGTGTGGCGACGTGAAAGCCTGCCAACCAGCCACCAATGTATGTGCTAAAGCTAGCTACGTCACGTGCACCTGACCCCTGACCGCTTGCCCGCGCTTTCCCATTGGATGGTACCATTTCATAAAGAGGGGTTACGAGAAATTTTAAATATTGTTAATATAGAGAATATCATAAACTGATTCAGTCATGGGTGAAATTACTTCAATATATTTGAATATGCACTCATTCCACAGGTTATTCACAGATGTTATTATGGCGTATACACCTATATATAGAAAAAACTTGACTCACTGGCTTCCCCTATATAGCTAGATAATGGATAAACATCCACATTAAATAGTTGGGCAATAATTCACCTTCTGGTGTCCTTGGCAGACATTAAGAAAACAGAAGCCTCTTTTTTTTTTAATGTTGTCCCTTAATTTACACTAAAATGAAAAAAAAAAAAAAAAAAGTAGATCAGGCAATATAACAAGTTGTGTTTTAAATGTGGTTTTGGCTATATCTCCTTTGTCCCATGGTCCAGTTTTGGACATTTAACCCTTCTTAATTGAAAAAATAATATTGATATAATAGGCTATTACTTTAAACATTTAATAATACAAAAAAAGTCTATTTTAATTAGATGTATTCTGTGTTGTTAGAAATATTGGTATTGTATGTATTATTTCACTACAAGAACACCTGTCCCTTGGGTTCACCATAATTTCCAACACACTGAACAAAATGTGAATTATGGAAGGTTTCTTATATGTGTACTAGGTGATCACAGCAGTCTTTTGACAGTATAGAGTACATGGCTAGAAGAGAAATTCAGCTCCATAGTGGGAACAGACAACCGTAGAAGCCAAGGTAAAGATTGGTTAAATCAAGAATGTTTATTGTTTGTCATTTCCAAACAACTAATATTTCCTTTAAATGATTAAATAATAATAAACATTTTATGATGTGTATTCTGAGTACATTTAATGCTAACTCTAAAAAAAGGACATTTCCAAGCTGATACAGTATTAGCAGATATTTCAAATAATGTGACAACATGTCATTTCCACCACTTTTCAATGTAATGAAGGACCTGTGGTGGAAATGACAATGGCGTTGTTATTAAATGCTTTTCATTTGGCTTATATAGGCTACCTAGAAAATATGCATAATAAGTTAAAGAGCAAAACAAATTTATTAGCTAACTCATATAGGCCTACATATTTTTCAACATTACTGTTTGTCACATGTAATTTCCAACACATTCTGTAATTTCCACCACACAGTCATTACCAACACAACACATATTTTGAAGTAAAAATCATAGACAATAAAAAAAAATAGCACTATTTTGTTTTATGATTTTTAAAATTGTTCAGCTATTGTTATGATTAAACTATACTGGTCTAGAAAAATCATGATCATCATGATTTTGCCACGTAAGAAATTGATTGAAGGTGCTGTAAACGAAATGGTTCTTTTAGCCAACTTCCTGTCAGTTACTGCAGTTAGCAGTCCCCTCGCTCGTCCCTACGTCACCACATTAATGCATTGCGGTCTTCAAGCAGCGAGTTATCTAGCATCATCTCAGATCCATAAGTGTGGATCTGGATGCATTGGGAAAGATTTTTACCTGCTCCGCCATTGTAGGCGCATAAACATTCACCCATCTGTCGCTCTGCACGTGCACCGGCAGTGAGACGGGTGCCGGTTTGTAGCGTTCTCTCTTCTGATTGGTTATCAGTAGTGGGATCCTCGAAAAGTTTATTTGCCGATTAGCCTACATGCAAAGCGTGTGACTGAGAGATCGGCTCTATGAAATGCGCACATATAAGTGATCACTGTATGAATAAAGAGCTATTTAACACTTAAATTAACATAAATAAATCGCTTACTTTACCTTTAAGTTGATTAGCTAAAAGCATCTTCACAATGGTAAAATGTTAGCTTTAAAACCCTGAAAATAAATTATTTATACATCTGGTCACATCTGTCTGTGGAACTAAGATATTTTAAAAATGCGGGCTAAGTTCATAGTTTTGTTTAAAAACCACATTTATGCAGTGTGGTGGAGATGACGATTTCCTCTGAACAAGATGGAAAAATGATATATTATTTAAATAATTTCAGCAGCCACTATCAGGATATGTTTACACAAGATGGAGAAGTGAAACATATCAATACTTTCTCAAAATAACGTTTTCGATTTCTAAAACTTAGAGCAGTGTGTTGCAAGATTGACAATTAAACAATCAATTATTTGATTGTTATCTGTTTTTAAAGTTAAGAGATATAATGCTTGAAATAAGACATTCAGATTTTGACTTAGCACTTTTGTACTTATCAGTATTGATCTAACACCTTTAGAATAAGGGTAATTCTCATTTTAAGCATTAACATACTCAGAACCAGTGAAAAAATCTCAACAACAAGTTATAATGCCTTATTAAGATAATTAAGGAATAAAACACTTAAATCAAGTGAAATGCTCTTACGCAAAAACTGCCTGGTAAGCAGAAATATCTTGACAGACAAAAAACAAGAATATTTTGCCTAGATTTAAGATATTTCATCTTGGCTAGATTTTAATTTTTGCAGTGCAATAGAGGAATGGCATAACTACTGTGATTCACAATGGAAATGTACTAGTTCATACACATGGAGGGAGTTCGCATGGAAGTGCTTAGTAAGATTTTTTATTACCCCAAAACTAAAAGCCCATTACTCTGGAGGAGACTCTAAATGCTGGAGAGGCTGTGGAAATCGGGATGCAAACCATTGGCATATATTTTGCGAATGCCCAGGGTTAAAACATTTTTGGTCAGAGGTACATAAAACAATGGAAAAAATATTCCACACGAAAATTCCTAATAACTTCGAAACATTTATTCTAGGTAAAGCTGATTTTTTTATGAGAAATATTGATAAATATTTATTTCAAATAATGATAACAGTAGCTAAGAAAAACATTACTAGACATTGGTTGCATCCCGATCCTCCCACATTAGAAGAATGGGCAGACACAATTAATGACATTTATCTGATGGAAAAAATAACCTTCTCACTTAATTTACAAATGGACAAGTTCACTAAGATATGGGAAAATTGGACTTTGTTCATGAAAAAGACGCAGACAAATTATATAGCTCCGATGGATTAAGGGAAGAAAAATCTCCCAAACCGAACCCCTACATGTGATGGATTGTTGCCCTTTTTATTTGTATTTGTTTTTGTTCGTATTCTTATTTATGTCTATTATTTCTAATCTAGAAAAAACATGCTACGTTTTTCCTATTTCTATTTTTCTTATTTATTTGATGTAAAAAATACACCCACTCTAAAAGGTGCTAGGTTATCCCCCTTCAAAAGGTGTCTTTCTTTCTTTCTTTCT
Organism: Ammodytes marinus; assembly: GCF_949987685.1. NCBI lineage: Eukaryota > Metazoa > Chordata > Actinopteri > Uranoscopiformes > Ammodytidae > Ammodytes > Ammodytes marinus. The sequence continues at coordinate 9,449,597 of NC_137220.1, forward strand.
TTATTTTTATTTTTCTCTTCTCTCTCTTTGATATATTGATATATTATTATTGTCAATGCATCCCTGTTACATTGTTCTAGAAAAGTAAAAAAAAAAAAAAAACAGAAAGGGGAGTATTAAGGTTTTGCTGGTTACGATCATTGATTGTTTCACTTGTACTGTTTTTTATTTTCAGTAATCAACAACAAGAAATAACTTGTAAACAATGTTTTGATGTATGCAATACTCTATAAATAAAAAAAAAAAAAGAAAAAGGAGGTGACCTGATAACCTAACGTCTCTCGTATCACTCCGTGCAGGCCCGGCCCTGGGCATAGGCAGTATAGGCAAATGCTAGGGGCGCATCCATCCGCAGGGGGCGCCGCTACAAAAAATAAAAAAATAAATGGGCTACCAAAACTTTATTAATTTTTTTTTTACTAATACTGTTAATACTATAATTTCAAAATGTTTAAGTTAAGCTTAAAATATGACGACTACTGAGGATAGACAAACTCTAAAAAAAAGAATAAGCGAGTTTGTACTGCTATCAAGATTGTACTGCTATCAAGTTAAATAGCAGTACAATCCAGAGGTCTCTGTCATTTAATTTTGTAAAAGAGCTTTTGTGTGGAATTATATTCAATGCAAAGTTATGATTTATTTAAACTATACTTGTAATAGATTATAATTTTAAATTTTAACGTCTGCATTTTTCTGTGCGAATCGTAATATTGTATTAATTTTTTAATGTTATGACACTTGTTTTGTAATATGGTTTTTATTGTGTGGGTTATTTTCTATCTAAAATAAAATGAAATGTCAAAGACAAAGCTATCCAGTTATGTGTGAGTGTATGAACAGTGGTGGACCTGACTGCAATGCAATGGGGGGCGCCAGCTAAAATCTTGCCTAGGGCGCCAAATTGGTCAGGGCCGGCCCTGAGTCTCCGTGGCATATTCATCTTTAATTGGCTGCGATGAATGTTTTGGGGGCTCTGATCTACGATTTTTTTCGAGATGACATTTAACTCACTTTGACTGACATTTTTTTTCTCACTTTTTTTTATTCACAAGATTTCACAAGAAGACCACCCTATCAGGACAGCTATCGAAAACCCTTTCTGCCTACACAAGAGTAATAGTCTCGTCGCCTTTGTGCAATCTTTGTGCAAAAAAAACGCCTTTGTGCAAAAAAATCTCGGCTGCGGATGAATGACAGTCGTTTAGACACGATTTATTCCAATGTTAAAGTACAACAAGTAGTTCATGCAAGTGCGGGCAAGAAGGGGGAAACGCAAGATAACCTTCTAGAGCATAAAGACAGGAATTCAGACTTATATTTCCTATGTGGCCGGCGGATATGGGCCTTAGGCAGGATAACAGTATGCTAAACACATGGTTATAAGACAAGCATAAGCATTTACCTTTTCATCTCTCTCTCTCTCTCCCCCACCATGTCTTGACAGATTTAAAAATACTCTTGGAGTTATAATTGTTATGCAGATGAAGACGGCCATTTCCTCTCTTTATGTGAAGGATTGTTATTCCCTATAGAAAACCCTGAGTCTGTTGATCGGTCTCTGCTGACTCTTGTTCTAATGACTATGAGATTGTGTGTGACATGTGCAGTCAATCCGCCGAAATAACAAGGTATAAGAAAGTAATGCGCACAACTCTTTGCGTTGGCAGAGCAAGCTTCACCTAGGCTGTTACTAATGAGAGTAGATATTTCTCTTACAGAGGCAGTTGGTTGGATTTGAAAATCAGCAATGAGTCTGGTCTGGAAGGTATGGTCTAAGTGGCAAGATGGACAGAATATCTACACATGACACAGAAGCTACACATGTAGCTTTGACAAAGCAGTATGAGTCATCAACAGAGTGACTGTAATGGTTTCTAAAGGTGTTATATGTTTGTTTTTATGTGCCATCATTTTCTTCAATTCAACTTTAGACATACAGTTAATAAAATGTGTGGAGAAAAGGTTCTATATTTTGAGGAATATGCAGATTGTATTTCTTGCTGCAAGTTAAAAGGTGCTACAAGGGACTTTTTTATGTTTCTGAAACAGTATAATTTTTCTTCTGATGATGTTAAGTAAGTGCATTGACAGTGTTATATAACAGCAAACGAGACCATCAGTGCAAAGACTGATATTTTTATAGTTGTTCTTAATGCCTTTTCTCATAGGTACGCTCACCCAGGAACAACAGCTGGGGTTTTAAGAACACTATCGCTTTTGTCCAAAGGTGTTGCTAGAATTAACACAAACTGAAAGTTTCTTGGAGCACCTTTGAATGAGATAATTGATACAACTCATGTCTGCACAGTAGTTAATATGAAGCCACAGCCTTGGCTCTGGTAGCTCAGCATAAAGACTGGAAACAGCTAGCCTGTCCAAAGGTAGAAAAACCCACCTACATTTTAAAACCTGTTTGATTAACTCGTACAAAAACTGAAGTAAAAATGATACGGTTTAACAGGGGATTATTTGTAATCCTTAAACCACACCTTTTTAGTTGTTTACAATGTAGTTTTAATACAGAATCAACAGACAATATGAAATACGTTAATGAGCTTAGACTGTACTTTTTAGACAGTTTGTGTCAGTCATACTTATGTTAGTTCATGTGTCTCCATGATCCTGTTAGTTTAGTTAGTTTGTTTCAACCTGAGACAAAAAAACTCATATCCATATGTTCGTGATATAATGTCTGTGTGGTAACAAGGATGCATTCTCTCAAGTCAAGTTACTTATCTTTAAATGATGCAAGCCATTACAAAATGGTTAAATGAAATAAACCAATTTCCTGTTTGTTCTCTGGAGAGATGACAAAGCTAAACGGTTTTGACACAGATGATGAAAACAGTAAAATGCCTCTTTAAGTATCAGCACAGCTGTTAATTATTTGCTTTCCGAGGCATTGCCCCTGGGGTGGTTTTTGAAGACTAGCGTTCAGCATTTTTTGGACAGCGTATGATTATCGAAACAAAACAGTGCTAGCTCTAGCTCAGTGCTATTTCCCTGTCAAGATTGGCATCTGTCTTGGCAAAGGATGTATTGAATTCAGATCAAATGTAAAGGTCACTAGAACAGCTTCAATGATGTTAACACACTTTGTCGATTTGTTTTCTCATTCTCTACTAATTTCTGCTTCAAGAAAAAAATATTATCTTTGATGGTGGTTTCTTCCAGTATTTTGTTGCCTGGTGTCTCTAATGACCCCGTCAGTAGTCCGTGTCTGTAAAATTCGGTGGAAGGATGAGGGTTAAAAAAACACCAAACTATGAGTCCGTCAGCTGTGGGGCATGAGGCATGTGTCGGGCTGTATGAGCTTCCATTGTGTTTTTCATGTGTTGCTGCTGTATTGGTAAAATTGACAAAAGGAACAACAAAGATATGTCTTGAAACGTATTCAGGGCCAGTTTAAATTACTTATTATACCAACACTAGTGTTTGGCTGTCAGGGGCTGCGGAGATAGAGTGTCAATGTTGTAGTCAGACTGGGCTCAGAGGGCTGTGTGTATATGCAGCCTGTAGCCATGTGCTTTCCTGTCATGGTCTGGCCAAGATGACAGACAGACGGGCCATTCTGTCACTCAGCAGAGGTGGAGGAGTGTCTGAGGGCCAAGACACACGCATTTGAAACACGGCAAGAGAGTGTGTCATGTTGTCAAAACACCACAATACTCCTTGCAAGTGAAAGTGACATTTTTGAAATGCACAACAAGCCTTTTGTAAATTTGAAATATCTAACTATAATGAATGAAAAAGAGTGCTTTGTAACAAACAAGGGTTACAAGTCATTAAAGTTAAGACAATAAATTATCAAAGTGATAATTTACCCTGCCCTCAGATAGTGATCGTCCAATCGCAACTCTTGCTGGCTGTTAATGTCAACATTGAAAGCTTAGCATTAGCATAAGCTAGCAAAAACAAAACAAACAGAGAACAGACTGCTTACATTTTTTAGAGTTTCACTTAATATAATGTTGCCTTGCGCTTAATCATTTGGGGCAATACTGTAAGTTAGGACACTGCATAAAGAAAATGGCGTTTATGGCTATACTTCATTATCTTGAAACAGTATGTGAATTGTTTTTAATACAAATTAATTTAATTACACCCAATTAATAGGGAGCATATAGAGTAGCATCTTAATATTTGTTATAACAGCTTATTTTCCATACCCTTGAGGCTCCGTCAGATTGCACCAAAACATCTGTTCTGAAAACAACAGAAATATCATGGGTACACATTGTTGCTAAATACACATCAAATCAACATAATACCTGTCTCTGATCTGATTACTGGCATGCCAGGAAACACACTTTGATGTATACAAATGCAGTAGTTAGACATTTTAATTACCTTGGAGCAGTATGAGTAAGTCATAATGCGAGGCGTTTTTTTTAGTTCCCCACGTCAACATCTTTAGAGACCTTTTGAATTGGAAAAAAGACACAGTTTGGATGTTTATAAAATATTCCAACCGTGTATAGAAAGAACAAGAAAGCCCAATTTGCAAAAAGCCAACTGCTTTTCTTTCTGAAGGAAGTCAACCACTTTTTTTCTGCTCTTAAGCACTTAAGCCACATGAATAATTACAGGCTTCGGGAATGTCTGACAATGTGGTCATGAGATTGCTTGTCACACGCTGCACGTCAAATCATCGTACTAATAGAACACCGAGCTGTCCAAATGGGACTTGTACCACATCTTTATCAGTGATATAAGTCTGTCTCTCGGGTGTCCCCATTTTGTCCCAGAAATGCCCAAAGCAGCTAGAGACCTTACAGTGTCTTCTGCTTTGCAACCAGGTAAGACAAATATCAGTTTAAGGAATGGAATGTTTAAAAGCCTGCTTGTTCGTTATCATGATGGTGGTACCTCATCATTCTGAAAAAAAACTGAATGCATGTGAGGCTAATCTTAACTCCTTTTGACAGGCCTGAAAGCCTGGTCACTTCAAGGTTTTTTTTTGTGTTGTTGTCGGCATCCTTAGCTGTGAGAAATCACAAACAACCAGTAGGCGAATAAAGGATCATTTAATCGCATTCTGCCTTGCCGAGGTAAAAGTCAATGCGGAGACCATTTATAATGAGGCAATCATCAGGTAGACCTCGTGATTATATTGTTTTTTTTATAATATGCCCTGAAATTCTCCAGGCTCACAAATCTTCCCTCAGACCAACAGCAGCAGAACTCCTCCTGAGCCCATTAAAGCTGTGAGAAAGAAGAAAAAAGCAACCAGCAACACATTACATGCTTCCGTAGAGTATGCATATTAAAATGAATCATGCTAAACTGCAGAAGGTTTTGCACCCAACATTCAACCAGGCTTGTATAAGATTAGTAGTGAGTGGCCTGTTGACTTGAAAACGTACATTTGAAATATGACGTGATCATGTGAACAACTAAGCAGAGGATTAATTGAGGAGCAAATTCTGTCCTGGGGGCTTTTAACCGCTCTGCTCAGATATAAAAACCTGTCTATTAAAAGTATTAATATATATATATATATACACCCATTTAAGTTCATCTCAGATAATCCCCGTTGAAAGCACTCTTTTTATATATTTTCTTTGAGACACAAGTGGTGTGGGGGGGGGGGGGGGGGGGTAAAATGGTTTGAAATACTCATGTTCAAATCATAAATCCTTGTTGAGTGAAATAAGGCTGTGGTGTGATGTATTAACTACAACAACATATAGTGCAATAACTGAGGGTAATGAATGCACTGTGAATTTGACGAAAACACAATATTTAATGTGTGCATAATCATGGCATGAAGAAACTACTGGAATAATTCCTAATATTGCCTTTATCTTTTGAATTAAAGCTAGGTGAACACTTTAACACCCCATATGTGATGGTTAGACATCTCATTCCAAAACCATAGCCACCGATCTGCTGCCACAAAAGTCTCTGTCCGCTCTCTGGATAGGCTTTCAGCAGGACTTTGGAACCTGGCTGAAAGGATTTGGTGCCAATCAGCCACAAGAGCATTAGTGTTGCTAACCACGGATGTTTGCTGATAAAAGTCTGACTCACAGTTGTGATGTGGGGTTGACGTCTAAAAAAAACACATTTCTTAATGGATCTCTGCATGGCTTTAAGCTTGGAGGCATTGCTTGTTGAAACAGGAAAGGGCCTTCCCCAAAGTGTTGCCACAGTAAAATCACTTAAATCCACTGATACAAATTGTTCTTAAAACAAAAACAAACGTGAGTTTGCTATCTGTGTTTATGGACCTAAACAGTGGAACATCCTTCCCTTGGATCTAAGGACAGAAACCCTTGGAATTATAAAACAAAAAAAATTAGTTGAAGAAATATAGCGCTTTAATTTGGCTTTTATTTTGGGCTAGTCTAACATTGTCAACTTGTTGTGCTGTTGCATTAACACATTGAAGCCCAAACCATGTAAACAATCATACAGTGTAGAGACATATTTATGAGTCTAGTTTTGGAAATGAGCACATACAGTACGGTTTATCATAAGTGATGTAATTACCACTATTCCCGTAATGCTGGAAATAACACAAACAGTTGTCTTTCTGGCAACAATAAAAATGTAAAAAAATAAATAAAGCAGGTGTAAGATTTAACACTTAAATGAAACAGCAGCTGTATATCCCTGCCCTGATCTCCATACTTTACTCTGGAGGCTCATTTACACTAAATATCTGACTGGCAGAGATAAGAAGAGAAAACAAACTGTTTCCCTTTTCACACATTTCTGGTGTTTGAATGAGCTGGTTGGCAGAGAGGTTTTGAGTTTTCCTTGTTCATGTGTTAGCCCAACTCATTAAAGTAAACATAAAGTCACATTGTGTGGTGAATGAAATCTGAACTGCCATTACAACATTACAAGCTAGCAGGCAGCTACAACTGGCCCTTGTTCACTGCATTTCTAAGCCCTTGACTAAAGCGTGAGCCTCTTTTCTATCACTGCTATCATGAGAATTTATTGCTTCTATGTAAAAGAGTCATTAGGCAATTAATTTATTGTGTAACTTCACACACCCCGGTGTCCAATTCGATTTATGAGAGTGGATTGATGGTGAAATTATATTGTTCAAACGACTAAAGCATTAACTTCATACAAGGGGAGGGGTCTACTGCCACTGCAGCGGAACACAGGGAGTTCAAAGATAGGTCAGCTGGCTGGTGTACACACTGACTGTTTTTCTGGGATGATAAAATCCGTAAAGAGCTCACGGTGGTTAATCATGTACAGTATAGTAACACAGGACACACAAACCTGGGCCCTGGCAGAGATACACAGAGTTAAGAGACCGGTTTTCAAGAAATAAAGCAACACTTAAAAGCAAACACAAAATTTGTGTTATTGTTTGTTTGTTTGTAACCTTTATTTAACCTCGAAAGATCAATTGAGGGGTGACCCTCTTTTACAATGACGTCGAGTTAAAAAATAGCAGGTTTCAAATAGCGGATTTTCATGACTTTGCGTGTGTGCCAGTATCTAGATGTGACCACGTTTATTAGAAAACATTTCCTCTTTGTAACATATACCGTCAGTGCAAGACATATTCTCAAACGTTTCAGTGGGAGAGGCACCAAAAAGCCGCACTGCAGTTTGCTCTGCCAAATCATATGATCACAGCGCTTAATTGAATACTGATGTGGAATGGAGACAGCGGTGAGGGTTTCACAAGTAATTAAAACATGCTACTCAGCCCATATGGATAATTTGCTTTAACTCATTTATCCTCTGTGCTGGAAGTGTACCTGCTTCAAGTGCTGGCAATTGACGAGGGCTTTTTCATGGTCAGCAATGGCTATGCTCCTCAGGAAAGAAATTAATGCCCACCTGTGAACATATTATTCTGCAGGTTTTAATCAGGTAGAATTCTGAAATATATGCCATCAGAAAATGAAATTAGAGCCACCCAATTATGAATACAGCACATTTTCAGGTACAAAAAAATGTATGAATACAGTGGAAGAGCCAAATTAAACAGGGCATTAACATTTTAAAGGTGGTGTCAGCAATTATGAAGAAAGCTTGTTGTCAAAATATTCTTTTGTAAAAATCTGTGAAATTTCCAACCGTTCTGCTACCTGTCCGTACTGTGTGTGCACTTAATAGAAATTAGTGTTTAATAAACAACCTAGCCCTTGTAACAGGGTATCTAGACAAACGGTATGTAAACAAAGGTGCTCGGAGAGACATGCCAGTTTCCAGAGCCTAGGCTGTGTGTTAACAATTTATTTTTAAATCAGCGCACATGAAGTACAGGTAGCAGATCGTGAGGAGATTTTGAAAAGAAGTGATTTTGACAACAAGCATACTCCAGAATCACTGACTCCACCTTGAACACAGTAAATACTGAAAAACATGGTACAAGGACAACCGAAACTTAGGCTCAACAGACCATACAGCTTACATGTTGCCAGCATTTATCAGTTAATAAGTATGGGCAGGGGAATACACAGCAGGTCTCTCATTGCATTATCCAGTCAGCACATTTTTATTTTCTGGGAGAGATGAAGGCCAAATAAACAGCCAAGCTGGTACAGATTTGGTACGGGGATGATGATGCTGCCAAGTTGAACCATAACAACCATTGGGAATACCTGGTGTGGCAATACACCTGGGCTTTCATCCTTCAACCAGAGAAAACTGGTAGGAGATGCTGTTTGGATGTAGGTGCATAGTAGTAATCCAACAGCATAGTTGAGCAGGTTGAGGTTCAGTATGGATTTTTATTACCATACGTTCCAGCCTCAGGTGCAAGTGGTGCAGCTGCAGTAGACTGCGTTGTTTCCTTAACATCGACCATATGTTACCCGAGAGCAAGTGGTGTCCATGGTGCTATAACTACACTATATACTACATGGCCCTTAGCTGTTAGTTCTCATATCTTGGGTGTTTACTTTAATTCCGTCTAATTCCTCTGTCACTGCTAAGGTATTGTGAAAAATACATTGTGATGGCGCAAATATGTTAAGCCGCTCCCATTTCTGTGCCAAAGTATCTCAAGTGGCACAATGTACATGCCATCATTTCAGACAGAATGGTTTTCTGGTCTCAGTTGCAGACGGCAGGCAAAAAACAAGATTTTGTTTTTATTTCTCTGACTTGAGAAAATGTGACTTTGTGATGCTCAAAGCAGTTTGTGGGAGCGATCAAGTGTGACTGCTCCGGCTAAGGAGGTAATCATTTGCTCTATTTTGAAATGTGTTCTTCCCCAATCCATCCCCCCTCCCCCCCAAACCCCTCTCCCAAATGGTCTATCCATAATACCAAACAAACAAACCATCATACTGACTAAATGGCGTTATTATACGGTGTATGTTATATAAATCCCGTTCCCTTACAATTTAGCTTACACATGAAAAAAAATGAAAGCAACATCAGAGGTTAAAATCACAATCACAATTTGTTAGGGTTAGTGTGTGCCTTGTGCGACTACTTGAGAATTAAAATTGATGAATGCCAATTTTTTATCACTTTGCCCTTGTCTAGTTGACACTGCAGCAGGGAAGTGGCTGCACGTCTCCCAACAGAGTATCTTCTGTTTATGTGTTGAGGCCGGAGGGACATCTTTTTGTGTTTAACACCCTTGTCGTCGTAATTAATTGCAAATTGCCGTGTGACACTGAGGCACTCTGTTATTCTACAAAATGACTTGGAAAAAAAAACCATTTGGCTGAAAATGATTCAACATCATTCACCCGGTTATGCTTTCATACCTTGAGATTCTTTTGTTGTAGTATTTTTCGTCTTCTCGGCCGATTTAAAAATGAATGATATTCAAAACCGTTGGCTTAATAAGAACTTTAAAAACTGTTTTTCTGACAACGTTTAAAGACGATTTGATTACAGTCTTTGAAAACATTTTTGAAGTAGTTTATTTAGCCTACATAATTGCCGTTTGATGGGATCATAACTAATATTCTCTTTACTCCCAGAATAGAACAGAACATGTGAGGACAACAATAGAAAAAAGGCGTTTACGAAGATTACGATTTAATAGTTTGCTTCTATTCTATCCATAAACATTTGACACATTTCTATGTAAGCTCTTCCCGTTGGCAGCCCTGGATTACACAAGTTATCTCCAACAAAAAAACGTTATCCCTGCATTTGTGATGTGTGTTTATGGCAGATTCACATGCTGTGTCAAACTACCTCTGCTGGGGAGATTAAGGGTGTGTATGGGGGTTTACTGGAAGTGCTCAAACAAGCTCCTCACAGGGCTGAGGGCTATACCCAGATCCATTCAAGGATTACAACCCCATATCTCCTCCCATCGTGAGTATTGAAAACCAGCGAGATGTTCAACGACTTGCGACAGCCATTTCACAGTCGAGGTGTTGTCTGTCCATTCTCTGAACCGATAAAGAGTATCTTGCCGCTGGTTTTAGGGCTGTAACCAGGAGAAATAATGTGGAACAGCCGCAATAAACAGGTTAAAGGTCCTGCAGAGGTTTTGTATGCAGTCTTATATCTTTATGCAGGTTTTATATTATGGTCTATGCTTGTTGTCGAAATCAGTGAATATCTCCTCCCGCTCTGTAAACTGGTTGCTAGCTAAGTTGGAGCATACCCTTTGTTTACGTACCAGTTTACAAATCAGGCTGTGTTATAAAGCAACATTTTAATTTTTCAGCACACCGACGGACAAGTAGATTGTGAGGAAATATTCACTGATTTTGACAAAAAGGGATTTTGAAAACAAGCATTCTCCAAAATCTCTGACTCCACCTTAAATGTGTGTGGTTGTCTATACACCATTTTGTTTTACCGTTTCCTTTTTGACAGTGCAGTGAACACACTTGTACATGTCGTATGCGGTCCTTCTTCACAGCGGACTCTAATCCCCTTCACTCTTTTGCAGGTAGAAAACTCCAGGGAAGAGAAGTGACCCGCTGAGATTACGGTGTTAGATTAAATCTAACTGTGATTAAATAACCAACCGTTATATGACTGTTGCAAATTAATTTCCCCAGTGTCATGTCAGCCCGATTTACGCAGTGTGTCTGTGGAGCCTAGTGTGAGCTGCTGCATATTAGCTGTATATAGTCAGACCATCTTTGGAGACAAGAACAGCTAGACAAGACGAGTAGTGGCTGGCTTCCGTATTGAAGTCAAAGTAAAACTTACAAACAAGAAGTTAAGGATGCCAAAGGAAGCACGCCCCCCCCCCACCCCCCCGCGTGACACCCTAAAAACCTTTAAAAAGTAATGTACTTCCAAAAAAAAAACATTATAAATCTTACATTAAAAAATAGCTCTTCTGTGTGTTCCCCCGTCTGCGGTCGTAAATATAAAAGTCACTCAGCACATTTGAGCATGATGTAAGTATATGGCAGCTGGGGCTATTAAGCTTGTGTCAAATGAAAGCACGCTTAAGGCACTCCGATCTGGTCCTAGCAGACATTTATATGGTAAGGAAGAAAAAAAATCCCCCATGAAAATGAGCTCTTTCTAAATGAAAAAAAAAAAAATCTCAGCTTTGCTGCGCATATGACACTGGTGGAGATAAATATCTTCTAAGTGATAGCAGCTCAGGTGAACTTATTTTAGCTCTCCCTCTTCCCCCTCCCCTCCCCTTCCGGCATGAATTGAGCAATCTCTGCCAGCTAAAGCACAATTTGGATTAGTAAAAGCCCCACTGATAGGTCAGCTTAGCCCGTAATGGAGCAGCTTAGGCCTTGTGTGCGTGATTATTACATTCTTAGCATCCTATACTAATGCATCCAGATGTTATAATACAAACATCTCTTTCGCCTCCCCTTTAAGCCCAACACCAATTGAGATGACAGTGACATAAAATGACGTACTTCTAAAATATCACGGCCTATATGATGTATTGGAACTGCACTGCTGCCCTTTGAAATCAATACACTTTTTGTAGCTGTACAAAATTTCAAGCAATGCTCATTCATTTGCCACAATTAATTTATTGTACAAATAAATAAGCTATTATCTTGGACATGATTGTGTTGTCTCATCCGTTTACTGAATCAAAGCATCATGATGTCAACTTTACGTAACAACCTTTTTATCTAGATACAGCAGACAATTGAGCTGTGAGAAATGCTGACGGATGAAGGATGTGTCTCTCAGTGAATTGATATTTAGCATCTCAGTCATTTGTTCTCACACTTTGCCATTAAATTCCCAAAAATGTGCCAAAATATTTTTTCCAACCATTCAACAATTTGGATTTTGGCATGAATTGCCTTGGCTTGTGTGTGTGTGTGTGTGTGTGTGTGTGTGTGTGTGTGTGTGTGTGTGTGTGTGTGTGTGTGTGTGTGTGTGTGTGTGTGTGTGTGTGTGTGTGTGTGCGTGTGTGTGTATGTGTGTAACCTCAGTGCACTCACCTACATGAAGTATTCAAGGCTGTATTGTTTATAATAACACACAGTGACTCTCAGCAGCATGTTTTAATAAGCAAGAACAACGGGCCAAGAGAAGGTTATAGGTTTTAACGGTTCATAAGTGGTGTTGTCAGTGATGGAAATCTCTTGAACTGGAAAATCTATAGTTGTTTTCGAAGTGAAGTCGGGCTCTTCTGATCACATTTTCGACCCTTTGGACTTTTATTTTACCTAATCATTTTCAACGGATAAGGTATCGATAAAACTTGTATGGGTTTTTATTTACCTGCTTCAAACAGTAAAGCCTGAGTTTATGAGCAACAAACGCAGACAGCAGCACTTCTTACCATCCGGCTTCTGCTTTTACCAATAAAGAAACACCGATTACTGGATTCCTCCCAATGGGAGTTTCACCACGTTTCGGCCATTTTTCCCATATTAAATCATCTACTAAGGAACCATTCCAACCCCTTTTCTCTCTCCTGTCATTTTAGCCAACTTCATAGTGAGGTGGGCTAACCTCTACCAGAACAGCTGCCATAGTTGCTGAAACTAATCTAGTGTGCACCACAGTTTTTGGGGTGCCTTTGAAGCACACTGCCCACCACTGTGCACATTTTCTTAGAGTATTAAATATATTTGCAAGATATTTGGGCAAACATGTAGAGAGACAGGGAGCTAGTAATAGATTTATTTAATCTCTTTTAGTCTGTTGGGAGCTAAAAACTTGGCTTTCAGAATGCAAAAAAGACTAAAGTACGACGACACATTCCCAAGCAGCAGTCATATGCGGGAGATATATTCTTCAGTGTAGGAGTATAAATAAAATACCTGCAGCCTGGATAATACTTAAAAGGATTAACACATACCTGCTGTGTTCTCTGAGAATGCAATAACAGCCCGACAGCTTGCTGACAGTATCAAGGTGCTATACAGCAACTTATCACACATGATTCACGCCATGTTTAAAATGAAATACACTGTTTACAAAGGGGCTATCAGCACGGGATCATAAATACCATGGTGGATTGTCTGAAATGATCTAAAATCACGCACAGCAGGCAGCAGGCTTCCACTATCAGCCACAAGAATAGACCCACAGCCCCTCCCCTGACAGAGAGAGTGGAAATCATTACCGTTACTGTCACATTCAGTTGCTGACCGGTCGCAAATGTAAATTGCTGACAAAAAACTGCACATACATTTGGCTTTTTCTTTATATGCTGAATTTAAAGACACTTCAAGTAGCATCACAATCTAGATAACAGGATCAATAAACTTTGCACATGTGGCCATTATAGTGAGGGGTCAAGCATGAGTCACAACAAGGCATTGGTAGCACCTGTGTTGATGTAGGGGTTAGTGCAGTGGGCAGAGATACTTAAACGATATGTTCAGTTCATCAATGTATCCCCTCAATGATTCAACTGCCAACAGCAGCGTGGCACACTGTACATATAGGCCTATAGGGTTATTGATCTAAATGGGTAGTATATATTACCACAAGGTAACACATACAGTATGTGATACATTTTACACCATCGTAATTAGTCCACTGAGGATTGAAACAACAATTCACACCTCAAACCGGAGGCTGTAAACTGTAACGTAGAAAGAGAGTCTTGACTCTTAATGCGTTCCATGTGAGGTGGAAATCAAAGTCATGGATTGGAATGGTAGGATAGCCAAGCTTTTTCTTGCAAATCATCATAGAAATATTTCAGCGCCACGGATACAATTTGTCTTTGTCGTCATCATTTGGCCTTTTTCTCATTTGAATTCATGGCAAACTACAAAGACTCCCACACCATTTATTCCTGTGGATTTCACGCTGAGCTTGAAAATTGTCGGTGATCGAAAACTGCCACTGTTCAAACTGTAACTATTTTATTTGCTAAACATGTTTACATTTTGGGAACATTTTTTCATATTGAATGAGGAAGCTTTTGATTTATAATATCCGGGAAGGTTTCACACATTCTGATTGAAAGGCTGTGCTTCAATTACAATTTTGCTTATAAATAAACACACAACTTATTAACAAATCAAGTTTCGACTGATTTCCCCCCAAAATATTCAGACAGTATCGGCCCAAAACAAATCAAAGTTTGGCTTGTACAAGGGGAGACATTAGCTCACTGCATCACACCAACATGCCTGTCTGGCTCACACTGTATAGCTGGCTCAGAAATGGATTCTGACGTGCCCTGAACAGCACTGTTTAGCGTTTGACAGCAGCATTGAGACAAACTTGAGTAGACAGCGAGAAGTGAGTTTGAAATGCTGCCATGATAAGACATGAACTCACAGCTACCATTTTTGATAAACTCCTGAAAGCATCTTGTTTTATCCCAAATGAACCCCGGAATATGTATAGTCCAGCTGGTTTTATATTTGCAGTATTCTGTGTTCATTAGATTTTCTTTGCATGATGTGCAGGAGCTTAGATGCTACATTTTGAATTGTCGATTTATTATTTTTCCTATTTCTATAGCTTTAGATATTGATGTGGCCTCACACACACGTTTTTCCGAACACATGACCATCAAAAAGTCATCTTCGAGTCCTTCCATTCCTTAATGGAAAGTGCAAATACCTAAAGGTTGATCAAATATGTTGACCCAGAAGTAGATTTGGCAATTCTTTGTGCAGACAAAGATCAACTTGACATTTCCAAACAGTTTCATTCCACGCATAACCAATTTCTATCCAAATGAAAAAATTGTAAAAAAAAAAAAATGCTATAATTGTATTCCTACATACTCAACCTGGCATTTTGAGAGTTACCTCAAATTTCTAAAAAAGGGTCTTGTATACGCAACAATGTTTCGCACTGAGGACGGAGAGAGTTTTTGCAGCCTCCTCCTTTTGTGGTGTCACACTGACCTACAGCTTCATAATGAATTGGAAAAAAAGAGAGAAAAAAAGAGTGTGTGTGTGTGTGTGTGTAGGTCATTTCCTGGAAAGGTTCATTTTCAGGTATTTAAATGATAGTGCTGCCAAAAAATAATGTCTTGGTTACAAAAAAAAAACAAATAAAGAACACAAATGATGGGTTGGGGGCAGATAACCTCTTTTCTTTTAGTTTTCTCTACACCAAGTTCAACATTTCTCTGGGAAACAACAAGGAAGAATCGGATATTGTACCAACCGATCATATTCAAAGTTAAACATTTATACTTATTGCTCTCCGTTACATAGAATGAAATCCGACACAGATGCCGTTTAATTTAGAGTCTTTAATGACCCGTTTTATTCCATTTTGTTTCTGATGATTGCTTCAGCCATATGGCTTTGATTTGATGAAAAGCAGTTCATATCTTCTGTAGCCACGTGTTTATCCACACAGTAATTGATGCCCTTCAACCTTGTCATCTTGTCAGCTGCTGTGTTCACTGCCGGCTTTGTGCACAACAGTGTGTATCTGAAAATGTATAAAAAAAAGGCCGAATACCAGGATTGCACTCACTATTTGGTTATTTTACTCGTGCTGCTGGCATTCAGTCACCTCAGATGAACCTCAGATGAAGATTTAATAAAAGTACTTTAACAAATAAACAAACAAATTTAAATAAATATGGCTTTGTGTGCTGCGTTCAAGCGGTGCAGTTTTTTTGCAGTGACTTTGTGATTCGATCCTGAAGTGTGGGGCCATTTTTTATCTCAGGCACGGATTTCTATCATGTTTAAACTGTCATATTAATTGGTTCTGCTTAACCGAAGCGTATCTGCAACATTTCCGGGATGTTAAATTGTAGCCTTTGACTCTGACGTACTCAGGTGTGACTTCCAATTACAGTTGGCCATTTTGTGCTTTTCTTTAACTTACAATACATTTTAAGAGGACTTTTGGCCTTGTCTCGATACCTGGCCGCAATGTGTGTTCGCTGAAAGAGAACACTGGTGTTAATACACAGCCTAGGCTCTGTAAACTATTAACTGATTTGACAACAAGTGTTCTGTAGCACTGCTGTCTCCACCTTTTAATACAAAGAAAAGTAAAACCTAAGCATATTAGACGCCTACTTTGATGTATGCTGACTGTTGATATGGCTATGTAGATTGGAGAGGCATGTCTTGAAACTGAACGTAGCATGTTCCAACTGTGCCAGTACATGACACCGACAGTGGCTCAGTTCTTCTTTGGGTGTGTTTATTGCTGTTGCAGAGCAGGGGGACCAGCATTTCTCAACTGCTTGTTTTTGTAGAGGCGACATCAATAACAGAATATTGAGGGCAATTGTGATCAAATTGAATGAGCTCGCTGCCTGAAGTGCTCTCATCAGCTCATCAAGAACGCAGATAAACAAACAGGCAAAGAACAATAAAAGCAGACAGAAACAGTCTTTCAGAGTGGCAGTCTGCTGATGTTTTTTTGGAGCGCAAATTGAGAGCCATTGTGTGTAATCATTTTATTTTTGGCTTTAGGGGTTTGTACTGTAAATGTGTTTTCAATGTTTGTGAAGAGAAATTAGCATCTTTCTATAGACAGTTAAACAACAGATAATAAAGAAGCAATATCCTTGTTTGAGTTTCCCTGATTTGAGAAAAGATTGGTTCCTTTTTTAATCTCCCCCGGGACTTTAATACAGTTAAAAATAGACCAATGTTCCAGCTTGTGTGCACTGTTTGTTATGGCGCTAATGATGCAGAATGCTACAGCAAACCACACATCGTCATCGGCACCACTTTATCTCATGACGTTTTTTTTTTGTCCAAAGAGCACCTGAACACATCGTCAGATCTCGTATAGCTGCAGTCTGGTTGTGTGTATATAGAGAAGAACCTGGCTTGCCCACTGATGGAAGTGGGCGAGCCGCTCTTTAGGGGGATGTCTCAGGGAAGAGAGAGTGGGGAATAAGGTTTTGATCAGGACCAGCTGTCACTTCTGTCCTCCACTGTTGTGTTAAAGCCAGCAGCCCTGCTGAAGTACAACTATAATGGGCTTATATAGAGTGGGGAGGCTGTGTTGTGCTTTAATTAGTTTACTTGCTTTACTTGTCACCAAAACCCACCAACATGCATGCTCAGGAGAGATCCACAATGATGATGCAGATTAAGAACTTTATTGATACATGACGAGATAATTTGGCTCACATGCTAGTGCCCACCATGCCTCACAATGTATTATTATATTATTATTTTATTGTTATATTATAATTTAAAATTATAAGATGGACTGTTAAGAAACCCCATATTTGTATTTACCGGACAGGAATCTCTTTTAGAAATGTGAAAGTTGTGAGTGTTGTCTCTCAGAGGCGGTGTGAGGAATATGTAGTACACTAATTGGATTTTTTTCTGTGAAGGATATGGAGAGGTAGGTGGGAGTGAGAAGTGTTGGGGCAAGGGCGGTCTTTGTAGTTGAATTCCATCAGACCTTTATCAAAGGTTGAATATATAATTGAAAAAATGTGAAAGATTGAAAGGGATCAGACAAGATATGAGGAAAAACGTTGCTGCTTAGTGCCCCCTTCATGAGCCTTCTATAAGTACTATTTGATACTATTGATTGTAGTCATAAGGTTTTGCCAATGCATGGAGAAGCAGGAGTCGGTTTTTCAAAATGTGCTGTCGGCCAACGACGTGCATGATACCAAGGGAAGGAAATCTACCCTAGGTCTATGTATATTTAGATCCATTAGATCCAGTGCAATGCCAAAGCATGCTTAGCCCACCTAGAGGATCCTTTCTCTACACACCTGAAGGAAGGTTAGATTTTGGGGTTGAGAAAAACAAAAACAAACTCTCCAGCATCACTTGAGCCTGATCGGTTCACTGGGAAACGGCAGCGTTCTTCTGTGCTCGTTTTCCTCCTAAAAGTTGCACCTTTACCGTGACAAAACAATGCCTCCCACTCCGTAAACAGACTCACTAAGACCCTCTGCTGTGGCCTGTGGGCTTGTTTCTATGTGTGGCAAACATGTACACATCCACCGCTCAGTGACTCATTTGACCAAGTGTTTTTGTTTTTCGTACTTTCTTTCCTCCACTTCACAGTAAACCAATAATACCTCTGTTCTCTGTACAGCTGTAATCACAGAAATGTCACTCAGGGTGTAATAATGGGATTATTCATTACAGACGTACCACGGTATCTCTCTCACTTCAAATGTCCAGACTGACTGTTTGTTGACGAACAACCGCTTGCACTCTGGATTGATATTTGCAATCGGACTCGGGAGTAACACCACAACACAATTACCGTCTGTGATCCTCGCAATTGTCTGCCTGTGCAGTGCACACAGTTAAAGGTGGAATCAGCAACCTGTCCGTGTGCGCTGAAAGCAAAAATCCAGTGTCAATACACAGCCTAGGCTCTGTAAAAAGGGTATGTAAACAAAAGGGGGCCACCGTAGGTAGCAAAATACCCGTTTACAGAGCTTAGGCTGTGTATTAACACTTGGTTTCTTTTCAGCGTGCACACAGTACGGAGAGGTAGCGTATCCTGAGGAGATATTCACTAATTTTGACAGCAAGTGATTTTGACAACACGCGTTCTCCAGAATTGCCGTCTCCACCTTTAAGATGTTGGTCTACTGAAGAAAAACAACTGATACAGTAACTTTCATCGTCCATCATGTATTTTATAAAACTACAGAATCTGCAAAGAATCCTCCACCTCCCTGTCATTGACATAGCTGACTCTCTGCCGTCAGTATTGACAGAAAACAAAAGCAAAACAACAAAAAGAGGATGTTCTACCGTTCACACCTCCAAAATCATCATATTATTGAACTCTAATGGTAGCCCTGCTGGCACCGTCTCCCAAAAAAAAACGTGTTACTCAGAGGAATCAGCAGCTTATTATGAGTGGACTAGTTTAGAATAATTGATTGTATTCGACATGACATGAAGCAACCCCGTTTCGGATTGATACTCTGCAGCAGCGGAGTCGTTGATCAATCCAAATGAGAGACCGGGGGAGCTTTGATTTCTCTGCCAGAGTTTATTAGAAAGAACTTCTAAAGCTTCTTCTCCGGAGGACGGCTATTCCTCAAGAAACAGCTTGGACCTATTAGTATCTGGAAATGTAAATTAGCGTGATCCCCTTCACCTCATCATGTCTGGAGATATTCCCACTACACTAGTTTGATGGAACATTTTGAAACCTTGTGTTAAATGCTTGGGAGGGTTCCAGCACTTTTTTTGTTTTTTTGTTAGGGGGGAGGGGGGGTTACTTTTTTGTGCTAAGATTAGTTTTGGTCTCGACAAACACAATGATTTTCTGTGATATGGTAGAAGACTATACGCTCTGAGCTGGTGAATCAACCTTTAGAGACGACTGGACATGCTCCGGATCGGAATTTCACGAGGAATAGGTGTGAAATGGATTTCCTTCGTAAGTTAAAGTACACAAATTCAATACATACAACTGGAGAAATGTAGCTTTAGAAACTTGATTTTTTTCCCCTGTATACTAGTTGTATATTTAAGCAGCTAGGTCAGTAGGGAACACCACTGACTTTGGTACAGGAAGACTGAAATAATCAGTGAATATTTCCTCACAGTCCACTACCTGTCTGTAATGAGTGTTTGCTGAAAAAGAAAATGGGTAATGCTAACTGTATACCTCCAGTTTTAGCTCGCTTTGGATAAGAGCGTCTGCTAAATGCTCATTTTATTTCGACTTGGATAATGCAGCTACATTTAATGGATCTGCTTGCGAGAGATTCTGGCAGTATCCTTTTCTAGGAATAATAGAACGGTAATGAGACTGCATTCAGGTGTTTTTTTTCAAGGAAATTTAATGACTCACAAGAATTTTCTGTTCAGTAAAGTATCACAGGGTCACAATCTGCACAAGCTGCTATTAGTCTGCGTCCTTTACTTGTATTAACCATCTCTCAATGCAACAAAGGTAATCCCCTATGCAGGCATATAGTAGCATGCATGCCTATCAAAGTACAGATCATCAAAAAGTTACTCTATATCCTCCAAGTAAGAGACACCTTTATCTCCACGTTTATGTATTTTTTTTCATGTGAATAAAGCTGTGGACCTGTATAAAAATGTAAGAAAGTAAATGTTGTGTTACGCCTCGGTTCAAGGCAGTAAACAGCAGATGGTTGGCAGGGCCTCTTTAGCGCTATGGATTTTATTTACCTACCCACCTGAATGACCTGTGTTGAGCTGTGCAGCTGATGTGTGAAGAAAAAATAAAAGCAGAGAAAAAAAAAGCGAGCCTTAACAGTTTGCTCTTGTTTACTCCGGTTCCACTAGACTGCTGCAAGGCCAGAGGAGTCATTTGCCATGCACAGAGAAAATCAGCTTGTTTATCAGCATTTTGATATCCGTCCCGCATTGCCGTCCCACTGACATTTTAGACGTACATGATCCATGACTGATTTCCAATCAAAATGGAGCCTTAGTAACACACTGTTTGGCTTGTGCCGTTTCCTTTGTTGTAATTAAATGTACCACGATTAGTGCTCAGCAAATGAGGACAATAGCTTGTTATGTATGTGCCCGCCGTTGAAAAAAAAGCTAACCTTGGACATTGCACATCTGTCCTGTCGTCAATTGGATATGCTCCAAAGATGCACGGCACATTACCAGAGAGAGACAACTGTCGCTAATCTCCATGCAGTAGGAAACTGGTTGTTTCAAGGTGATTTTCTGTGGTATATATTTGAGGTTTTTCTTTGTTATGACCATATAAGGCGATGCTGCATCCAACCATATGGTTTGGAGTCCAGGTAAACGGCGGACAGAGCTCGAGTCCTTGAAAGGTTACAACAATCCTTAGCCATTCATTACTATAAGGGAGGACGTGTGGAAAGTGATGGGATATAATGAAAACTCATAGCCTTTTCAGGTCACTATACTTTCTGTAGATACGTTTAATATCCCATTACAGGGCCCCATAGTAACCACAGTTCTATACTGTCAAGAGACAAACATAATCCGGAGGGAAATTACCCATCAGGAAGGCAATACTGTTACTGAGATGCAATTACCAGGCCACTTGTGAGACTTTCAGCCCAGTATCCATGGGTGTGTGTGTGTGTGTGTGTGTGTGTGTGCGTGTGTGTGTGTGTGTGTGTGTGTGAGGGTGGTCGATATGTGCATAACAGCTCTTATGTTTTGCAGAGTAAATTGGATTCTTTGCCGGAGAACAGTTCATTTAGAATATGTCCAAGATGCAAATGATTGATGTGACTATATCGTTACAACTGTAGGTTTTGGGTGCAGGGCAGCCCTAATGGGAAAAAAAATATAACATGGAAAAGGAAATAGCTTTTATCGCAGAATTATGGGGAAGTTGTCCCGCAGTAACTGTGAGTCTGCAGATGGAATCATTTGGATTTTGGTTGGCTGTTTACACATTAATTTTACTAGCTAACGTTGCTTAATTTCAGTGAGGGAAAGACTGTGTGCCTTGCTTGGATTCTGTTTCACTTTTACATTATTCCGTAGAGCTCCTGGGCTCATAATTTTTTTTTCAGCAGTTAAATGCACGGTGTGTCTCACAGAGGATTTAATGTACCAATTTAGCACTGAATCACATAGCCTACGAACAAAGAAAACAGCACGGAAGGAATGAACATCAGTGTAAACATTTGATAAGGATTTGCTTGAGGCGAATGCTATGCTTTATTATCGATACCAAAATAGAAACTGTAGAAACAAGACCTGCCCCTGTGCGTATGATATACTTGCCTCTGCACTGGCGTATCCTTACAACTCATTCTCACACACCAAGTTGAACATAATATTTGTGGCGATGGCAAATGGCTTCGCTTTATTCCCCGGGATAAATTGCCCAAGTCGGGGACATTTCTATTGTACTGCAAATTATCACCTTGAATCAGAAAATGAATCACTGCTGCCTGTAATGAACAGCCCCCCTAAACTTAAAAGTGGTAAAGACAAGGGAGAAGAAAAGAAAGAGCTGCCTGCACCCGTTGCATTGGAAGTGCATGTGCACTGGAAATAAAAAGTGCTTGCACAGAGTGTGAGCCCTTGCATGCATAATAAATGTATGACAAAACAATACCCCAGGCACCCCAGTATTAATGATATGCAGCGATCTCATTATTAAAGTTCCAAAACAGCTCCTGGAGTAACACAGATGGAGTCAATTAAGCAATGAGCATACTTGCTTGCCTGCCGTTTCATCTTCTGTCTTTTATCTCTCGCATATTACTCCGTGGATGTAATTAGCTGTAAGTTTCTCTTCACAACATAATGTCCAGTGATGATAACAGTTATTTTCACTTGTAATTTCGAATAATGTACTGCTTGATAAATATACCCAAATTTGCTTGCACTGCCGTGTCCTTGGGTATTTTCATTTGCACTGCGAGAGAGAGGTGTCGAGGATAATACCAGCCATATACTAAAGCTGCTGTTCTCTCTCCTTTCCTGTTTGTGTGTTTTCTCAGAGACCTGATGCCTCAGACGCTGGAGGGGCAGATCACCATGGAGAAGACACCCAGCTACTTTGTGACTAACCATGCCCCCAAGCGCATCCACTCCATGGCCAGGGACATCAAGCTTATTATAGTGGTGCGCAATCCCGTCACCAGAGCCATTTCAGACTACACGCAGACTCTGTCCAAGAAACCCGAGATCCCCACCTTCGAGGTTCTGGCTTTTAAGAACCGGACTCTGGGTCTCATTGACGCGTCGTGGAGCGCGCTGCGTATAGGGATATATGCCCTCCACCTGGAGAGCTGGATGCAGTACTTCCCTCTCTCCCAGATGCACTTTGTCAGCGGGGAGAGGCTGATAGTGGACCCGGCCGGAGAGATGGCCAAAGTGCAGGACTTCTTGGGCCTCAAACGCATCGTGACGGACAAACACTTCTACTTCAACAAGACGAAAGGATTCCCCTGTCTGAAGAAGCCGGAGGACAGCAGCACTCCCAGGTGCCTGGGCAAGTCCAAAGGGAGAACTCATCCCAAAATAGACCCGGACGTGATCCGCCGGCTGCACAAGTTCTACAAACCCTTTAACATGATGTTCTACCAAATGACCGGACAGAACTTTGAGTGGGAGCTGCAGGAGGACATTGTGTCTCGTAGCTCTCAGGACAAGCAGTAGTACTAGTAGACTGACTGCAGCATTGGCACGGCGCAGCCCACACCACCAGCCTTCTCAATAAAAATAACTACTATTGTCTCTCTCTGGCACCGGACAGAGTGCTTAAGCACGCCAACCAATCATGGCTGTCTTTGCAGTGTCTGTATCCATTAGCAAGAGTTTACTGACATGCTTTTTGTTCTCCCCCTTCAATACTAATGTTGTTGATGATGATGGCGAATCATTATTGTACATACTAAACATAAAATATATTTATATTTGTGAAAAGGAGATGATTTTATTCACTTTGTTTTGAAAGCATAGAGCTGATATAAAAATCATGTTGACAATGGCAATGCATGTGATGAGTTAAGTGTCCTTACCTCATGGGCCCTAAGGGCGATCTTTGCCTGTTTCTTCTCCCTTTACTTTCCTGCAGTTGTGTTGCCCTCACACCCACTCACCAGCATTCAGGACAAATACTATATTCTATTTCAATGGCTAAGGCCATGAAGTATTGTTTTATCACACTGTCCTGCTGCTTTACAAGAGAGAGAGAGAGAGAAAAGAGAAAAATTATACACATACAGTATACAGTAGTACAATAATCCTATGACATGTGCTCATCTTTTCAGTTGCCAAGAGAGTGTAGACAATCTTTTCTTTGTCCCTCTAAGTTTACCAAAGTGTTAATTTACTCAGTGTCAGTGTTCTCGTCGCTCTGCACTCATTAATTGCACACATATTCAATGGGGGAGCTGATGTACAGTGGCCATCCTTCAATAATTGGATTGTTTCACTGCATAGTTGGACATTTGCATAGTGATGACCGCGCACTCAGATGTGGTGCAGTATCAGTGGTTCTGGCATCAGTTGACAAATGAATCCGTGTATTGCAAATAAAATAGGCTAAGCCATGGATCGAACAATTCAGCAGCGTGACAAAAACTATTTCCTGTTGCCGAAACACAACCAAATAAGTCAGTTAACTCCTTCAGTCCAGGACTGTTGGCCTGGTGACCCTCCTCTTGTCACAGTAATACATGTCAATGAGGGTTAGGAACACATCATCCAGCAGAAGTTTGTTAACAAACATCTGCTGCCACGCGCTCTTCTGTCATTAGAGATTAATGGCGTGTTAAATAAGCCGCTGCCTCCGGAACAATGTCAATGTCATTGAGAATGTACTGTCAAGCAAAAAGCTACACATGTGCCCAGGTAAATTGCCAAGCCATTACTTTATGTACTTCACTAGAATGGGATGATATCTGCCAGGGAAATGTGCTGTAACCATAGGTTTACGACC
Source organism: Ammodytes marinus (assembly GCF_949987685.1). NCBI lineage: Eukaryota > Metazoa > Chordata > Actinopteri > Uranoscopiformes > Ammodytidae > Ammodytes > Ammodytes marinus. The sequence goes on from NC_137220.1 coordinate 9,474,269, forward strand.
AAACACTTGTAATCAGCAGGGCTAACTGGACGGATGCTGTGTGTCGAAACTAACAGGGTTTTTTTGCTGTGAAATGCTCCATTAATCATGCAATGAAATAACGACATGACCCACCACCATCGTTTATTTTACTATTTTTCTTTTTCTTTTTCATTTTGCATAATTTGCTGTGCCGTCTGTTTGTTGTCTCTGGACTTTTCATCAATTGAGACAATCATACAGTCAATGAGTCAATAAATACAGTCTGCTCCACATGACTTGGTTGCCACAGCTATGATGCATTGCTCTGTTAATCCTGCCTGTTCTCTGTCCGTGGATGGCTGGATTGGTTCACTCTCTCGGCAGACCTCTCCGTCACCCTGGGGAGGCCCGGCGCCAGCAGATTCTTACACAGAGCAATTGATTCAATCAAAGAAAGCACTATGCTGCCTTTTGTAACGCCAACCCTAAACACTTACCTCTGAGTCTCAGACATTCCCACAGTCACAACTTCCACTTTGAGGCTTTTTCTGTACAGCCATCCCTTGGTGTTTCCTTGACAATTCCTCAGTCTCTGCACTTTTACTTTTATCTCTCTCATTCTCTCTCTTTCTCCCCCCTCTCGCCCTCTCCACACGCGCCACCCTCTTAAACCGCTGCAGTGTGGTTATTGAAGCATTTTCACAAAAGGTGCAACACCCTGTGTAAAGATAATCCTAACCGCTAGCAAGACATGCTAATTATACATTTAAAGGAATAGTTCAATATTTAATTGATATATTCTTTTTTTTTTTTTTTTTTTTTATTATTATTCTTCCGGACAATTACACATAATACATCATTTTCTCATTGCATATTCATACATATTACTTTGTGTTATCGTCCGAAGGGAAGCAGGAGAAGCCAAAGGCTTATCGGGTCCCGCCCCCACTGCCATAAGATTCAGATACACAGATACACAGCTACTACAGTAAGAAATTTTTTTTTTCTTTTTTTTTAAGAAGATTCATTCTAATACACAGATAATTTTAGGTCTCTATTTTCCTCTCTGCCTGTGACAATGCAGATATGGCCTTGTCCATTTCTTCTCTAGTAGTCTAAACACATCTGCAACAGTATTCAAAACAGTCAGTGTGTCTGCTGACCTCGACTACAGTCCCATAACATGCAGTGTATTTACAAATTCTTCAGTCAGAGAAACTCTTCCAATTTTGAATCGGTTGTTCTGAACACACAGCTGATATTCTTTATGTCATTTTAAAATCAAATACATACTAGAGGGAAAGTAGGAAGTGCCCCGACGGCTGGTTTCCTTCCAGTTTGTATTTGATCCTAAAATGACATAAGGTGTAAGAATATAGAAGAAACACAACGTGGTAAATAAACAAGTCCCAACAAGCACACAGGAGTGTTCAGTGATGTTGTACAGTTTATCTTTCAACTGGCTCCACTTGCCTACCAGCGTTTGAGCTAAGCTAAACTGAATGAGCACATGCCCTTTATCAAAAATGCAAACACTCTTACACAAACGGTTTCTGAGAAAAAAATTACAAATGTTGAACTATTCCTTTAAGGAAAGCCCTTATCAAAATATCCAATTCACACTTTTTCCCCAAGCTTTATAACAAGTATTATCCACCTCCCAAACCCAGAAGGTCCCTCCTACTCGGTGTAGAGACAGTCAAATAAAATCCTACAGTATTATTAGAGCAGATGAGGACTTCATTCTCCGTCTATGAATATGCACTTTCGCTGTCATTTGCATTTCCAGGATCAGAACGCATGAAGGGAATTCCACTCCAAAGTGGAAACTAGGATCCAACCTCTCATTAACAGAAAACACACACACACCTTTTTTTTCTGGGTACAGCAGGCGGAGTTCTGAGACACATCCTGAGAGAGTTGAGGTACATGAAAGACATGCTAAGATGTCCTTCATGTGTCCCTCCCGGTGGGGGTCACGCAGCGCTCTCTGCCTCATCAGTGTTTCCAGAATCAAGTAAAAGAAGAAGACTGCTGTGATGAGCGAGCATCGTCTGCTCCCTCAAACTGTCACTGCTTAAGTGCCAGCACTTCAAAAAAATTGGAGGTACAAAATTCACTTTTTTCAGTCATTAATGGAAATTTGGCAAACGAGTAGAAACGATAATTCATGGCGTGAAAAGGCCACCTGTGTATATACCGCCGAATGATTTGCAGTTGCAGCTAGTGTGTAAATTTTTTGGTTGAAAGGATATATTCTCTGATTGAGAGGTGCTTTAAAAAGGCATTCAGTTTTCTGTTATATGATCTATAATTATATACACCTATAATGAAAGGGTACAGCAAAAAGAAAATTAAGTTTTAACCAACCACCAGTGTGAATAGTTTGTCTTTTTTAATTGGTTTAACTGAATTATTCCACGCTCTGTGAGGAAGACAACCTCTACAATTAGTCTACTGAAATCCATATTCCTTAAAACAATTTTTTTTTAAATCAACAAAAATAGATAGAAATTTTGGGTGTCTCAACAGCTGGGAATAATTGCAACACAAAGTATCAACATAATTAAATAAGCTGAAAATGAGATGCAACTGTTCACTCTCACAACGCGCTCATCTTTTTCAACCCGATGAAATCATTCATTTATCCAGACTGAAATTGTAAATGCATGGCAATGTTCCTAAAGTGGGCTTAGGCACTCATTGAATGAAGCTGCTATACCCATGCACCAAAATCGTATTGATCACCAAATTTCGGGATTAAGCACAATCCGTGCCAGGTTCTCCACACTCTCTCTCCATTTTAACCGTTTGTTCTCTATTTTTCAATATCTTTGTCTTCAGGTGTATAGAGGAGGAGCAGGGGGGGGGGGTGCATTGTCAGAACATGAGGACAATGCATCCACTGGTTGCCATGGACAACCTGCACATTGGTGACTGAACATATTGAGATTCACAGCCCAGACGTCAAATGTCTGTCTCCTTATGTTTTCTCCAGAGAGACTCCTCATTGCCGCATTCACTAAATGTTCCATGAATCTTAAATAGATGTAAGTGTTGCCCTGCTTTGTGGATTATAAATAATAATATGCCCCATTTCAGAGCCAAAACTAATGTTGAAACGATGACGGAAGTTTGCTGTGAAAACCAGAAAAAACAGGGCTAGGGAATTTTTGTATTGAAAATGTCTTCAATCACACACGGCATCCTGTATTCTCAGATCAACAGTTCCATGCCATTTCAATGGACTGGATTCGGTTTATCAGGTGTCATCATTTCATCTGCTGATGCATCCTAAACCAGGAACTTCCACTTCAACCATCTCAGGAGAGGAGAAGCATCCTCATGAATCTTGACTCAAAGCCTACATCCTGTCCTCTGTGCTGATTTTCACTTCCACATTATGCTCTGTGATCCATCCCTTGTCTCTCACACACACACACACACACACACACACACACACACACACACACACACACACACACACACACACACACAGTTGCGTGAAGTCTATTCATTTGAGTGACAACAATTTGAATCAGCTTGTGTGTCTTTGCAAATGCCTAGCTGTGGCCCAAATGTTCCAAAATACCTTTTTGAGCTCTCAGATTGGAAAATAAATACCAATTGACAATGTTGATGTGAAAGGTAAGGTGATTGCAAAAGTACATTTTACAATTACTAATTACTAATTCCTACTAGCTCTTCATACCGTCCTTGTGTTGTTTACTATTAATTCATTTATCTGTGGTCGGTTAATTAATGAGATGCTGTGTGTTCAGTGAAGGTATATTTTGAGAAAAAAGGGAAAAAAATTAAGAATCGCCACTCACAATCATCATCTAATCACCAATTAAACATTAATCACTGAACGATAAACCTGTTGATAATGTAGACCAATAGATTAGGCCTACATAATGAATGTTTCTTCAATGCAATCTGCAGAAAATCACATTGGCTGCTCAAAATGTGCTTTGATAATGCACAGTAATCCAATCGCATCTGAATAGTATTAACCCAGTAGTCTCAACCCACCTCCTGTATACATCCCCACATCAACTCTCTCTCTCACACACACACACACACACACACACACACACACACACACACACACGCCGATTCTGCTACTTTGAGTTTACTCTTCAAGATGTGATTTTAGACAAATGTCATTCTGATCAGATTTTGCATATGACTGCTGACAACTGACACACTTCTGGGATAGGAAACTCTCAGTAGTCTACTCTGCCTCAAGGACCAGGATTTGGAAACACTGATCAAATCATTCTCACAAAATCCTTGAATCTAACATTGATGTTTGTAGTGATGTATAACTTAAAAGTAAAATGGTTTTACAATTGGACATATTAGATTTTCGCACTGAAAAAAAGGGTCAGTCCAATGTGTATTTTTGGCTCAGGTTTTGGCATAACTACACATTATTTTCTCCAAATGAGTGGGACATTTTACATATTAGATACATATTTTTAGACCTCCTCACCTTTTGATCTGAACACACTGCAATCAACCCTCAAATACATACAAATAAACCCAATTCAGCTCCCAGGAGCAAACTTGTAAAGGGTAAACACATAAGGCTTTTCAGCTCTTTTATTTTATTGCAGACTTTTTTTATTATAACTAAATTCAGATTATGAGTAACCTAATGATGATGGACCTACCTACTGACTGTCACTGTCATTTTCTCCATGATCTCAACAGTACAGCCAGTCAGACATACGCGTTTGTTCCTTTCTTCCAACCTAAGAATTCTGCTGAGAGAACAATTAAGGGCCGGTATATACGAAGCAACAGAAAAAAAAGCTTGACGCAAGATGTGCTCACAGCAGATTCATTTAGCACATCTTGTAGAGCAAAAGGGTTGTAAAAAATAGCCCACTTATAGGCTTTTCTTGAAGTTTAAAAGTATCATTTAGTTATGGTTATTATGTTGAGTCAGAGTGGATGAATGTGGCCTTGAACATGGGACATTCTTTTCACTTTTCTTTCTTTGTTTTAACATTATTTTTTTTAATGTTCAATTATCACTCATCTGATCAATTGATCAGTTAGTTAGGCGTTTTGGATATCAAACAGCACATTTATCTCAAAATAACTATTAAAATACAGAGAACAAATGGAATACGGAGTGTGCACTGCAGATAAATAAAAACAAACAAGTCAATCCATTGCATGATGATCTTAATTATATCCATGGATTCAGAATTGTTGTTTTGTTTCTGCCCGGAAATATAATGCTCAATGTCTCTGTGATTTGGCCATGCAAAACAAGAGGCAACTGGTTTTGTGAATACAAGACCAAAAAAACACATTGCATTCAATTTGCCACATACTATTTTGTGAGAAATTAAATATGCCTAGAGCTCTAGCCCCTAGGTACTTCTATCTGGTCCCTGTAGGGCCAGGCTAACCCTAACCCTGTCCGGCAGATGTTTGCTCCTCCTGACAGTTAACAAACCCCACCTGCTCCGTATCTCCTTGGCGCAGAGTGTGGCACATTAACTACCGAGGAGGATCAGAAGGAGGATCAGAGACCTGAAGGACACCAGCCCCGCAAGGTGCACAATTGACTGTCTAGGCTGCAGGCCAAACCGGGGGGCTTGTCATCAAGCCCAGCACTCCACTGGCAGAGAAAAGCTCTTCTTAAAGGTGCTTCTCTGTCACCATGAATTGAGTGTCTATACATACAGCCGTATATAGAACCAGGGCAATAGTGTGTTTTTTTTTCTTTCATGGTCTTAAGTAAATACAAGTGCACTGCAGACACTGAAACCATGGTGTAGATGAAGGCTTGGCACCAGCAGGCCTCTGCGGAGAATATAAAGTGTGGTCTCTGTTTATTTTATGTTCTTTGAGAATCCTTTTTCCAACATTCAAATGTGTGTAAATATTATAGAGGTCAGAGTGAAACGTTGAGGAAATTAAAACATTTAAAATCCTTTTCCATTTACTGTAGTTTAATTCTGATAATGATGAGCCCTCTGCAGGCAGTGTGAACAGGCCTGAGGTGACTATACGTCATAGTTAAATTCAGTCTTTATGTTTAACAGAGCCAAGCCTCAGTTAGTGAGCATAGTCAGAGGCTTAAGAGATGGCTAATGGACAACAATATGTGTATGATCAGTGCTGGTAAGCCACAAGCCAGAGAACAGACAAGCAAAACTCTGTGTCATTAAATAATCAATTTTGAAGCTACTGCAGTGCTAACATACTACATACACTCAACAAAAATATAAACGCAACACTTTTGTTTTTGCTCCCATTTTTCATGAGATGGACTTAAAGATCTAAAATTCATTCCAGATACAAAATTGTACCATTTCTCTCAAACATTGTTCACAAATCTGTCTAAATGTGTGATAGTGAGCACTTCTGCTTGGCTGAGATAATCCATCCCACCTCACAGGTGTGCCACATCAAGATGCTGATCTGACATCATGATTAGTGAACAGGTGTGCATTAGACTGTCCACAATAAAAGGCCACTCTGAAATGTGCATTTTTTTGCTTTATTGGGGGTCTGGGGACTCAGAACCAGTCAGTATCTGGTGTGACCACCATTTGCCTCATGCAGTGCAACACATTTCATTCGCATAGAGTTTATCAGATTGTCAATTGTGGCCTGTGGAATGTTGGTCCACTCCTCTTCAATGGCTGTGCGAAGTTGCTGGAGACGGCTTATGGTGGAGAAATGAACATTCAATGCACGAGCAACAGATTTGGTTGACATTCCTGCTGTCAGCATGCCAATTGCACGCTCCCTCAATGCTTGTGGCATCTGTGGCATTTTGCTGTGAGACAAAACTGCACATTTCAGGGTGGCCTTTTATTGTGGACAGTCTAAGGCACACCTGTGCACTAATCATGATGTCAGATCAGCATCTTGATGTGGCACACCTGTGAGGTGGGATGGATTATCTCAGCAAAGCAGAAGTGCTCACTATCACACATTTAGACAGATTTGTGAACAATGTTTGAGAGAAATGGTACAATTGTGTATCTGGAATTAATTTTAGATCTGTAAGTCCATCTCGTGAAAAATGGGAGCAAAAACAAAAGTGTTGCGTTTATATTTTTGTTGAGTGTAAGTTGGATGTATGTGTTCATAAACAAAGGACAATCAGTGTATGAATGCTGAATCCTCTCTGGGGTTGTGTTGTTTGGGTGATTGTTGAAACCAATGAGTGTAAAAACATCTGCAGTCTGGGAAGAAAAAAAATTGTTTATTTCTTCTAAGAATTTAAAATCTAGCTGACATTCGCTGCATACTGAAAAGACAGAACGATACAGGAACCTTAAGGTTTTCACAAAGTTTGTGTCACTTAAACCTGCAGTGTGTAGAATTTTGGGTTTTATTTCCCAGCAGATTTTGTAGAAAGTAATTATATCCATAAGTACGTTTAATTTAGTGCATAATAGCTGAAAACATTTTTTAGAATTATTATTTTTACCTTAGAAAGGGTCTCATATGTCCATATTTCTCCATACCTTGGACCAAAGCCTAGTGGCCGCCATGTTGAAAGCGTCATAGTTGGAATATTATCAGGTGCATTGTTTAAAATTTAGAATTGTTCTTGTCCTTGAAGGCCACTGTAGCTTCTGTTATTATTCGAAAGGGGTGGGGTTACCCAGGGAGCATTGCATTCTAGAACTTTCTTGATGATGTCATATTACACACTGCACCTTTAAATAGATAAAATAAAAGTTAACGTTTAAAGGCAATACAGGAATGCATCGCTGTGATTGAGATGAGTCGAGTCAGGCATTCCGAAAAGGGAAATATAAAACAACCTCTGCCTGACCTCTTTTTATTATTATTTTTTCAACTTTTGAACCTTGTGTTGAACCTGTTCCTAACACCTTTTGCCAGCTTAACTTTTTCTTTCTCTGAAAGCTTTTTTTATTATGTCACACTACTTAATCCTCTTCTCTCTCTGTGTGTGTGCTCCCTATCGCCACAGTTCACCCACTGCTCTGCCAGGGCGTCTGTACTGGGATACATTATTTACATAAATGCGCACAATAGGATGAGATGCAGCCGGAAAAAAGGAACCAGCGTCTCCATATTACAGAGTGGATTTCTTAAATATTTTAAACTGTTAAAATGCACTAAGTAGACGTAAGTTCACATTGTTTTCAAGCTAGACTTTACTTATGCTGGGGGTGTCCTTTTTGCAGACATTTGCTTGACTTTTTTAGAATTGTGTGGACACTGTGAAGCACAATCCTGCTGCTGCCTCGTTCTAATAGTTCAGTTGCAGATTCAGTTTGACTGGTTAACTTTGAAGTGCAGTTCAAATGACGAATTTATACATGAATCAAGCCATCTCCGGAGTCTCCCCTAAGTACTGTCTGACTCCCTGCCAATTAATAACCCAGTACAATTTTTCTGCAGAGACATATTTCATTTGTATGAATCACTCCTGGAATTACTGTGGGGACCTGCTAATAGTTTGGCTCCTCGAAACTGCGCAAACAGGGGCGGCGCGAGAAAGACCATGAATCTCTCTGGCAAGACGAAATGCTTCAGCCATTTTGCACTGGAGGAAGAGCCACATTTGTGACCTTAAAAAGCCGAACATTTATTATTGACTGAGGTCAGATAAATACTTAGAAAATACTGCTTTTTCTTCTACTATTTATAACCAATGTTACCTGCAGTTTAAAGGACATTTTATCCCAACTCTAAACCGATCTATCATTGGCTGCGACCTCCAACAGGCAGGATCGCTCATGCCCAGGCCATCTGGTCAAGGGCTTCACCAGCAGATGCATTATTTTTTCAAATCAATACCTCTGCATCCCAGAAAAAGGCCCCTGCTTTGAAGGGAAGACTAATTTCATTATCAATCCATGCAGGTAATGATCTCATTAATTCACTGTTGAGTCATTTTCAGCTGAGTGGATATTAACCTTTTGCCAGTAATCATTAATTTTCTGTGGGAGAGGTGTGGTATGTTTTGATTGGAGCTGCATAAACAAAACAATTAATAGGCCGGCAAGACATTAGAGGTCCCTCATGATGTCCAGCCGAGTTCTCATACTCAAATGATCAGTTTTCTCTCTCTCTCTTAATCTAAATTAATCGCATACTTATATGACACTTTTATGCCTGTTTATAAACCTCTCTCTCTCTCTCTCTCTCTGGCCATGTTTTGCCCTGGAAGTGACAGGGGGGATTATTTCTGTTGTTTTGTGTGGCCATGCATGAAGTTTGAGGACAATTATCATGCTCTGAATACTCATAACTTTGCAGCAGCCAATCGGGGGATTACCCAAAGCATCTGGTCACTGCTTCCCAGTTCGCCCCACAATATGTTATTCATTAGGCACTGAGGGGCTATTATTGATTACATTTAATTAGAGTTTTAATTGATCCTTAATCTGTGTAGATATATTTTATTTCTAAACAGAGTCCATTTGGTGGAAACATATCTGCAATGGTTCTGTGGTCTATTTTGTGATTGTGATTTGGGGTTCAGGTTAAGTGTCACGGTATTAATACTGTAGAAACACCTTGTCTTTAGTGAGGTGCCAATTAACCTCACTAATGAAATGATGTTTGGGCTTTTTTAACACTTGAAGTGATGAATCCACTTGCAAATGATAAGGATGCAATGTAAATCATACTTCGGTGTTACCATTGTACCTCTTTACTTGAGATTGCACCTGATTTATTTTCAGCATGCACCCTGTATACGGACAAGTAGAGTCCTTGTTATCTTCAGTCTACTGAAGCTATCATCGCAGCAGAATGAACCGAATCGATCACTGACAAAGCTCCCTCTTTGGACTTTGATTCAAAAAGAAAAAGTTTCACAAGAAAGTTTGTGTTTCTCTGGGAAGTTGCCACCAACCTCCCCTTTAATCATCTTGTTGCAGTAATCCAATAATCCTTTGCTCTGAAAATTGCATTCAAATGCTGTCAAAACGACAATAACGAACACTTGCTGTCACTACCTCCGTACAAAGAACACTGAATGTCTCGCCAGTGTTTCCATAAAGTCATTGTCATCACAAAGAGTCACTATCACAAAATATTAATTTGTCCACATCCATTCCTCGCTGACAACTCAGTTCACTCTATAAAGAAAATTTTAAAAAAAGTCTGTAACAGAGTGAATAAAAGCTTGCACTGTGTGGCTTTCTCTCGTAACCTAACCGCCATTTGAATAGGGAGGATAACACGCTACCCGGTGCTGTGAATTACTTTTTACTGTCTTTCCTTTCAGTACTGCTCACATGAGGCTCACTTCAGTTTATGGGCTGACACACCAGAATATCACACTCATTCAACTTTACTGACTGCTCTGAAAGACACCGACAACAGGAGTCCAGTAAATCCTCCACCAAACGGGGGACTTTCACAGAAACATGACAACTAGAACAGAGGGGCATGAAGTCCATGTGTGCAGCATGGTAATAGGGGTATATGGTGCAGTCAAGTTTAGAAGGCAGTGGTCATACGTGGAAGAGGGACGTTTTAAATCCATAATGAGACCAATAATAACCATATAAATAATAAAATAACTTTATGAATAATAATATATAATATTCACAAGCAGCAGACAAATTAAAATCAAGCAAAAATAAACAAATGCAGAAATAGCACAGATATCCTCAGAGACAACCGACCAATGCACCTTGAAATACTAAGGAAATATGAACATGGATACACAAAGCATTATATATCAATATGCCTATACAATTGAATGGAAATGGAAACAACAAAGGACACATCGAGTATATTGTTATGCGCTCCCACCTTTCTGCTCCTCCCTCCTCTTGCTCCTCCACACTCTCTCTCTCCCAGGTGTCCTGGGGCCTGATTGGCGGCAGGTGCTCCTGCTCCTGTGGAGCTTAAAGGCGTGGCCTGTGCCGGTCTCGCTCTCTGACTGACAGCAGACGGCTCGGCTGCTGCTTTCTGTATTATGACTTAGTTTATGGAGGGCTGTTAGGTGGTGTTATTTTATTTTGATCGTAGTTTTAGGGGGGCCGGGATATAGGTTAGTTGGAGGAAGACCTGGGCTGTAGTCCAACTGTGGCTGCCCCAGGCTTCCTCCCGTTTTCCTTTTTCTTTTGCAGCCTCCGGTTGAGTTGAGTTGTGGGATTGGTTTAATAAATTACCTTATGGTTTAAACGTTGATTCTTGGTTTTTGTCTGGTTTATTTAATGTTTACTGGCCGGTTAACGAGCCTGGTATGGCCGGCCGTAACACTACTGAGAAGTATCACAATTCATGTCACCATGGAGCATCAAATGCTTCAAAAGTTTAGAGTTGATTTGTTTGTCTCAGTTTGAATCAAAGTCTAGTTTATAGCTTAGAGAAATCAGATACAGCAAGGTTCCGGTGGAGGAAGGAAACCGTGCGTAGGTAGAAGAAAGAAGAAGTGACTGTGTTGCTTTTACAGCAAGACTAAAAAGGAGGTTGTACAGCAAGACTAAAAAGGAGGTTGCCAGTTTCACACTGAAAGGGAATTAAAGGGGACATATTATGCTAAATCTCGGTTTTAAAGGTGTATTTCCAAGGTCTACTAGGAGAGGTTTTCATGGTTTATTTTTCAAAAAACCCAATAGTTTTCTACCATTTCCCATTTCTTTATCGCCTTTTCCAGCCTTCTCTGCCCTCTATCTCAAAAGGTTGGTTTTGACATCTACCCCCCTTCGCAAAAATCCTAGTCTGCTCTGACTGGTCAGATCTACATGGGCGTGCATGTACTGCCCTGCTCATTTACTCTATACCTACCTATATGGGCATGGCACACGCCCAGCTGTCAGTTTTGTTTACTTTTGGCCAATGCAGCATGGAGATCGATGTTACCATGTTTAGCTTCATTTCTACAGCAAATGTCAGCACACTTACCACTTCTAAACCAAAAGCTTTACAACTGAACCTGGTCAGGCAGGAGTCTGAGCTGAAAACTGTGAAAATTGCATCAAGATTTCTGGTTTCACTGACATTATCCTCAGGTAAATACAGTTTAAATATGTCACAGTCAGTAACAGAATATGAGCTAAGTATTTATGCATAAACTCTCTAACCTTGTAACATACAACGTTTTATGTATGTCTCTACAGGTTAAACTGGGGAATGATCTACAACCCAGTGGAGTTAAAAAGCTTGGGTTGTGAAGCCATGCTGAGGTAACATGTAAACATGTACAGTAACGAGGCAGGAAAGGAATGTATCAGTATAAGTATAGAACAAATTAAAGTCAGAGCTGCAAATTATCTGACACCCTTTCAATATCTAGTAGGTAATGTATCATTTGTATTGTGATCACTCATTTATAATAAAGTTGTACTGTTAAAACATGTATTGTGTTGCTTACTGTCACTGTTTGCTTCGTGTAGTAAAGGATTACTTGAAACTCACATTTTCATAGTCAGGATGTTGGACTAGTTTTCTGACCGATCTAGATGCATTGACTTATACGTTTTTTTAATTCAACCCTTTATCTCTCTGAAGATTTTTTCTTTGAAACGGTATCATTACATTTTAAAAAGACCAAAACCATCCTTAAAAATAAAGCAGTTTATTCATAGCCAGTGAAATGGAAATATAAAGTGTACATAATTCAAACAGAAGCAAAGCCATGACTTGTATGTAACTGTCCAGTTGTTGCTGGTGGGCCCTGAAGGAGACCACCTGTCCCACCCAGTGAACAGTCCTCTGATGGAACAGATAGTGTGACGGTCCTTGTGGGTCAACGCTCCGTCAGGTCACCCAGATAGCTGTAAAACATGGCACATTCAATGTTACATCATGTAGCCTACATACATCATACATCTGTAGTTATGGCAAAGCTACAAACTAATGAAAATATATTTTTCTTCCATTATTAAATAAGATAGGCTACTAATAGATTCAGTATAGCCCTTGCTCAAGAAGCAACGAGTTCTGAGTGCTTTTTGAAATATAATGGACAGGAAAAAAACAGCAGCAGAGGCAACTTACAGTATTCCTGTCTATTATAGTGTACATGACACTGTAGATGTAATAGGCCTACTGCTGTACCACGACTGCTTGCATAACTACACACTGTCAACAACAAACAAATACTCTTCAGTTTCCAACACACCATACAGTTTCACCGTCTGTTTTTCACACAGGGGATGTCACGGACAGACTCACAGATCTAACCATTAGCATAAAAGCTAACGGACGCTAACGCTAACTACTTAAAGGCCTATTTCACCGGTGGGAATATGAAGGTCTATTGAATTCTGAGATCCTATGTAGTATAAATGTGCAAAAAAAAAAATTGGTTCATCCTAGCCTGACATTTCTCTTTCTGTGATGTCACAGAAAGAGAAATGTAGGGTTAGACAGTGAGACCATAAAACACTCTTTCTGCCTTTTCTCAGGCTAGGATGAACCAATTTAATTTTTTTTGCACATTTATACTACATAGGATCTCAGAATTCAATACACCTTCGTATTCCCACCGGTGAAATAGGCCTTTAACCCAGAGACATTCTCTCGTTTCAGTCGGCGTTGGTTATTATAGGAGGGATAAATTAAAGCACATTACACACATTGAACTCATAAACGGACAGATTTGTTTTTAAATAGGACTACTTACATTTCCAGAGGAGAGATGGTGTCTCTCAGTCTTCGAGGCACACAGTCTCCTTCACACTCCAGTATAACGGCAGATCACACTAATAGATTGCCAACCTATGGGCATAGCCTAACAAAAACATTCAGCCCTAGTGTGCTTCGAGGCTGGGGTGTGATGGTAGCTTGAGGATGAGTTCACACTGCAGCTTGCTTCTCCTCTGTTGTTGCATTAGCAGTGGAGGCTCAGCTGTGTGTGGTTACCAAGGGGGCGTCTTGATTTGCCAATCAACTGCCGAGTTTCTGGCGAGCTTTCCCGTGGGAGTATTTATGTTAATGAAAACCGACCAATTTCGTCATCAGTCTGTGTTTTTTGGAACAGACCATCAAATCCCCCCTTTTTCGAAATAAGTATCCCAGAAGAAACTGACATAGTTGTCTTTTATAAGCTTGTGTGTGCTGGTAGGGACCCCAATAACCTAAAAAGTGTGCCCAATCACCGGAAATGTTTGGTTTTTCATAATATGTCCCCTTTAACACTCAGTGGCCCATTGTCTGCCACTAATGAGGGAACTTTGTGTGTGGAAGAGTGTCAAATGTGTAGGCATTCATTTTCAAATGAGACTTTCTTTGTTATTAAAACGTGCAGGAACGCTTAGGCTACATATTTCAGAAAATTAATGGAAGTTTTAAAATTGTTTGTGAAATATGTGTTTGAATCTTGATAGTTATTTCCGTGTATTCTGTCACAATTAAAAGTCACAATGGAATGGCGCTTTAAAAAAATCAAAATACAGGATAACATTGGTAAGAAATAACCATTAGGATGGATGAAATATGTCATGCTATTCCCTTTGTTTCTTTCATGTAATATCTAACCCCCAGTCCAAAGCTTCTGAGGAATGCTGACAGCTACATATTTTCATCATGTTTGATTGCTCACCCCTTTCTGCTGGTCATGACAACGGTTTACATTTGCCATCAACATAAATTCCTGCTCCTAAATGTTACTAAATGATATACTATGCACCGCTGCACCACCAGCACTGCCTCCGTCAGCCTGGAGATACAGTTTGAAGGAGCACACTTGACCCTCCGTGTGGCAGGCATAAATCTCCGGATGATGGAAAGCGTTGCGGGCCTGAATGCAAATAAGAGCCAGAATCATGACTTTACGCCGCCAGCCATGCAGAAACTCCACATCTTGACACGCCGTATCTTTCACACCAGACATTTTGCAGTGATGACCTTAGAAGGAATTCATTCCCTTCGCCCTTAAACTAGGACAACTTCCTACATTTTTAAATGTTAGTGTCTTGTTATGTCAAAACTTAATATTCTGATCTGCGGTCTCCAAAAATTCAAGTTTGTCAGAAGTTAGCCCAAAGGCTTATTTTGATCATGTCTTCACTATGCTTCAACATCAGAAAGGATCAAGGGTATTTTTCTTAACTTTACATAAATTATATATATTTGAAGAGTGCAGTTATTACTAATCCCCAGGACTTCTTACAACTCTATTGTTTCTCCTTCCTATCTTGAAAAGTTTTATTTCTACATTTGACTTTTTGTGATGTGTTCAGTCAATGATGTAAGGGATAAGGCCTGACAAGGTGTCCATTATCAGAAACCTTAAACCTTAACCGAAGCCTATGACCCTAAAGCCTCTTGAAGGAGCTAGTGCCTGCAAAAATAGCATCACTTTACAAATAAAGTTTGTATAATGATTATTAGGGCATGCAGCTCAAATTTGCTCTTGCAAACAATAAAAATAAGAAGAACAAACAATGAGAAGCCTTCACATCATGCTGTGTTCACTAAACATGCATGGATGCATTCATGTGCAAGTGTACTGCACATAATGTACACACAACTAAACTGATTTATTTGTACATTTTCGCTGTTGGCATCTAACCTATTATTGCTCTTTATTATACCTCTAACTGCCCTTGTATTACTAAAACTGGTCGCCCCTTAAATGAATTCCTTTGTCTTCAGTCTGATGTGGACGAACTTGAGTGTGAAATGCACTTTATGCAAAAAATTTGATTTGTTTTCACTGGAACGAAGTGAAGCAACCAATTGCTCTAAATTTAATCTTTAGTGGATGGCAACATGTCAATATGTTTGTTCACTGGACTGAGTCTGTTGCAACCATTGCATCCTGATGCTGACAATGCATAAATGATGCAGGACTCAAAGTCATGCCAGGATTTTGCCTCAAGCAATCCAGCTCCTAAGCAAAACAGTGCACACCCACTCTGAAGTTAAAAAAGATATGGTAAGCGCACAAACACATCATTAGTCTCTTCCAGATAACCAGGACCCCTGCGTCTCTGAAACACATGCTGGGGATTGTTTTCAATGTATAGCCCCATACGTATGTCTCAACATGAAGTAAGAGACAGCGAGAGGAAGACACCAGAATAAACAGTAAAAAAAAACAGGACAGAAAAACTCCTGTAAACAAAGGAAATATAAAGACAACTTCACAAATCAGGCAGTTGTGTATGCGCGGCTGTATTTCTTACACGTTGTCCACTCGGGAATGAGGTATAAGCAGGTTTAGTGTAATGAACCTTTTTGGGATTACACTGCTGTATACAGACAAATTCCCAGCCTGCTCTCTGTGCTGTCAAAACTACAAGCGATATGTTTATGTCTTCAACAAATAAGACAATCTTCTATCTGCTTAAAAAACGCCAATTTGTGTAACAGAAAGCAGCTTCCCAAAGACCTAGTATACAGTCCTGGAAGTGGATTCATGTCTGGAGAGTTGCACACGAGTTCTGCAAACATATTGATTATACTTTTTCCTTCTTCTTGGGACAACAGGAATAGCATCAAGGGCTTTGACAGGTAAGAGAAACTAAGAAATGCTTTTTTCTGAGGTTTCAAGTTTAATATTTCTTTTTAACAAAAGACCTGAAACTGTAGTTGAATAACCTCTGTTACTGGAAATTGTTTGGACCATGCTACGTTCATTTGAAAAGTGAAAAAAGGCTTATCATTTAATTGAATAGGAACATTGACAGCATATGAAATCACAGCAGATAGTAAGACGCTGGTGCAGAAGACACAAAATAACCACGTCCGGTGAAGGTCTTATTTAAAAAGACAGAGCAGGTGGGGATTCATTGTGAAGAAGGGATGAAGTTTAGTTTGTATAATCCAGATGCGTGGCCCTCTGTGTCTCACTGATCTGTTTCAGGAGGAGGAGATTTGTTCTGTGTATGCTAGCAAGCTAAAAAAAAAAATCCTCATTCTGGGCATACACACTATGTCGTTCCAGTGTTATAGGCAAACCAGACACACAAACAGGGACAGCCTATCTCTAAATTGAGACAAAAATTCATTTTGAAAGAGTCAGTCTGCCGTCATCTCAATATAGCCTCCCGTCACGTCCAAATGTCCAAAGGCATTCACAGTGTTGTGACTTGTATCAAATGGGCGCCTGAGGCCATGCACAGACAAAATAACACATTTTGAAAAAAACATTTCAGCTTTTAAAAAATGAAGAACCCTTCAACATCACACCTTCACATTTCCCTTGACCTACTTTTTGAAAATGGCTAAAACAAAACAACTTGATGGCTGTGGCGATTTGGATTTTCTTTTGTATTTCACATCAGGTGTGAATGCAGAAAAAAATCTATGAGGATATACATTAATTATTCATTTATGAATGTATGCACCCTATAGGGCATGATTAATATTCATTATAAATCACTCTCTGTGTCATGATCCAGATCATCCAATTAATAGCCAGTATGTATTTTGGCACCGCAGGTAAACAAACACTAAACCAGGCCAACACGCAGCCCTTCACCTTTCTATTTTAACCCCGGCTCCCAGGCAACAGCTTTCTAATTAAAAAGAAAAATAAGCGTTTGGCTAAAAATCAAACATCTATGAATCCTCCTTCAAACATCCACCCACTGCTGTTCCTTCTTATGTGTGTTTGGTCCAAGTGATAGTATATGTCAACGTAACTGCTCATGCAGAAATTATCCCGTGTTTTGTTCTTAGCATGCACCGACCGTTCACCTCCAAAGACAATCTCTCATACCATATTAACCTCCGATGTGTAGAATTGATGTTATAAAGAGGAGACATGTTTTTTTAATTAGCATGCATAATGCCAGTGTATGATTTTCTGTCAGTCAGGGTCGGCAGGAAAGCTTAAACAAAACATAAAAAGGTTTCCAAGTCCTTTAGGGGTTAACGTGCAAGTTCATAACATAAAAAAGCCAATACAAGTTAATAAACACAATAAAAATATGGTCAGGAAAAATTACAGCTCAAGGTCTCAAAATGTTTAAAGCTCAAATTCTGAACGTCTTCTAATACTCCAAATCAAAATAGACTTTGATTCAAATAATTTTCCATTTCGATTTAAATGGAATTAAAAAATCTGAAAACTGCAGAAGCTGATACATTCTACAATAAAGTTAGGGAAGATAATTATAATAATTTATCAGATATCGCGTCCACTAATCAAATTATACCAACGATCAGTCAAAGATAATTATCTTTGCACAACATCCCTGTGTCTCTGATGAACACTGATGTTACCATCGCAGGCGTGCATCAGTGGACATGGATGGATTTAAATGTTTAAATATGCCTTGGAGCTAAGATCAAATGTTTGTGAAGGAGTCTGTCTGTTGTTAACAAGGCTTAAAGAGATACCAAGTGCAAAGCTTTTCAAGAGTCAGAAAAAAAAGCACTGTACACTCATGTGCATAGCATACAGGCACGTGTTTATACTGTCGCTGTAACACAATAATATTTGATTTCAAGACAGGGAGAGGGGTTTTTTATCTGCGTACCAAATCAAGGTTATACCGAGCGACAGGGGATAACTCATCCAATTTCTGTGGAAGAAGGCGTTCGCCCGCCGGATGACACAAAAATCAACTCCCATTGGCTGGGGTGTGATATAGATGACGAGGTCAAAAGGAGAAGGCAGAGGAGTCTTAATTAAAAGTCACTGGTGATACCACCCAAAAAATCCGCCCTGCCCAGTCATTTATTTACTGACAAAGAATCATTACATTAGATGTCAGAGTGGATCAATATTCTGACAGGGTGAGGTAGCCTCATTCCCGTCTCCCAAACCTGCGTGTGCGTCGACTGCAAACCTTAAGCAACAAGAATGGATGAGGTCAAAGATTTGTTGAAAATCAGCACCTCCATCCCCGCAGCTAGAAGACAGGGGGAATCACTCTACGTTTGTTGAGGCAGTACTGTTCCAGTGAGGCATCATTAAATTCCTTCTCGCTGCTTATTGTGCATAATTCATATTCTGCCGTTGAAATATGAATGTTGCTGTGTTGCCGAAACTCTGCTAGACCGAGGCAGAGGATGAGGGCCAGTTCCAAACCTCGAGTGAGACTCGAGGCTGTATAGGAAATAAAAAGTGAGGACTTTTTTGGACAGTTCTGGATTCAGCAAAATCTATTTTGAATCTTATCCTGGGACACACACAGGGTAACCTATAAACAATGATGGCAATTTAATTGGTCATTAGGTGAAGTCACAGACTGGCAGGAGTTCATTAAAGTGCAGTGAAAAGTGAAATGTGTCGTAATCATCTTCGAACTGCGGGCATGCCGATGAGCAGTTTGCAGGCCTTGTGTTGCAGGCTTTTAGAGCAACACTTTAATTTCCTTAATTTTAACAGTCTCAAATATCAAAAAGGGAAAAGATTACTAGTGGAATTTGGTCGTATTTTTATTTATTTTTCCAGTGTCATGGATTGGGCAAAATAGTGCACACACTATTGTTATAGTCTAACTGTGGATGAAGTTCACATTCCTGACCTTAGCAGAGACCTCAACTTAATTAAAGGGAGAAAAAGCAATGCCCCCCCCCATGTTGAAGGGCCTGCAATTAAGCAACACATATTCAAACATTGAACACATGAAACAACAGTCAGATACATCAATATTAAATGTTTCTGCTTAAACCTTGGATTATTATTGTGCAATCTGGGTTTACACTTCACAACTTTTCACGCGATTTGACAGTCGCAGACAATCTTCCAATGTCGGACTGAAATCACAGAAGTCGTGCTGGAGTTGTGGCGCGCGCCCGTAATCTCAGTCGTTTGGTGTAAGGTGGTCATCCGACCCGATTTCAGCCAGTCTTCTTCCCGTCTTGATGTTCCGACATTATCAAACATGTTTGATATTATCGTTAGTCTTAAGGGGTTGGCTCAAGCGAAATGACGTAAACACTGCCACACTCTCGCATGCACCAAGCACGACACAGGAGGAGCGGCATTAGTCGCGACCTGTGTCCACCTGTGCAGGCGCTTATTTCGGACACTTTTTCCTAGCAGCCTCCGCTGGAGAACCAGGCTGATAGCCGCGCAACCTTAACACTTTACCGTCAAATACAGGGTTAGGAGTTAAAGTTATTGGGGGACGAGATCAGCAAATAAAGATGGTCAAATAACTAAAGGAAGTCCCCCGCTCGGAATATTGAATGAACTTTTTTTTTATTAAATAATCACAATCGCGTTTGCGGAAATAATATTAATCTCAAAAGGAATCTAGTTGTAGTCTTGCAATATGAGACCCCCTGTCTTTTCAAAATCTCACTCTGTGACTGAAAACTAATGACTAGTTGTCTTCAGGTGTGAGTTGATTGTCTTTAGATGTAAGAGGGTTTCAGTCTTCAGTCTTTTCAAAGTCTTTTAAAAGTCCTCTAGTGTAAACCCAGCATTAAGGTTCAGTTCTAAATGATTTATTTTTCTGCAGTTCCTGCACCTACAGTATGGGACCAATTCCTATGGCAAATACACTACGATTACAGCTGCTCCAATCAATACTTTTAAATTAACAATGGGTTAAATGACTGTGTGTTGTGGAGCTCGTTCGTATTGATGAATGTAACCAGAATTATCCCCAGACATTGCAGTTCCCCCATAAGCTTTATGGAGCGTTTTTAGTGTCTTTCAGCTAATTTTTGGAGGGTTTATACAGCTCGACACTTTAGTGCTTAGGTTCAGACTCACTGCTCTCGTCAGCACCAATGGCAGCAGGAATGGGACTAGCTTGTGAACGTATACAGGACCATTTAGCGGTTAAAGAACCTGATATTTCCCTCAGGAGTACGCAAAGCAAACCAGAGCTAAAAGGAGAGTAATCATTATTGGGCTTACATTCACCAGGGTTGATACAAACGCAACTCCTATTGAATGCTGATGTTGTTCTGTGTCTACTGGATGTCGAAATAAGCAACTGTTTTTTTTCAGAGGTTATTATAAGTCTGTGTTGTTGTGTTTACGGCTCGTTACACAAAAGCAATAAATACATCAATTGCTGCAGGTTTAGGGCTTAGGGCAATTAAAATACGGGTTACGATTATTTAAGACTATGCTGCTAACTATTAAATACAAAGAAAGTGTTAGTTGCAGGTCTAGAACAGGAAGTGAACTCAAGTTTGCCATATGAAAGCCAAACACAGTATACTAGCCAATTGCACCGCCCAGAACTCAACAGCCTTACTCTGCACCAGCCTACATTACATAAAGGGATAGGCATGATGTCAAATGTTGATGTGCAGAATAACGGGCTGCATTATGCATATGCAATATATGTTCTAACACAGTATAAACTGTATTTCACACAGAACTTTTGTCAAATATCAATTCAAGGTGGAGTGAGCGGCTCTGGAGAACGCTTGTTTTGCAAATAATTTTTTGTAAAAATCTGTGAATATCTCGTCAGCATCAGCTACCTGTTGTAATCTGTAGGGCTGGCCCGAATGCCATTTTTCAGGCTTCGAATATTCGTTGGTTTTTCCGAGCGAATATTCGAATATTCGTTCCAGAAAAACACACCATCAAAAACAACATAAAAAAAATAAAATAAATAAATATTAAAAAAAAAATGTTTTAATTTTTTTTTTAAAAAAACGTTAATAATCCCTATATAGTCCCTGGAACCGATTTTGACAGTATCTGCATATTTTGTTGAAGATTTACGCGCTCGGAGGTGAAGTAATGGATGCGCTATGACACTTAGTGATGTAATATCCTCCTAAATGAGCAATACTACTACTACTACTACTACAATATTACTAACTTTTATATCCAAATATAAAATTATTTGATGACATTATAGTGCAGTACTAGCTTCTTGCAAAAAAAAAAAGAAAAAAAAAAAAAAAAAAAAAAAAAACGAAGCTCCGAATACTTATTTAACCCTGTGAAACCCAAGCATTGATTTTGTTGATGTAGGATTTTTTTTCTCCTTTTTAAAATTGTTTTAGCGAGCCTCTGATCAGGAAAATATATATATATAAAAAAAAAAGGGGTTAGGGTTAGGGTTAGGGTTAGGGTTAGAGGGATAGGGTTAGGGTTAGGGTTAGGGGGTTAGGGTTAGGGTTAGAGGGATAGGGTTAGGGTTGGGGTTAGAGGGTTAGGGTTAGGGTTAGGGTTAGAGGGATAGGGTTAGGGTTAGGGGGTTAGGGTTAGGGTTAGGGTTAGAGGGATAGGATTAGGGTTAGGGGGTTAGGGTTAGGGTTAGAGGGTTAGGGTTAGGGTTAGGGTTGGGGTTGGGGTTAGTTTTAGAGGGTTAGGGTTAGGGTTAGGGTTAGAGGGTTAGGGTTAGGGGTTAGGGTTTGGGTTGGGGTTAGGGTTGGGGTTAGGGTTAGGGTTAGGGTTAGGGTTGGGGTTAGGGTTAGAGGGTTAGGGTTAGGGTTAGGGTTAGGGTTAGGGTTAGGGTTGGGGTTAGAGGGTTAGGGTTAGGGTTAGAGGGTTAGGGTTAGGGTTAGGGTTAGGGTTAGGGTTAGGGTTAGGGTTGGGTTAGTGTTAGGGTTAGGGTTAGGGTTAGGTTTGGGTTAGGGTTGGGGTTAAAATGACATCTTGTGTTTTGGGTGCACAGGCCTACTGATCTGATGCTGTTGTGTTATGTGAAAGTGAAATGATAGGATGGTTGAGTGGTATAGTCTGTGGCTGGTGCTATCCAGGGAGCCAGTTCCAGTCCAGGGGTGGTGGCTCCCATCGGTGTGGGAGACCAGGACCCAGACTATTGAGCAGAGGAAGAGGCAGCAGCACAATGGTCAGTAAAATGTGGTACTTTTGTGGGATTAAAACAATAAAATAAATAAAAATAAAATAAAATAAAAATAAAAACCATAAAAATGGACATATATCAATACACACATACACAATTCCAATAATAGAAAAATAAATATGTGTACCTATTATAAAATTCCATAATCATGGTGCTAGTATAAAGTATATGGTGAGTGGCGGGGATGGGTGGGGGGGAGGGGAAATATGGGAAGGTGGGTTATGTGGTAGATGGGGATTGTTTTTTCTGGTGCTAAATTTAGGTTCAGGTGTGAGGGGATGGCTGGTTAGGGTTAGGGTAAAGGGTACATGGTTAGATAGCACAGATGGGAAAGCCCCGCTCCCTCCCCCGGGAGACCCGGGTTCAAGCCCCAAGCCCGACAGTGCCAAAAAAGGGGGGGGGGAAGAAAAAATAAAAAACCTTTTGGCCCATAAACATATATATGTGTATGTGTAAAATATCCAGATAATTACTTAAATACATAAATAAAAGGCCCTAAAACATTAGCTAAAATCATCCTAAAATTAGTGCTGTACCATAAAGTGTTATTAAAACATCATTTGTCATTAAAACCAAGGGGTACCATTGTGCCGAGTTTGTCAATCCATATTTTTTCTGCTCTCTTCCTCTGCCCAATAGTCCACCTATTATTTGATTCTAGACCAGAGATGATGAGGTTTGTCGGTGAATGTATTTGGAAATGTCTGACTAAGGGTGTTGTAAGTCTACCTTCCCCAATGTTGTATGTGTGTTGTTTTAATCTGGTCAGTAATGTATGTTTTGTTTCCCCAATGTAGTGTTTCGAACAGGAGGTGCAGGTGATTATGTAGATGATGTTGCTGGAGTGGAGTGAAAATGTGCCCAGGGTGGGGTGTGATGCTCTGCTGTGTATGTTATGTATGAATTTCCGGTTTTTGTACATACTGTCGTGCTGTGTTTGTGGTGAATGTGAGTTATCTTTAAAGGTTGACCGGACTAAAATGCTTTTAAGGTTATTATTTTTTCTGTGGGCTGAAATGACTTGACAGTATTGTAATGCTGGATGGTGTGTTTGTGTGCGGGAAAAGTTGTGTTTGAGGGTGCGGTGTAGGTTGGAAGTCCTGTGGGAAAATGTGGAGATAAATGGGATTAGCTGCGGCTGGTGCGTAGTCCGGCTGTTGGAAAAAGAGGGGGGAGTGCCTCCAAGCACTGCTGTAAAGGAAGGGGGGTAGGGTGGGTCGGGATGCAAACCCTGGTTAGGGTAGGGGAGGGAGGGGAGGCAAGGGGGGTTGGGATATAGACCCTGGTTAGGGTAGAGGGCGAGGCTTTTTGAGGATCTAGTTGGTGCAGTGGTTGGAGGCCGTCCCCCGCCCTCGGACATCTGGGGCGGAGCTTCCAAGGAGTGAATGGGAGCGAGAGCGGCCAAGGTGCTGTTTTTAATTTGGCGGAGAAAACGTTTAGAATATCCTCTGTGTCTGAGGCTACTGAAAAGAATGGAGGTGGTGTTATGGAAATCTGAAATCAGGGATGAAATACGGTGAAACCGGATGATTTGTGATTTAATTATTCCTTTAAATGTATGTTTGGGGTGGTAGCTGGATTTATGCAAAAGGGCGTGAGTGTCGGTGGATTTAAAATAAACCTTGGTGAGTAGTTTGTTTTGCGTGGGGTTTATTGCTTGAAAAAATACTGTGGTGTCTAAAAAGTGTACCTGATGTGGATCTATTATGTATTTGAGTTTTATTGACGGGTGGTGACTGTTAAGTGTGTTGATGAAATCCGGGAATAGAGCGACATCATGGGGCCAGGCCCCAATGATGTCGTCTAAAAATCTGAAATAAAAGAGGGGTTTTAAGTCACACTTGGCCAGTGCTTCTCGCTCCCATTCACTCATGTAGAGGTTGGCGTAGGATGGGGCGTATCTCTGACCCATGGCTGTCCCATTGACCTGTAGAAAATGTTGATTATTGAATGAAAAGTCATTATTATTTAAACAGATGGTGAGTAATTGTAAGAGTTCTGTGTCCGGTCTAGTGCTGTCTGGGTACTTGGAGAAGATGGATTTTATTTTATCAAGTCCCAGTGGTGTGCTGATGTTGGTATATAGGCTGTCTACGTCAATTGTAAATAGTTGTGTATGGGTGGGGACAGCCATGGGTCTGATGATATCTAGGAAGTGGTAAGTGTCCTTGAGATAACTGGGGTGTCTGCTAGAGAGGGGGCCAAGGTAATGTTCAATATACTGTGAGATATTGTAGGAAGTGCTGTTGCAGTCTGAAACTATAGGTCTGCCGGGGGGAACTTCAGAGGGAATGGTCCAGGTGTGTGGTTCTTTGTGTATTTTAGGTAGTAAATAAAATTGCCTGGTGCGTGGGTTATCTGGTCCGAATAAAAAATCTCTTTGTTTGGCTGTGATATGTTTCTTATGGTATAATGAGTTAATGATGGTTCTGAGTTGTGACTGTGTTTCTAACTGAATGCTGTGTGGTATTGGCCTGTAGTGTTGGGTGTTGTTGAGTTGTCTGTTTGCTTCCAGTACATAATGCTGTCGGTCCATGATGACTATTTTTGATCCTTTATCTGCCGGTTTTATGATTATGTTGGGATTATTGTTCAATTGTGTAAGGGCTCTGCGCTCGGCCTCCGGTAGATTATCTGAGATATCCACCGGAGGCCGATATGAACGCAGAGCCCGCCTGTCTGACTTAATGAGTGATGTTATTTTAGCGTCCAACTGGGAGTCTTTGGGTTCCCAGTTGGAGGGGTGTGTGAATGGGGTGTACTGAAACTTAGGTAGTAAGTGAAAATAGTCATGTATTTTGATGCGTCTATGGTATTTGTGAATGTCCCTCTGAAGTTCCTCCCAGTCGTAGGCTTTGGGGCGTGGGATGAATGACAGTCCCCTCTCCAGCAGCGCTATTTGGGGGGCAGAGGGAACAAATAGTTGGGATAAATTGAGAATGTTAGATGATGAGCTCCACCCCAGGTCCACACCAGCCGCAGGTTCCTGTACAGGGGGGTCAAGAGAGGGAGATGTATTAATTACAGGGTTATTGGTAGACAGTTGTGGGGGTACAGAATTATCGGATACGGGAATTGACAGGATGCTAGTTTTATTGTTACATAATTGTTTGTACGATGGGGGTGCCGGGTTGCTTTCTGTTGAAATTATAAATTTAATTGTTTACACCAGTATTGGAATATGTCAGTTGCTGTTGATTTGGTCCAATGAATGTTATCCTGTACTGTAATGAAGGTGTCGTGTGGAATTTCTGCAAGGAAGGGGAAGTATGTGGCAATGGTGTTATTAATGAGTGTGAGATTGTATTTTTGTTTTGGAGTGAGGTTGGGTGAAAAATTGATTATGGGATAGTATATGTCTGCGTTGGGGAAGGTAGACCTTGCCTGCTTATCAAGTGCCTTAAGTTGTTTGATGGAGGTCTGTTTCGGGTCCTGGTCCTTGTTGTTTATCCCCACCGAGAGAACCACCACCTTAGTGTTAAGGTTAGGTGTGGTTTTTTCACACATTTTTTGTAAATGGTAGAAACTGGCTCCCGGGTAGCAGTCCAGTTGGATCTGTGGATTGTTGTGGGCTGGGATCCGACTAATATTGGAATCCCCCAGGATCAGGACCGGTTTCCGTGGTGTTATGAACCAGTCTAATAGTTTCCTCTGAGGCCTGGCTATGTGGGTGGTGGGTTTGAACATTGGCAGAGAAGTGGTGGTGGGGTGTGGGGTGGTAATTGGTGACGGAATAGGACGAGGAGTAAGTTGGGGGGAGAGAAGGGGGGAGGGGGAAGAGGGGGGAGCATAGGCAACCTGCTCTCCCGCAGTAGGGGGGGTGGTAGTGGTGGGGGGAGGTGGTGACCCTGTAGGGTCCCGGCCCAGGTCCGTGGACGCATCAGCCGCCGGAGGGACCCGGCGAGGTGACAGAGCAGTCCCATGCTCCCCAGTGCCAGGCTCAGATAGGGCTTTAAGGTCTAGTTTGACTTTCAGGGGCCCGCTCATCATATTTTGAGATGCCTTAGCAGTTTTTATGGGGAGCATGGGAGACAAAGGGGAGCTCCGCCACGTCGCCGGGCCGGTCCGGGCAGCAGTGCGCCCTAAAGGGGGTGAATAAGTAGATATACCGTCAGAATTATATGCAGAGACATTGGATATGTTATGAGACATGGAACTGTTGAGGCTTATGGATTCTAAGTTGGAGTTGCTGTGTTTTGGTACCTGGGCTGAGTTGTGGACCTGGGCCTCCACCTCCACAGCCCTGATTGGGGTTATGGAGGGGGTGACATCGGGCCTGGGTGGAGATGGTGGCTGTTTAACCGGTGTTTTGAGCTGTAGGGGGGATGTAAATAGATTGGTTATAATTGATGTGTTATTGCTGGACTGGAGAGTGGATAATACCGGGGAGAGCTGGGGGTTAGGGAACTTAGTGGGGCTTCCCTGCCGCTGATGCCTTGCTCCCCCAATGCCCCGTCCCCCCGTCCTCTGGGGTAAAGGAGTGGAGGCCTTGGGGTCTGTTGGGGCCTGTTTGAGAAAGGAGATGGCAGATTGGAGGGTAGTGGGATGTGGGATGGGGGACGCCTGGGCTCTGGCCTGGGGCTGGGGGTTAGGGTTAGGGTTAGGGTTAGGGTTAGAGGGTTAGGGTTAGGGGTTAGGGGTTAGGGTTTGGGTTGGGGTTAGGGTTGGGGTTAGGGTTAGGGTTAGGGTTGGGGTTAGGGTTAGGGTTAGGGTTAGGGGATCTCCATTCAATGTGAATACAAAGTGGAAGCGGTTTTCGATTTGCATTCAAATAGGTGAGAATCTGGGTGGTGAAAAAGGGCACCAGAGGGGCACCAGAGGGGGGCGCCATTGGACAGGCTATGAGAGGGCTTTGAATGGAGGTGCATTGAAAGCGGTGGCAGGCGGTTTTTGGAAGGGATTCCCGGGCACCGGCGGGTGAATGTGCGCGGATGGGGTTTTGGAAGGGATCGCGGGGGGCGCTGTTCAGCGTGCGTGCGGGCTAGGGGGCACCGCTTGGCGGGGTCTGTGAGCCGCGGGGCGCCGCCAGGCCGCCACGGGGGTCCCGTCGGGGTTGCTGGTCGGGAAGGGGCGCGAAACGGGGGGAGAAAAGACGGCGGGTCGGAGCGGACGGGGATGAGGGATGCGAGGGGCGGGCGGCCTGCCGCTGCCTGCGGGTGTTGTGACGGGTGTGTCCCGCCCCTGTGGTGCGGGGCCACGATGAGGGTGTCGCCATAAGCCTTAGGAAAGCAGAACAGGGGGCTCATTACAGGTGTGATGTGCAGGTGAGAGGAGGGCTGTGATGTGCAGGTGGAGGTGAGATGAGGGATGTGAGGAGAGGTGTGATGTGCAGGTGGAGGTGAGATGAGGGATGTGAGGAGAGGTGTGATGTGCGGGTGGAGGTGAGAGGGAGGATGTGAGGGGTGGGCGGTCCACCCCCGCCTGCGGTCCTGCCCCTCCGGGGCGGGGCCGCCATATAAGTGTCCCCTGAAGCCTTGAGAAAGGCAGAACAGGGGGCTCATTACAGGTGTGATGTGCAGGTGAGAGGAGGGATGTGAGGGGAGGTGTGATGTGCAGGTGGGGATGACATGAGGGATGAGAGGGGTGGGCGGCCCGCCCCCGCCTGCGGTCCTGCCCCCCCGGGGCAGGGCCGCCATATGAGTGTTATAAGAGTGTGACAGTTAATTATTTGAAATACATGTAAACTGATAGGAATATGGAAGGCCACCATATTTCAACCATTTACCATTGATTTTGACCGTTGACCTCAAACGACCCCAAATGACCGAAAACGAAGAGGGCAGACAGCCATGCGCCGTGGCTTCCGCCGTTGCTGTGTTTGACCGGAATCCGAGTAGTTTCAGGCCTTCGGCATCGATTTCGCCTGAGCTCTCTCCCAGCTGCTCAGCAGACTGCAGAAAAGCCTTTCTGAGGCCAAGCAGCAAAGGGTGGGGGATGGGCAGAAAAGTGAAAAATTCAATCCCGCCCGAGAGCCGCGAGCCAGGCGTCTGCGGAAAGGCGGGGACGAGGGGAGCGTCGTCCCGTCGGAACCGAGTCTCTAGGCCGCTCCCCGGCCGAGCTAGGTTGCGTCAAAGTGTGAAAATCCCGGCCTCTTCCGGGGCCGTAGCTCGGCCGGGGAAGGGCGTGGAGAGGTGCGTGGTACGGCGTCGGAGAGGTCTCGAGGGGGTCCGTCACATATCCGAAGCCTGAGCCGCTAGGACGCTCGGGGGGGCGGGGGGAGCGAGAGGTTAGACTTGGGGCAGCTTCCAGAATATGGACAGTGCATTCCATATTCTCGCTAGTTGCATCTTCCAAATTATGGACAGTTGGAACTTGGAAGTGCGCCTTTTGGAAGCGTTCCATAGTCTCGCCAGTTGTCCGTAATTTGGAAGAGGTTAGATTTGGGGCAGCTTCCAGATTATGGACAGTGGCAACTTGAAAGTGCGTCTTTTGGAAGCATTCCATATTCTCGCCTATTAGTGCACAAATCGGAAGCAGTCTCCCGAGGTCCCGCCTTTCAACAAAGGTCAGCAGTCGAACTTCCTGTGAGAAGAAGAAGCATGGCGGCTGCATTCAGAGAGAGTGCGGCCCTCGATGGTCGCCGCCGACGGTCCGGAGTGACTGTAAGTTGTAGGTGAGTGAACGTTGGTACCCAGAACGCCACAAAGTCCTAAGAAGTAGTTAGCGGTGGTAGGTCGCGCCTACTTGTGCAGTTTTGACTCGTTTTTCACCAGCGGTCAAAACGATGCTAACTAGCGGGCTAATGCTAGCGCAATTGATAGGAATTTGGAAGCAGATCGCCTGCTTCCACATTCTCACCTATTCCTGTTCATTTTTCAATTCTCTCCCCAGGAAGCATTTGTCATCCATGGAAAGGCTCGCTGTCCGACTCATCGTCCTGGCACTGACAGCTAGAGCGCTGGAGATAAGAACCAGCACCGGCAAGATTTTGGAGAAGGCCGAGGGCGAGAAGGTGAAGTTGCCCTGCTTCTTCGACCCCGGCCCGGAGGACGCAGGAATTTTGGAGATCGAATGGAGCGTGAAGTCCCTACGCCACCCGCTGGAAAAGGCCGAGATCCTGCTGTATACGGCCGGGCACATCTACGACAGCCTCTACGAGCCTCTGAAGGGCAGAGTCTACTTTGACTCCGAGGACCCTGCGAAAGGAGACGCCGCCATTAACCTTTTGCTGCTGACTACCAAAGACACGGGCCTTTACTACTGCCAGGTGAAGAAGGTTCCAGGCATCGGGAGCGTCTATACGGTCCTCAGAGTGCTCAAGCCGCCGTCGGAGCCCAGCTGCGATTACACGGAGAGGGGCCGAACCAAAGTGCTGCGTTGCGGGTCCCAGGAAGGTGCGGCACCCATCACTTACCACTGGTCACGCTATCCGCCCTGGGAGATGATTCCCAACTCGGCGGTGATGGACAAAGCGGCGGGCACACTCACCTTCCACAACGCCACGGAGCGCGACCACGGGACATACAAATGCACCGCGATGAATCGCGTCGGGATGAAGGAGTGCCTCCTGGACCTAAACCTGCCACATCCTCTGTCGGTGGCAAAGATCGCAGGAGCCGTGACGGGGGCCGTGCTCGCGGCCGCGCTCACCGCTGCCATCGCGTGCCTCACCGTACGGCGCCTCTGGCGGCGTCCGGAGTCGGAGACCTCCAACGAGGTCGCGGAGGACGCGAGTCCCCCGACGCGCCGCAGGACCGGCCGCGCGTCGGATGGTTTAGGACAATCCTGATGTCGATGTGACGTGATGTGACGTGATGTGATGTGATGTCAGGGCCTGTGTTGGTTGTCGACCTGTTGTCGACCTGTTGTGATCGAATAAAGTTAACTTGGAAACAAGAACAGTGTCCTCGGCTGGTTGTGCGTGATTTGGAAGGGGTTAGATTTGGGGCAGCTTCCAGATTATGGACAGTGGGAATTTGGAAGCATTCCATATTCTCGCTATTTGTCCATAATTTGGAAGCATTCCATATTCTCGCTATTTGTCCATAATTTGGATGCCTTCCACATTTGCGCTTGTTTGCATGTAATGTGGAAGCCTTCCATATTCGCACTTGTTTGCATGTAATTTGGAAGCCTTCCACATTCGCACTTGTTTGCATGTAATTTGGAAGCCTTCCACATTCTCACCTGTAACTATTCAAATTTGAATTAACATGAACGGTGCGAATGTGGAATCTTCCACATTGCATCTATTAAGCCCCGTCCACCACATGACACTTCCTGTGTGAACAGGAAGTCTGCTGCAGACGGTGGACTGAGGAGGCAGGTGAACGTCTGGAGCTCACTGGTGTCATATTTTGCTGAATACACAGGTAAGTGGCCATTTGTGGTGTAGAAAGTGGTGTATTTTTTTCTATGTAGTGTACCTATTGACGCAGGTTGTTTTTTGTCTGTTACTTAGCATTTTGAAGGCTGTTTTCCAAGCATTTTGTGATTTAACTAGCGAGCTAATGCTAGTGCAATAGATAGGAATTTGGAAGCACATGGTCTCCTTCCACATTTTGGACAGTGTGTGATTCCACATTGTGGACAGTCTGTTGTTTTTCAGGGACGAGGTTGCCTGTATTCTTTCTATTCTGAAGAAGATGGTAAGTATACCCCAACGGTACTATTAATTAATTTTAGAAGACACCTGCTGCTTAGTTGTCTGCTTGTTCTCCATCCCTTGCATGCAGCCTCCACAATCAAAGGTGTGCGCGCTGTGCTACCGCAGCTATACCAGGCTTAAGCAACACCTGGAGTCTGCTCACACGATCCCCAACAGTACGGAGTTTGTGCTCCTTCTGAAATATGGGAATGCACGGTAAGATGGCATGTTACTTGGAAGCATTCCATATTCTCGCTAGTTGTCCATAATTTGGAATGGGTTAGATTTGGGGCAGCTTCCAGATTACGGACAGTGCATTCCATATTCTCGCTATTTGTCCATAATTTGGAAGCCTTCCATATTCTCACTAATTGTCCATAATTTGGAAGCCTTCCATATTCTCGCTATTTGTCCGTAATTTGGAAGGGGTTAGACTTGGGGCAGCTTCCAGATTATGGAACATTCCACATTCCACATTCCCGCCAGTGGGAAAGGTTAGACTTGGGGTAGCTTCCAGATTATGGATGATTCCACATTCCACATTCCCGCCAGTGGGAAAGGTTAGACTTGGGGCAGCTTCCAGATTATGGACAGTCCGGACTTGGAAATCCATAATTTGGAAGCATTCCATATTCTCGCTATTTGTCCATAATTTGGAAGCCTTCCACATTCACGCTTGTTTGCATGTAATGTGGAAGCCTTCCATATTCACGCCTATTAGCATACAAATTGGATGTTTGTGAATAATGACCTTTTTGTCTTTGCTGCAGAACATCAGATCCGTTGGACTGCCCCATCTGTATGAAGGAAAACCTGATGCGCCTTGACAAGCATCTCCAGGACGCGCACCAGATCTCATCTCCCGCTGTAAGTGTAAGCGTATGGTTGGTCTGGGTGGGCGCCTGTGCCAACAGGTGAAAGCTCTTACGAGGTGAAGAGCAGCCAATTGACCTCTGACCATTTTTAACAGGAACGAGGACCCCTACAGACGCAGGCGAAGAGGGTGGCTATCGCGAAGGAATTTGCCAGGCTTCGCTCCATCGGTCCCCACCCGCCCATGGTCTCCACACTTGGGACTCTCAGCGAGCCAGGTAAGGCCTGTCTGCCTTCCCTCTCAGGTGGGGTACGGGGTGACGGCAGTGTCTCAAAATCATGTGTGTACTTGTTTTGTTTTGTCCTCCAGAGGACAATGGAGCAATGGATCTCTGCATGTCCCCGAGGACTTTGAGTCCCACCCCCACAGACATTAGCAAAAACACTGTGTTGAGTGCACAGTCCCTGCTCGTTGAGGATGGCGAGATGTCTACATATGCCCCCGACTCTTCTGGACAGCCGGTCCCTCCCCTGACTCCTGACAAGAGAACGCCGCGGGCGGACGCGGAGGCGGAGGAGGAGGAGGAGCCGGTGCCAGCAGAGTGGACGATGTTGGAGGAGGTGGCAGCAGAGTTTGCGGAGGAGGAGGAGGAGGAGCAGGAGGAAGGGGTGGCAGAGGGAGAGAAGGAGGAGGAGCTGGAGGGAAAGGTAGAGACGCTGGAGGGGGAGGTGGAGGGGCTGGAGGGGGATGAGGAGGAGCCTCCTGATGAGAACAACAATGAGCGGCCCTGCAGGTGTGCTAAAATCCTCAGTCGGTTGGCAGCGCTGGAGCGTGAAGTGGCAATGGCCAAGAAGGAAGCGGCAGCAGCCATGGCGGCCGCCATGGCATGCAGGGCAGGGGCAGCCTCGGCGGCGGTGGTATCGGTTGCGGAAGAGTCGCCTGCGGAATCGGGGGGGCAGCATCACACTCCCAGGTGGAAGTCTCTGCAGGCGACGCCCAAATCGGCCCAAAAGGGAGAGCAAATGCGCAAGCTTCCCATGAAAGGGACTCGGTTGGCAGCGCTGGAGCGTGAAGTGGCAATGGCCAAGAAGGAAGCGGCAGCAGCCATGGCGGCCGCCATGGCATGCAGGGCAGGGGCAGCCTCGGCGGCGGTGGTATCGGTTGCGGAAGAGTCGCCTGCGGAATCGGGGGGGCAGCATCACACTCCCAGGTGGAAGTCTCTGCAGGCGACGCCCAAATCGGCCCAAAAGGGAGAGCAAATGCGCAAGCTTCCCATGAAAGGGACTCTGTACGGTAGGTGGTGTGTTTGTTTGTTTGTTTGTTTGTTTGTTTTGGTGGGGTTAGACTTGGGGCAGCTTCCAGATTATGGATGATTCCAAAATCGGTACTTCCAAATGATGAAGTACGGACTTTGGAAGCATTCCATATTCTCGCTATTTGTCCATAATTTGGAAGAGGTTAGACTTGGGGCAGCTTCCAGATTATGGATGATTCCACATTCCACATTCCTGCCAGTGGGATATGGGGCTGCTTCCAGATTATGGATAGTCCAGATTTGGAAGTGCGCCTTTTGGAAGCATTCCATATTCTCGCCTATTAGTATACAAATTGGAAGTGCATGATTTGGATGATTACATGATTCGTTTTTTTTGTTTGGTTTTCGTCCCCTCCCGATGTAGAACGGGTCATCGACGACTACAGGATATTTAAGCTGGGGACACGGACGGGTCGGAAAGACATTGATAACGCAAAGCAGGTTGCCACTCACTGTCTCCGCTTTTGCGCCTACATGGTGAGAGGAATGCCTGAAAGTTCGACCAGGGATGACTTGCGCTTTTTAGCCCGCATGGACAAGCTGAGAAAGTAAGTTTGTATGGGTTCCTCCTCCTTTGCAAGGTGTCACTACTCTCTCTCTCTCTCTCTCTCTCTTTCACTGCTCACCATGTGCCTCCCTGCCTCTTCCCGCAGCTTTCCCTTGAACTTGAAGAACAAAGGCTATATGCCCACCACCGTCAAGAACATGTTGATCAATGTGGTCAACTTCTATAGACACTTGGAGCACGCCTTCCTGAAACAGAGTAAACTCAAGAGAGAGGACATCGGCAGGGTCCTGTATGAGCTCAAGAGGCTCCAGTCAGAGATCCACAGGGATGTGGTGATCCGCCAGCAGAAGGTCAAGTTGACAAAGACTGGTGAGTTATGTTTTCATTTTTTTGGGACCTTCCAAATCCCTTTCAAAACCAAAGAACCGTACCGCTTTTGGCAGGGGCTAATCCTCCTACTGTCTCCGCAGTCACCCAGCTGGACTCAGAGCAAGAGCTTAGTTTCCTAAGCACTGCCAAGAAAAGGATCCAGCAGCTGCTGGGTAAGTGGACCTCCTCGGCGGCAGCGCACATGTTTTTAACCTACCTGCTGCTGACGTTTTATGTGTGTGTGCACATTTGTAGATGTCTTGGCCGGCGACAAATCTTCAACTACTGACCATTCCATGCTGATGGGCTACCTGATGGGTTATCTGTGCATAATCAGTGGCCACAGATCAGTGGTGCTCACTAGTATGCTTAAGGAGCATGTGGCTAATGCGGACGTCTGGATGGATGGCAGTCGATACCAGGTCCTGGTGAGTAGTGTCATGGGGGGTTGGAGGGATCCATCCTTCCACATTCTCGCCAGTGGGAAAGGTTAGACTTGGGGCAGCTTCCAGATTATGGATGATTCCAAAATCGGTACTTCCAAATGATGAAATGTGCACTTTGGAAGCATTCCATATTCTCGCTATTTGTCCGTAATTTGGAAGGGGTTAGACTTGGGGCAGCTTCCAGATTATGGATGATTCCACATTCCACATTCCCGCCAGTGGGAAAGGTTAGACTTGGGGCAGCTTCCAGATTATGGACAGTCCGGACTTGGAAGTCCATATTTTGGAAGCATTCCAAATTGTAGGCATTTGGTATACAAATCGGGAGGTCTTTGACAGCGGATCCTTTCTGCTTTCCTTCCTTCCTTCCTTCTCACAGGTGAATGAGCACAAGACTGCCAAGACCTTCGGCCAGGCATCGCTGGTGCTCAACGCCAAAGAGTACAGTTGGCTGAAGAGGCTCTATGATGGCAGGTGCTGTGTCAAGGGAAAGGGCAGCCAGAACATCTTCCACACGTACCTTGGGAACAGCATCACCAAGCCTGTCAAATTTTTGCACCTGGCCTGGAAGGACGCAGGGCTCCAGGGGCCGATCAGCTTTAACATGATACGCAGCAGCGTGTCCACTCAGGCTGAGAGGCACCTGTCTGAGACAGAGAGGAGAAAGGTTGCCCTCTCGATGTGCCACGACCCTTCAACTGCGGAGAAATTTTATGTCTCCCTTCCTACCAAAGACGTGGCATACCAAAACAGGAAGCTACGGATGAAAGCCCTGAAACAAGAGAAGCGCAATGCCCGAGCAAAGCCCAAGCCCCTCGAGGAAGAGTCCTCCTATTCCCTCACCTCGGAGACCAGCGAGGATGAAGAGGAGCCTGTGTATGATGACAGGCCTGAATCCACCTCGCTGTCTTCAGAAGAGGAGGTCATACAAAAAACTCAGACTCGGACCCGGCTGAAGAAAAGGCTCTTCTCCCCCTCGGCTGCCAAGCGTAAATTGGAAAAAACTCAGACCCGGACCCGGCTGAAGAAAAGGCTCTTCTCCCCCTCGGCTGCCAAGCGTAAATTGGAAAGCATCGGTGGCCCTGAGATCATTTTGCCTTCCAAAATACATGTGACCGTTGAAAGGCTGAATCAACAACAATACGAAGATAAGTGGGGCATCACTGTCAACGTTCCAAAGAAGACAAGGGTGGCTTCTCCACATCAGCCGGGGACCACCGAGGGAACCCCGAGTGGCAGAGCCGAGCCAAGGTCTGAAGAGGGCTCGCCGGACGGTGTGCCGGACAGTGCTGGGCCCGCTTCTGTGCCCGCTTCTGCGCCCGCTTCTCCGCCCGCTTCTGCGCCCGCTTCTCCGCCCGCTTCTCCGCCCGCCTCCCCGTTCCAACCGCAGATCACTTCCTCCCGCCAGAGTCTTCTGCAGGCCGGCATAGAAGCCCAAATTTCCAGCCCAGGACTCGAAGATGAGTCCAAGGCCATGGACATGCTCGATGCTGAGTTCTTACCGTGCTCACGTGACTCTCAACCTATTTGGGGAACGCAGATGTTCAATGATACCCAGGACTCCCAGAATGGAGCGGTGGCAGGCAATAATCCCAGCTGTAGCCTGTAGGTTCAGCTGTTCATATGAGAACATGTTTGGGTCAAGAAGAGGCCCCTGTTCTGAAAGCAAAAATTAAATAATTTTTTGTCAAAGGCATGAATGTGTTGGCTCCAGTTGTTATTGCTCTGGGAGGGGGGGCAGCTTCCAGATTATGGATGATTCCACATTCCACATTCTCGCCAGTGAAAAGGTTAGACTTGGGGCAGCTTCCAGATTATGGAACATTCCACATTCCCGCCAGTGGGATACAGGGCTGCTTCCAGATTATGAATGATTCCACATTCCACATTCTCGCCAGTGAAAAGGTTAGACTTGGGGCAGCTTCCAGATTATGGATGATTCCACATTCCACATTCCCGCCAGTAGGATGTAGGGCGGCTTCCAGATTATGGATGATTCCACATTCCACATTCCCGCCAGTGGGATATGGGGTTGCTTCCAGATTATGGATGATTCCACATTCCACATTCTCGCCAGTGAACAGGTTAGACTTGGGGCAGCTTCCAGATTATGGATGATTCCACATTCCACATTCCCGCCAGTGGGATGTAGGGCTGCTTCCATATTATGGATGATTCCACATTCCACATTCTCGCCTGTGAAAAGGTTAGAGTTGGGGCTGCTTCCAGATTATGGATGATTCCACATTCCACATTTCCGCCAGTGGGATGTAGGGCTGCTTCCAGATTATGGATGATTCCACATTCCACATTCTCGCCAGTGAAAAGGTTAGACTTGGGGCAGCTTCCAGATTATGGATGATTCCACATTCCACATTCCCGCCAGTGGGATGTAGGGCTGCTTCCAGATTATGGATGATTCCACATTCCACATTCCCGCCAGTAGGATGTAGGGCGGCTTCCAGATTATGGATGATTCCACATTCCACATTCCCGCCAGTGGGATATGGGGCTGCTTCCAGATTATGGATGATTCCACATTCCACATTCTCGCCAGTGAAAAGGTTAGACTTGGGGCAGCTTCCAGATTATGGAACATTCCACATTCCACATTCCCGCCAGTGGGATATGGGACAGCTTCCAGATTATGGACAGTCCGGATTTGGAAGTGCGTTTTTTGGAAGCATTCCATATTCTCACTTATTAGTATACAAATTGGAAGCAGGAGTTGAAACGTGGAATCGCTCACAGGCGAAAATGTGGAATCTTCCACATTGTCACCTTTTGCCAGAGGTCAAGTATTGAACTTCCTGTGTCAACAGGAAGTCAGCCTATTCAGCGGGAAAATACGAGCTAGGCAGACGCACACACGGCACGCTCCTCCTCAGCGCTCTTCATAGACTGCAGTAAAAAGACAGTGCAGGTAAGTCAACATGGGTCACCCCGACATGTATTAGTCACGTTTCCCCTTTGGACACAAAAGATGTGGTGTATTTATTCGTTTGGTTTTGACTTTTGCCAGCGTTTGAAACGATGCTAACTAGCGGGCTAATGCTAGTGCAATAGATAGGAATTTGGAAGCAGATCGCGTGCTTCCACATTCACACCTAATCCCATTCATTCTCCCCCCCCAGGAAGCACATCTTCGTGACTAGTTTTGACGTGAGATGGTAAGTGGACACGGATGTTCAATTCTTTGTACTCAAGTTTGATGCAGCTTTTCATGTTTTGACACCTCTCTTCTCTTTACACTGCCCCTACCCAGTCGGACCAAAAACAACCTTCCGGCCGTACAGAGGGAGCCGAACCTCCACCCGGGTACTCTGTCACCGATCCCACTCCGCAGCGCCCCATGAGCCCAACTCCCACTCTTGAAGCCAAACTGTCTGTGGCTTCTTTCCAGCCAATTGGAAGTGAGGCTAAGAAGGCCTTGGAGAAGTCCAACAACGCGGTGGGGGGGGGCAGAGAGAAATCCAGCTGAGAGCTAACCCCCGTACATTCCATCCTGTTGGAGCCAGTTCGTTGCCACTGTTGGATCCTGCCTTGTGACACTTGATTTATTGTACAGCATGTCATGTACTTTCACTTTAGGTTCAGTGATAACAATTTGTCCCAAGTGAGGAGAAACATTTGGGCACCAAGCATGGGGAAGGCTCTGAAGGAGCCGTGTTTCGTTATTGTGTGTACCAGTATGGCTTCAGTTTAAATCAGTGAAATCATTCACTGTCCATGCTAAGTTCAAAGTCGTTTAAAAAATATAATGCACTCAACATGCCCTTTTTTCTTTAAGAGACAGAGACTGCTTATGCTTGCCCATATTTTTTGGTTTACATAGGGATAAGGACCAAGCTCGAGGCCTGTGTTGATGACAATGGCAAATAAATGTTTTTGTAAAAGGTATGTGACTTGTACTCGTTAATGCGGGGAAAGGGAAGGGATTTTAAACGCAGTTTCCAGAATATGGATGTCTCCAAAATCGGTACTTCCAAATGATGAAGTACGGACTTTGGAAGCATTCCATATTCTCGCTATTTGTCCGTAATTTGGAAGGGGTTAGATTTAGGGCAGCTTCCAGATTACGGACAGTGCATTCCATATTCTCGCTATTTGTCCATAATTTGGAAGCATTCCATATTCTCGCTATTTGTCCATAATTTGGAAGCATTCCATATTCTCGCTATTTGTCCGTAATTTGGAAGCCTTCCATATTCTCGCTATTTGTCCATAATTTGGAAGAGGTTAGACTTGGGGCAGCTTCCAGATTATGGAACATTCCACATTCCACATTCCCGCCAGTGGGATATGGCGCTGCTTCCAGATTATGGACAGTGAGAACTTGGAAGTGCGTCTTTTGGAAGCATTCCATATTCTCGCTATTTGTCCATAATTTGGAAGAGGTTAGACTTGGGGCAGCTTCCAGATTATGGAACATTCCACATTCCACATTCCCGCCAGTGGGATATGGCGCTGCTTCCAGATTATGGACAGTGAGAACTTGGAAGTGCGTCTTTTGGAAGCATTCCATATTCTCGCCTATTTGCATGTAACTTGGAAGCATTCCATATTCTCACTTATTAGTATACAAATTGGAAGCAGGAGTTGAAACGTGGAATCGCTCACAGGTGAAAATGTGGAATCTTCCACATTGTCACCTTTTGCCAGAGGTCAAGTATTGAACTTCCTGTGTCAACAGGAAGTCAGCCTATTCAGCGGGAAAATATGAGCTAGGCAGACGCACACACGGCACGCTCCTCCTCAGCTCTCTTCATAGACTGCAGTAAAAAGACGGTGCAGGTAAGTCAACATGGGTCACCCCGACATGTATTAGTCACGTTTCCCCTTTGGACACTAAAGATGTGGTGTATTCATTTGTTTGGCTGTGACTTTTGCCAGCGTTTGAAATGATGCTAACTAGCGGGCTAATGCTAGTGCAATAGATAGGAATTTGGAAGCAGATCGTCTGCTTCCAGATTTACACTTATTCCATTTGCTTTTCAGGCCTGGGTGATTTCTCCACCTGAGATGAGCAAGGTAAGTACACAAGGTCATCCAATCGATTGTGCTCTAACTTTGATGTATGCAGCTTGTCTTTCCTGTCATTACTCTGTTCTCCATACACAGTCCAAGGACAGCTGTGAGACCAGCCCTATCACCCCTGATGAAGCAGGATTCAAGGTCTCAATCCAAAGTGGATCAACAGTGTAAGATATATCCAAATGTCATATTTTTGTACTTTGCTGGCCATTTGTCTGCCATGGTCTAAATTGTCCAACTATTTTCCTGTCATCCATCCAGGGTCCACCTCAGTGATGTAGAGCCCGGCACTAGAATCCTCGTGAAGAGATTCAAGGACTATTCCCTCCCCCCACCCCCTCCCGATCTATGCTGCTTGCAACCACCCTTCCTCCCCATATGTCCAACCCCTCCACTCCTCCATCCCCCCCGTCGAGGCAGCGACCTCTCCCCCCACCAACCTACACCACCGGGGAATGTCCATAGCATGGTTGTGCTGCCGAAAAGACAGCAGGCTCAGGTGCCTGAATACCTGAATATAGGCTCTGATACCTCCTCTGGTTGTAAATGTAGTGACTGTTGTGTGCTATTATAGCTATGTTCGATCCATCGCCTTGAGTTCTTCTACTGGTTTTTACCTCAGGTTGTGTGCTGTAAAGCAATAAAAAATTTGCAAAATGCCTTTGCTTGTCACCATTATTGCCACCTCGTAGCTAGATTTGTGTCCAGAGTGTGGAAGACTCCACCCTTCCACATTCTCGCCAGTGAAAAGGTTAGACCTGGGGCAGTTTCCAGATTATGGATGATTCCACATTCCACATTCCCGCCAGTAGGATGTAGGGCGGCTTCCAGATTATGGATGATTCCACATTCCACATTCCCGCCAGTGGGATGTAGGGCGGCTTCCAGATTATGGATGATTCCACATTCCACATTCCCGCCAGTGGGATATGGGGCTGCTTCCAGATTATGGATGATTCCACATTCCACATTCCCGACAGTGGGATGTAGGGCTGCTTCCAGATTATGGATGATTCCACATTCCACATTCTCGCCAGTGAAAAGGTTAGACTTGGGGCAGCTTCCAGATTATGGATGATTCCACATTCCACATTCCCGCCAGTAGGATGTAGGGCGGCTTCCAGATTATGGATGATTCCACATTCCACATTCCCGCCAGTGGGATATGGGGCTGTTTCCAGATTATGGATGATTCCACATTCCACATTCCCGCCAGTAGGATGTAGGGCGGCTTCCAGATTATGGATGATTCCACATTCCACATTCCCGCCAGTGGGATATGGGGCTGCTTCCAGATTATGGATGATTCCACATTCCACATTCTCGCCAGTGAAAAGGTTAGACTTGGGGCAGCTTCCAGATTATGGATGATTCCACATTCCACATTCCCGCCAGTGAAAAGGTTAGACTTGGGGCAGCTTCCAGATTATGGATGATTCCACATTCCACATTCCCGCCAGTGGGATATGGCGCTGCTTCCAGATTATGGACAGTGAGAATTTGGAAGTGCGTCTTTTGGAAGCATTCCATATTCTCGCTATTTGTCCATAATTTGGAAGCATTCCATATTCTCGCTATTTGTC
Organism: Ammodytes marinus; assembly: GCF_949987685.1. Lineage (NCBI taxonomy): Eukaryota > Metazoa > Chordata > Actinopteri > Uranoscopiformes > Ammodytidae > Ammodytes > Ammodytes marinus. The sequence continues at coordinate 9,515,553 of NC_137220.1, forward strand.
CGTAATTTGGAAGCCTTCCATATTCTCGCTATTTGTCCATAATTTGGAAGAGGTTAGACTTGGGGCAGCTTCCAGATTATGGAACATTCCACATTCCACATTCCCGCCAGTGGGATATGACGCTGCTTCCAGATTATGGACAGTGAGAACTTGGAAGTGCGTCTTTTGGAAGCATTCCATATTCTCGCTATTTGTCCATAATTTGGAAGCATTCCATATTCTCGCTATTTGCATGTAACTTGGAAGCATTCCATATTCTCGCCTATTTGCATGTAACTTGGAAGTGTGTCACTTTAAAGCATAAGGGGGTCTTTCTCTCCCAGATATATCTCCACATGCTCAGTTCAGGTGTCCATCAAAAGGTCTCCTCCTGACGAGAAAGTAGACATCTAGACCGAGTCCGTGGGACATCCCTGTTAAAAGGAGGGACATGATAAATGTCGGGCTGAAAAAAAGCTGTCTTTCAAGGCAGCTTGTGAGGTTACACCCACTTCCCTACATCGCAGAGACTTGGGGGTGGCACCGTTGGAACTGGCGTGGCTGAAAATGGGGGGGTAGGGCCTATCAGGGAGCAGCTGGGGGGCTCGTGGGCCGAGAGGTCGACGTGAAAAGACAATGAATGGGTTTAGGTGAGAATGTGGAAGATTCCACATTCTCACCATTCCCATTCAACTTTTGGTCATGTGCCACCTGGTGTTTGTGCCGAAACGGCCGTTGCACTTTTGTCATCGGATCCGGGCGAGCTTGGTGTCAAAAAATCCGGCACGGCGCGCTGTTAATTTAGGTGTGATTTTTGTAATTTTCTGAGCCCCGTGGGCGGAGTTAATGGTCTGGAATCGAAAGCGGAATTGCGCAATATCTGTCCCCTAAAGAGGGTTAGGGTTGGGGTTGGGGTTAGGGTTAGGGTTAGGGTTAGGGGGTTAGGGTTAGGGTTAGGGTTAGGGTTGGGGTTAGGGTTAGGGTTAGGGGGTTAGGGTTAGGGGGTTAGGGGGTTAGGGTTAGGGTTAGGGTTAGGGTTAGGGTTAGGGTTAGGGTTAGGGTTAGGGTTAGAGGGTTAGGGTTAGGGTTAGGGTTAGAGGGTTAGGGTTAGGGTTGGGGTTGGGGTTGGGGTTGGGGTTAGGGTTAGGGTTAGGGTTAGAGGGTTAGGGTTAGGGTTAGGGTTAGGGTTGGGGTTAGGGTTAGGGTTAGGGGGTTAGGGTTAGGGGGTTAGGGGGTTAGGGTTAGGGTTAGGGTTAGGGTTAGGGTTAGGGTTAGGGTTAGGGTTAGAGGGTTAGGGTTAGGGTTAGGGTTAGAGGGTTAGGGTTAGGGTTGGGGTTGGGGTTGGGGTTGGGGTTAGGGTTAGGGTTAGGGTTAGAGGGTTAGGGTTAGGGTTAGGGTTTGGGTTAAGAGGTTCCTTTGTTGGAATATTGTTGCACAGGCCTATTGATCTAAAAACGGGAGTGGTGTTGGTGGTGCGGTTGAAAAGCTCTGCCCCTTCACCCGGGAGACCAGGGTTCGATTCCCAGGCAGGGTGTCTCTGCAGTGGACAGAAGAAGAGGGTGCTGCTGACCAGGGTTAAATAAAAAGTTAAAACAACTTCAACAATGATTTAGAATTGCTAAGAATAGTTAGAAAATTAAAATAATTTCAAGATTAAAATAATTAAAAAGTTAAAATAATTAAAAAATACTAAGAAGGCAAGAAAAACTTAGCATGTGCGGGGCGGGGGCTGTGGTCAGCAGCGTGGATGCTCCAGGGTGGGAAGAAAAGGGTGCTGCTGACCAGGATCAAATAAAACGTTAAAACAACTTGAATAAAGATTTGGAAATGGTATATATAAAAAAAAAAAAAAAAAAAAAATCAGAACAGCTAAAATAGTGAGAATTAAAAAGAATTATTAGCATAATTTGGATAAAAAAAAAAAAAAAAAAAAAAAAAACAATCATGTTGGGAGCGGGGCGGGGGCTGTGGTCAGCAGCATGGATGCTCCAGGATGGGAAGAAGTGGGGGAATGGATTATTGTTGAAGAGGATGGTTATTTGTCATTGAGGCCTTTTGGTATGGTGGTGTCCAGTTTGTGTATCCATATTTTTTCCGCCCTCTTCCTCTGTCCGGTGGTCCAACGGTTGTTAGATTCTGTTCCGGATATGATGAGGTTGGTAACGGGGTGTTGTTGGAAATGAGTGACCAATGGGGTGGTGAGCTTACCTTCCCTAATATTGTAAAGGTGTTGTTTGAGCCGGGTGAGGATGGTGTGTTTGGTTTCCCCGATGTAATGTTTATTGCAGATGGTACAGGAGATGATATAAACTACGTTGCTGGTGTTGAGGGTGAAAGAACCAAGGGTGGGGTATTGTTGCTGACTGTGTGGGTTGATAATGAATTTTCTATTTTTGTACAGGGTGCTGTGCTGTGTGGTGTCGGGGGGTCTATGGTCACTATATTTGGAGCGGATGAGGATGTTCTGGAGGCTGGGGTTCTTTCTATAGGCTAAGATGGTGTTATGGTTAGTGAAAGCCGGGTGTTGTGCGAGTGTTTGATTATAATTTTGTTTGACTGTGTGGTGTAGACGGGTTATTCTGTGGGAGAAGGTGGAGACAAAGGGGAGGATGCGTGTGGGCTCTGAAGGGGTGGAGGCAACTGGTTGTGGTGGTGAGTGTGAAGTGGGGTCGGAGCGGTCCCCAACCAAAGAGGGGGGGAGGTTAGGATTAGGGGTAGGTTGGGGGGCAGGATACAAACCCGGTTTAGGGTATGGGGCAGGAAGGTTAGGGTCAGGGGTGGGGTGGGGGGGAGGATACAGACCCGGTTTAGGGGAGGTGGAGGGGAGGTTAGGGTTAGGGTGAGGGGTGGGGTGGGGGGCAGGATGCAGACCCGGATTAGGGTAGGGGGAGGGGAAGTTGGGCTTAGGGTGAGGGGTGGGGTGGGGGGCAGGATACAGACCCGGTTTAGGGTAGGGGGGATGAGGTTGGGGTTAAGGTCCAGGGGTTTGGGTGGGGATCGCTCCGAGTTGGTGTGGGTTAGGGTTAGGGTTAGAGGGTTAGGGTTGGGGTTAGGGTTAGGGTTAGGGTTAGAGGGTTAGGGTTAGGGTTAGGGTTAGGGGGTTAGGGTTAGGGTTAGGGTTAGGGTTGTGGTTAGGGGTTAGGGTTGGGGTTGGGGTTGGGGTTAGAGGGTTAGGGTTAGGGTTAGGGTTAGGGGTAGGGTTAGGGTTAGGGTTTAGGGGTTAGGGGTTAGGGTTAGGGTTAGGGTTACCCTTTTTATCTTTTGCAAATCTCACACATGTATATACTGTGAATTATTATACTATAAAGCAACACTGGGATTCAATGGGAGTAATTTTTCAAAACAAAAGTTTTGTATTTGTGTTATAGTTTTAGGCTAAAGTTTAAGGTAATTTAGTTTTATATAAAACTAAATGACATTAAACCTTAAACTTTAGTGAACTTTAGCTTAAAACACAAATAATACACAATTTACTCATGATAAGTGATTGGGACTTTTGTTTTGAAAAATGACTCCCATTGAAGCCCAGTGTTGCGTTTTTGCAACATTAAAATAAATCACTGAAAATCATGTACATTTAAATTTTTAAGTTTGGTTATTGAAGTAATATGTTACAGAACAACTTTACAATACAGGAAAAAAATATTAAAGGTCAAGTACTTACTTGGAAAATTGTTAAAATGTGTCCAACAGAGAGAGCTGGGAGCTCAGTGGGAGTCATCCATGTTGTTTGAATTTGACATGTAGTATTTGTGTACATTTAGTCCTGGAAAATGACTACAAAACAGCTTCCAATAGATGTTGCAAATTTACAACAGTGGGTCTCAGAGTAAGCTCCGAATACTAATTTTCCGAACGAGTATTCGAATATTCGAATAATTCGTGCCAGCCCTAGTAATCTGGTGTTAATATACAGCCTATAGGCTCTGTAAACTGGTATGTAAAACAAAGGGTATGCAAACAGGTGGGGCCCACCGTAGGTAGCTACATGCCAGTTTACAGAGCCTATAGGCTGTGTTTTCAGTCACACTGGATTTTTTTAAAGCGCACACAAAGTACGGACAGGTTGTGGATCATGAGGAGATATTCACTGATTTTGGCATAAAATTATTTTGACAACAAAGTGTTCTCCATAATCGCTGACTTGTATTATGATGGTTCACATGAGGCTTCTTCTTTTGCTGCTGTGTGCTTTAGTCACTGCTAGGGATCACAAGAGGATCAATAGAATGTGGATGTGTTCTTGCCTACTTCACATGGCTCTGGCTGCTCCAGCTTTGCTTGCATTTAGGTGAAGCTGCTCCTCTTGTGCACTGATCCCTACAGTGTGATTCACTGTCCCATTCCTCTCCTATATCCTCCCCAAATCCTTCCACGTTGGCCTGCTCTCAACCCGCTCAAACATCATCAGTCAGCAAGTGTCTCGTTCACCGGCAAGCGCAGAAGCATCATTTACGGAAACATTACATTTTCCAGCTGTTGCCGCTTTCCCCGCACCGGAATGAAACACTACCAAGAATAAAGTGCCACCTGGACCTGCAATAATGGCCTTTCATTTTATATTCCAAGAGTGATGAGAACAAAATATTTTAGAAATTAGTTTTTTTATTACAAGCCGATATTGGATGCTTTCAGTATTAGATCGTCAAGGTTTAGAGTGTGTGTGTGTGTGTGTGTGTGTGTGTGTGTGTGTGTGTGTGTGTGTGTGTGTGTGTGTGTGTGTGTGTGTGTGTGTTTGTGTTTGTGTTTGTGTTTGTGCAGTCACTTAGCAGTGGCCTTGAGAGCTGGGTTAGTTCCTGTATATTAATGATGGGAGTGCAGGTTGGCGTATTATAGTTGATCCTATCTATGGCTCTCATTCATTTTACCTTTCCTGTCACAACACTGTGTATAGAATGCATGTTTTGAATAATATACCAGAAGAATAACAGCGGGGTAATTACTGTATAATGAATGCACCATGCATTTTGCCCACATTGTCAAAAAAAACAACAACAACAACAACCTGTTGTAAGGAGGCTTGTGCTTCATAGAGCACAGACCACTTTCTGTTTTAAGGAATGGTTGCCCGTCAAAACAGCCGATTACAGTGGACTGCCATGCCACTGTTATTTGTCATGATGTATTGGTCTTGTAAGCACTTTCAAGCTTTAAAAAAAAAATCCATTTTTGTGATGCTGTATTTAAGTATTGATGAATAGATTGCAAAAGGCTGACCAGAACCCGTACAGCAGGGACCCAGAGCAATATGAGAACAATACAATAAAACAATATCGACAAAGATATTTAGTTTTATTTAAGAGCTGTGTCCTCAGGGGGTCCAGGTCACCCCTGAATCCATACATCACTGCTCTTGTGTCTAATATAAACATAGTCCCAGGTTAAACTAGTTTTTATTTTTTAAACATTATTTTCAAGTATCATTTCCCAGGTCTTTTATAACCATCTGACATAAACACATTGGTGTTAGAATTAGCAAAAATATGTCCTGTAAATCACAGAGGTAAGGCATCCAATGGTAGAATTTTGCTAAATGCTATTTTTTCGTGTATGTACATTCCTTAATCAATGTAAGAAATGTACATTGTTCTGTTCAAAGGTTTGAAAACAAAGCTTTTAATCATTTCAGTAAAAGGAAGACAACACCATTCAACCAGTGTGAATATTAAATATATTACAAAAATAAAAAATAAATAATTTTTGGTGAGGTTTTCTTGTGCAAATACATATAGCCTACTGCATAAAAAAATTAAACTGTCTAATATCACAGGCCAACCATTCCTTAGGACAAGAATGAGGTTGAGTGCCCGTTCACAGACATATATATAGAGAAGGCATTTGTTTGCTTTTTTTAATTTTTAATTTTAGAAAATTTAAATTTTAATTAGAAAAATTATTGAATCAGAAAACATGTTTCAAATGTCATATGACAACACATACTCCAAATCATTCAAACTGTTACCAACACTCTCTAAAGCGTGGAAAACTGGTTATGGTCCAGTAGCAATATTTCAACTAACAGCACAGAAGCTAAAGTAAGAGCCAATTCACTGTGGCTTTTCAAATTGATGCATAATTATTTTAGTCATCATTATGGGATCATAAGAAAACTATGTTTAGATGCCTGATATTCACATTGTGCAGTTTAATGTGCAGCCAGCATCAATCATATAGAAGGAAATTGCTGTATGTGACCTCTGTTCCTATAGATCTGTCTGTTAGAGTGAAAAGCTGCATCATTACCTCCGAGTGCAGTCGCTGCTTCAGACTGGCCACGTCAAGCCACTGCTGAGAAAGTGAGTGTATTGCTTTGTGCTAGAGACATAGTGTGCTATTCATGTTGAAAGTCCCAATGACCAGTCACTTTAAAGTAGGGCTGTCAAATTAACGCGTTAATTTCGATTAATTAATCACAGAAAAATTAACGCGATTAAAAAAATTAACGCAGATTAATCGCACTTCTATATTGCCCTTTGACCCGGTGCAAAAGAGGTGAGATGATAGCGGAGCTGCACCTGTAGCTTGCTGACACGGCCCGCACGGGATTAAAGAGTAAAGAAAGAAGCGAGAGGGACGTTTTATGGGAAGCTCCGGGCAAATAAGCATGAAGGTAGGAATACGTCTTATGTTATTCTCCGCAGTGTCTGTGCATTATTGATTTAGTGGGTGCCTAATTAACAATAGGTTCAAAACAGTATCTCTCAATCTTCCTCTGTGTCTCACTTTTGTTTGCTAGCTGCGATCGTCTCCTTCAAACGGACACCCGCCCCCTCTCACTCTTCCAAGCATATGCCTGTCTTTTTTCCTCCTTTGTGTGTGTGTGTGTGTGTGTGTGTGTGTGTGTGTCAATATTTTTGGCTATGAGAAGGACGGTGAATGAGTCGGCATAGGCTATGCGCACCGCAACTGTGGCAGTGCAGCGCTGTCTGTTGTGGGAGATAGACAGTCATTTAGCCTGCTTGTTTTTTTGTGTTTTTTTTCGGCGCTAGTAGTCCCTAAATGTATTTAATGTAGTAACCTGGCTGAGAGGAGGAGACAGAAGTTACGAGAGAGAGAGAGAGAGAGAGAGAGAGAGAGAGAGCGAGAGAGAGAGAGCGAGAGACAGTTGTTTATAAACAGGCATAAAAGTGTCATATAAGTATGCGATTAATTTAGATTAATTAATCACAGAGCCTGTAATTAATTAGATTAATTTTTTAATGGCTTGACAGCCCTACTTTAAAGTGTTTTTTTCACTCTCTTTTTCTTCTTGGCGTACTGTAGTCAATAGGCCTACATGTTGGTTAATTATTAGAGTGGACTGACCGGGCCCTGACTGTTATGTGTTTCCCTGTAGGATGAAAAATAATTCCCCTGATAATGGATTCACAGTTGTGCCCTTATCCTTGCCATTATTTCCTGCATAACCCATGTATTCCGTCCTCCTACCATTTCACAGTGATCCTTTAAAATGGAAATGATTTTTAATATGGTCAGAAAAAAAACAGAAAGGAACTAACCCTTTGTTGCCAAGGGCAGTGGCATGAAGAGTATGTGGCTCAGTGGTGAAATGAAGGGCTTCTCACCATTGTTATTGTGGTAATAGAAAAACACTAAATAGAATGAAAAAAGAACATCCATTTCAGTGGGTTATTTAGAACATGGGTTTTGAAAATGCAAAGTAAAGAAGAAAAAATTATAAAATGCTAAAAAAATAAAAAGCTTCCCCATGGCCATGTCAATGTCACTGTGATCCAGACTGAAATGTTCATAACAAATCCTTTCAGTAGTTGTTTAGACTTCCATGGCCCACATGATGATATATCTGATTGTTGTTGGTGATCCCTGGACTTTTCCTACAGCAATATGCTATGCGGTTTTAAGTGGCATTTACAATCATATGAAAAAGTTTGGGAACCCCTCTCAGCCGGCATTATAATTGACTCTGCTTTCACAAAAAAAATATAAAAGTGGTATGTCTTTAATTTACCAGGAACAGCTAAGTACTGGGATGTTTTCCAAACAAAGATTTTTTGAAAAGCAGTATTTGGTTGTATGAAATAAAATAAATGTGAAAAACTGGCTGTGCAAAAATATGGGTACCCTTGTGGTTTTGTTGATTGTAATGCATGTAACAGCATGTAAAACTGATGAATTTAAACACAAAGTTGGTTGGATTATGTTGTTAAGCCTTGAACCTCATAGAAATGTCTGTTTAATCATGAGAAAATGTATTTTAGGTGCCTAAATGCAAGTTGCACTTCTCTTTGACTCTCTGCTGAAGTGAGACAGAATGGGATCATCAAAACTGCTCCCAAACGATCTTAAAAACAAAGATTATTCATTATCATGGTTTAGGGGAAGGCTACAAGAAGCTTTCCCAAAGGTTTCAATTGTCAATTTCGACTGTAAGGAACGTTGTCAGGGAATGGAAGGACACAGGCACAGTTGCAGTTAAACCCAGGTCTAGCAGACCAAGAAAAGTACAAGAGCGGCATATGCGGCGGATTGTGAGAATGGTTGCACACAACCCAAAGATCACCTCCAAAGACCTGCAAGAACATCTGGCTGCAGATTGTGTATCTGTACATGGTTCAACAAATCAGTGCAATTTGCACCAAAACATCTGTATGGCCAGGTGATGAGAAGGAAGCCCTTTCTGCGCCCACGCCACAGATACAGTTGCATGGAGTATGCAAAAGCTCATTTAGACAAGCCAGCTTCATATTGGAAGAAAATGCTTTGGACTGATGAGACAAAAATTTAGTTATTTGGTCTTTATAAAAAGCAGATGTTTTGGTGCAAATTGCGCTGAATTGTTGAACGATGTACAGATACACAATCTGCAGCCAGATGTTCTTGCAGGTCTTTGGAGGTGATCTGTGGGTTGTGTGCAACCATTCTCACAATCCTCCACCTATGCCGCTCCTGTTTTTTTCTTGGTCTGCCATGCCTGGGTTTAACTGCCACTGTGCCTGTGTCCTTCCATTTCCTGACAACGTTCCCTACAGTCGAAATTGACAATTGAAACCTTTGGGAAAGCTTCTTGAAGCCTTCCCCTAAACCATGACAATGAACAATCTTTGTTTTTCAGATCTTTTGGGAGATGTTTTGATGATCCCATTCTGTCTCACTTCAGCAGAGAGTCAAAGAGAAGTGCAACTTGCATTTAGGCACCTAAAATACATTTTCTCATGATTAGAGGTTCAAGGCTTAACAACATAATCCAACCAACTTTGTGTTTAAAATCATCAGTTTTACATGCTGTTACAGGCATTAAAATCAACAAAACCACAAGGGTACCCATATTTTTGCACAGCCAGTTTTTCACATTTTATTTTATTTCATACAACCAAATACTGCTTTTCAAAAAATCTTTGGTTGGAAAACATCCCAGTACTTAGCTGTTCCTGGTAAATTAAAGACATACCACTTTTATATTTTTTTTGTGAAAGCAGAGTCAATTATAATGCCGGCTGAGAGGGGTTCCCAAACTTTTTCATATGATTGTATCAGTAATTTGAAATAGTCGCACACATACGTGTCTCACTTAAGATGAATTGTAATCCTTCTTTTTTTTAAGATATGTTTTAGGTATTTTGACCTTTGATTGACTGTTGAGAGTACACAGTGGAAACGGGGGGGGGTGGAGGGGTTGAGGGGGATGACATGCAGTAAAGGTCCACGGGTCGGATTTGAACCCACAACCCCTGCCACAAGGACTGAGCCTACATTTTGTGCACACTATACCACTATTCGCCACGGAGCGCTCTAATTTGATTTAGGGCCATCTTCAGGTTTGAAATTTAAATACTTGGTATTATCAGTATCAGCAAACCTAATGTTATTCCCATCAGCTTCAGTTGTACTGTGTGAATAGTGCTAATTAGAAATTGTGTGCAAGAGAACAGGGTAACCTGCTAAACATGTTGTCACTGCGAGCCTGTTAATATAATGATATGAATGTTAGAATTCATCTCAAAGACAAAAACACACAGCATAGCACAGTCTTGTTTCTAGACGTCAACACATAAAGTCACTTCAATGATTTATGTCTGTCTGTTTGACACTTGTCGTAAGCTGTCAACATATTCCATATCGGGTCTTTAGAGTAAAACATGCTGAAATCTTAAACCTTAACCACATATGTTTAGTTTTCCTTTCGATGGTGGGTCTGGGAACACACACACAATGTGTTTGCTTTCGCAGCAGGGGTGGGAATTTGGGAGGCTGCCAGTGAATTCTCCTGCTGTGCTTTACTGTACGATGCACCGTGACACTTCACTGACCTCAGCGGTAGGACTGAAGTTAACTAATGTTTGCTGTAGTCACTTAGATCCCCCCCACCCCCATCCCCCTCTTTCGATGCAATCCGATTGGATGGTAGACAGTGAAAAATGAATGACAAAAAGACAGTGCTGTAAAAATTCTCTGCATGTAAACGCAGCGTGAATCACTCGCTTTCGGCTGCAATTTATCGGGACATTTATTCAAGGCCACATCCTATTACAGGAGCTTTGCAGTTTACAGTTTCTTTCTGTCAGTTCACACAAACGGAGCTCTCAAAAGACAAAAAGGTTTTAGGGAGAGGAGAAAATGAAATATACAACATCTGTAAGTCATTCAGATTTGTCACATCAAAATACTAAACACAACAGCAGCCTCGAAATGCACCTCAATTTTAGTAAAGTGGGTTTTTAAAATGAGGACATTCCTGCAGTTAACTAAAGCTATAATCACATATACTAATATATTGGAAGCCTGCAGTCATTGCATTTGGCTTAGTCTCTCCCCTTGATGAGTGTATTGTCTTTGTCGCTCCTAACGTTGCAGGGAACTGCTCTGTTTATCCAAATCTAGTTTGCTCGCAATAATGATATCCCAAGTATGCGATAGATCATTTTAGCCTCCTTAGCTCCTTTACTGTGAGCGCGGTAGGATCGTCTGGATAACTAACGAGACACGGTGACTGAGGACTGACCTTGTCCGGGACAATCTCTCAAAGTTATTGAGCCGCGCTGGTGATGACAGGTGAGAAATGCCGGGCTACAGCACAGAGGATAGATCATTGGCTAAAATTGTCTTCATATTGACCTGCTTGAAAAGAATGAACTCGTTTCGGCAGTGGCCAGCGGCCCACTGGGGAGGTATATGAGAACACCCAGAAACAGCTGGTGTGTGTGTGTGTGTGTGTGTGTGTGTGTGTGTGTGTGTGTGTGTGTGTGTGTGTGTGTGTGCGTGCCTGCGTGCGTGTGTGTATGTTGCCGTGTGCAACTGTCCATGTAATATCTGGATGTTTTTAGTCAACCTTTAAAAAAAACAGGAAAATATTGATACTTTCAGTCTTTTATGGAGCATTCTACTATCCCCACAAGGCAGAAGTCTAGAATGCAGGCCATGTGACCAAGAAGTTTCTAATTACTACATTGTGGTTTTAAAAAGGTGGAGTCAGCAATTTTGAATGCTTGCGTCAAAATCACTTACCTACCCTGTGTTTACATGCTGATTTACAGAGTCTAGGCTGTGTATTAATACCAGCTTCTTCTTTTTTTAGCACACACACACAGTACGATTGTGAGGAAATATTCACGGATACTTACAAAAAGTGATAATGACAACAGGCGTTCTCTGTAATCGCTGACTCCACCTTTAAAGTATCAACGGAATTGTTATGTTAACATTGAATGAGTTTGGCTCATGATGTCAGAAAAAATGTATCTCCAACCAAGTCCAGAAGTGTTTACCCTGACCTGATTGGTGACTGCAGAGTTTACACAAGGACATACAGCTTGTCAGTTAATTGTTTTTAACTCTAAAACGATGTCCCCTCTTGACGGTGTTGTGTCAACATACTGGCATTTACTTGCAAAGTGGGCGAAGGAAGGAGGCATGGATGCAGTCTAAACACATGAACGTTTCATGAGTCAATATTTGCACTGATGTTCTGCCTAATGGGAAAAAGCAATGCAGTTTGAGAAGGTACTTTAAAAATGATTCCAAGCCTTTACCTTTTTAACAAGTTGGCATTTTTAAAGCAAAGGAAAAGTAATCAAGAGTGATATGGAAGGGAGAGGACAGGTTAACTGGGGCACCTGGATTATTTTTGGTCATGCCTGAAGTAGAAAATCATCAAATAAAAGGATCTTTGCATCAGTATATGATGTGAAGAGAAGCCTTGGTACATACTTGTGTATGTGTTGATTCTGTATTTGAAATGGAACAATGACTACAATTGCAGAATAGTGTATTTTTAAGGCAACACAGTAGTAAACCACATTACAATAGTATATTATTTTTTAGTTAGTCCAAGCCTACTCATATGGTTTGTAGGTTTTTAATTACAAGTGCATTGCATTTATTTTCTATGCTAAGTGGAACCAACCAAATTTAAAAACTGATGATATCACAAAAATAAATCACAAATAATAGCAGATTGACCAGCACTTGGACTGAAAAAAAAATCAAATGGGCTCCTCCAGAATCACTACAGTGCTCTTTCAACAAATAAAATATGTGATTGAGAAATCAGTTTGGTATGATCTTGTTAAATCTCAGCGCAACCAAATTATGTGTTTTTGCTTTTCCGACTAATTTTTTGTCCATAATTATTTAGAATTCTTAAGTACAAACCTCTGATTGAGTGAGAAATATGTTCAACAGAAACAGATACACTGGAATAGTGTGCAAAATAGTTTGTATCCTCCAGGAAAGTCTGTCTGTTAGCCAGACAGTGCTGCAGAAGAAAGGAGACAAAGGGAGTTTTTTTCTTGTTCCTGAGCTTGGTGTTGAATATTGTACCATTTTTGATAACTAATTTAATATTTCTGAGGCCAGTTTTTCCCTTTTCCTCGTGCCCTGTGTGTCTGCTCTGCTGCCCTGCTGATGGGGAGTGGGTAAAGTGTCTCTGTCCTGTCTCACTGCAGTACATTTGGAGTGTTGTTTCTCTACATTGCTGCGCTCTACCAATTACTCTACTTGAAGACATTGGACAGAGGCATAGTATAGCCAGAGATAAAAGGCTGTTATTTCCACGGAGGATAAGGAAGATTTTGATTGTACTTATTCAAACTGGAGTAATGCAAATACACAAAAAGTAGATGTTGCATGAAAATGGGTTTGCCAACATGGACTACACAACATATTTGATTTCTGCTTTTCTTTGTTGTTTTTTTTATCTCTAGGATTATTGCTTCCCTTCAGAAGTTGTGCAGTTTCTGGTTTGATGATGCCCATAGTGAGGATAAGTGGTTTAGCGCATTATGTGTGCACATATGCATTAGTGTTTATTTTCAGTAGACATGACCTATATTTCTCAAGTGACACTGATGCACATATGTCTTCCAGCTTGTTACTAAGAGAAAGTATGCACAAAAAAGGCGTTCTCTGTTACGTTGTGATTATTACTGGAGCAAGAGAGGACTGACAAAAGTGGCAACAAAAACCAATCAGATATCTCATTAACAAATGTCCAAAGGGACAGTAATGTGTAGTTTTTAATGGATTTGTTTTCAGGAAACAGTATATGGTGTACTAACCGAATGCCAGCAATCACTTTACTCTTAGTGACAATGGAAAAAGACAACTAAGGCTATCATGACATATGATTCACATAGTTTTAATACTCATCAACTATGCAGTGTGACCCCTTGTGCCCTGGAGTATCTGCATTTGTTATGTTTCTCCGCTCATTGATTCTGTTTTTACTTTTGACACCCGTCTGTAAATTGCAAATTTGCATTATTTAGCCCATGTCACCGGGTTGCTGTGTTTAGAAAGATAGCTCTGTATCACTCACTGATATCGGTGAACAAACCATTCGGAGTTGAAAGAGTATGCCGAATTGTGCGCTTAATCAACTTTTGAATAAATTGCGCAGCTACATGTGTTGACAACGATTATCTGTTGAGCACATGAGCTATGATAGAATGAGAGAATTATTTAAATCACTGTTACGTGAAGACCAACACAGCATTAAATTAACTTAGATGTGCACTGCATGCTCTGTCACAATGGAAGTAAACAAAGTCAGGGTTACCTAAGGAGGGGGAAAAGCATGGGAATGGATGTGGAGAAAATATTAGCTCTTAAAAGATTCACATTTGACTCAGGTAACAATAACTAAAAGGCAAGCCAACTTTCTTTTGTTGAATACATTATGCAACATCGAAGTCCAACAGGCGTATGGATTTATTTTAGCGACTTGTGTGAAAAAGTATAGTGTATGTTCAAAGATATATTGTTCCAGTGGTTCTGAATCTCAACCCTGGCTCACTAAGATGACAAGGTTAACTCTGCAAGAAGCTGAACTTTCAGTAGGATAGAAACCTCTGGAATGTTAATTCAAAGAGTGAGGGGTACATGGCCCTGTCTTATGTTGGTGTCACAGCAGAGAGAGAAATATAATTACAGTTATGCATGGTAAGTTTAGCTCTCTGAAGACGGTTGGAGAATTTCACGCTGCTGCTCTACAACTCACTGTCTTACTCACTGTCTTTGTGGATCTTGGGCAAATGAAGAAAAATAAGAAGCAAATATCCTTTCTTTTTACAATAATGCTTCCATTAACCTTTCTGTCTTTGCTATGAGATATGCTTAGTAATTCATGTGACTTAAAGTTTTTGCCTCAACAAAAAAACCCAAGTGGTTCAGTACAGATGCATAGGGATCTCATTTGTTTAAAAAATATTAAAAGTTATAAAGCGGAGTTTTTATGTAACATTTATTTTAATTACATGTGAATATCATCTTCTATTTCATCAGGACCCTTGTTATGCTTGGGGTTGACACGTCCTTTGCAATTAGTCCCTTTGCCTGACTACCAAGCTTTATTTCATGTTAGAAAACGGGATGGCAAATTACCACTAGCCACCAGGCAAATCAAATGCTGCTGAATCTTTGGCAGTGAAGGCAAAGCCTGTCAACTCAGCCAGACACAATGGCAGGAAGCCAGCCATCATTTCCACATTATTTGTATCTTTTGGAAATTCGGAAAGAAGAACATCATGTTTAGGAGCCAATTACAGCATGAAATACAGCGTATTTGTATAACAAAGAGTGTTTAGGAACAAAAGGGCTACTGGTCAGGACAGAAAAGAGAAACTGTTTGACGAAACTGTTGCAGACTTTATATAGAATATTGAAACCTTTGTTTGAAACCTGACTACATGTGGAGTGTGTGTGCCATTGATTATTTATGGATTTTTTTCTCACACACCGAACGGAAATCGAATTCCACCAGCCTTGGTGGTGTGTCTTATGAAACATATCTAACCTGAAGTCTTTAACTTTTAAACCACATTCAAACTTATGTTGCTATGCATCTTTAACAACCTCAATAACACCATTAAACCATTATTCCCCTCAATTGCCATATACTGTAGCTGAGGCATTAGGCAATGGATTGCATCCGATTTCCATTTATACAAACTTCCAATTAAAAAGGTGTGTGTCCATGACACCTCCCCATTGTGCAGTCTTAAATAACGGCCTTGTATACTTTAACCATGAATAAAGCTGCTTTTAGGTGTGTACTATAGGAAGGCTTTTTGTGTGCAGCCGCCTCTCACAAGGTTACATTCTGTAGCCCATAGGGTGAAGAGGTTGGCAGTGCTGTTCAGGGTATTACCTTTTGACGTTTAGTTTTGTGTATAAGGCTTGAATAGACTCATAGTGGTGTGAGCTTGTCAGCATACACCCATATTAGCATTGCAATGATAAGGGAAGGAAGCGGAGACATGAACTTTCCTTGTGCACGTACACATTCAAATGAAAAGTTGAAGTCATTTTCTTTTTCTGCAAATATGTGATCTTAGAGTAAGCGCTGCATTACACAACTCTGTGACGGTTGCATGAGAAACACTTAAAGCTCAACACATATCCTGCCTTAATATTTACTTAAGCATCCCCTATTTTATAGTTAGCAAAATGTTATTTTATTGTTTTTTCAACAAATGATAACTTTCATGGAACATCCGGTTAACTTGAAAAAATGTCAGCATCATTCCTTGTGATAGAATAACAAAGTGTGTCATTGAAAACATTGAAATTTAAAGTCTAGCAAGTCCAAAGGTTGTTCATCCAGTTTAATATCAGGGGAGAGGCTGTTGCTTCGTTTTAGAGCACAGATGGCATATTCACAATCCCATTTGAGTTATAACCCTGTTCTCAGGACAACCAGGCCTAAGTGAGAGGACCTAAGAGATTGCATATTTTTTTAAAGAAGGACAGAAATGTAGATTTGCCGCAGCCTCCCCATGTAGGTCCTTGCCTTTAAACTCATATTTGCATGTAGCGTTCATCGCAAACCATCTGCTCATCTGCTGCCTGGAACGGCACATTTGACTCTATATGTTAAAGGCCTACTTCACCGGTGGGAATATGAAGGTGTATTGAATTCTGAGATCCTATGTAGTATAAATGTGCAAAAAAATAAATAAATCGGATCATCCTAGCCTGAGAAAAGGCAGAAAGAGTGTTTTTTTTAACCCTATATTAATCTTACTGTGACATCACAGTAAGATAAATATAGGGTTAAAAAAAAATTACTTTGTAAATATTACTGTGATGTCACAGTAAGAGAAATCACAGTCATATTTACAAAGTAAGGTTTTTTTTTTAACCCTATATTTATCTTACTGTGATGTCACAGTAAGATTAATATAGGGTTAAAAAAACACTCTTTCTGCCTTTTCTCAGGCTAGGATGAACCAATTTAAAAACATTTTGCACATTTATACTACATAGTATCTCAGAATTCAATACACCTTCATATTCAAACCGGTGAAGTAGGCCTTTAAGTGAAGTAAAAGGGATTGAAAATATTACTTAAAAAGGGATAGTTCAGTATTTTTGAGGTGGGGTTGTATGGGGTACTTAGGCAATAGTAAGTGTGTTGGCTTATGGAGATGGCGGTCAGCACAGTCATAATGAGGCGTTTAGGGAAGATGTCGCTGCAGCAGAAGTCAGCATTGTACTGTTGCATAAGGGGGGTCAGTCAGAAGAAAAAAGTTTTTTCTCCACATATATAAATACCAACTTAAAACCTAAATAGTGCTTCAATTGCAAGCCAAATTGAGATTTTTTTCCACAGCTTTAGTTTGACGTCAGACAGTCGTTTATTTTTGTTTTATTGTGTCTAATTGTGAATCATCTGCACATTAGCTCTCATGATAAACAGGAGGCATGTATCCAAAACAGTCATGTAAACAATTACATTTTTGGAATAAGGATTTTTGTGAATCTAAAACGTTTGCTGGCATCACTGATTAACCCCAGTATTTAACCACTGTGTTGTCGTGCTTCTGTCAGGTAGCCAAATGTTTAACAAATAATTAAGGCATCATTGGCAGTAAAGAACAACTGATCAGTATGCAAGAAGGCATTTTTGGGAGGTTCCATATTTTTGTTTTAGCTATCTCCAAATAAAAAGTATGCGCCTCCCCTTTGTCGCTTTGGCAGCTACTATAATTGTCTGAGGGAAATATATATATTTTTTTTTTCCTTTTAGTACATTGCCAATGTTAATATGATGATTTACTAACGGTAAAATACAGGTTGCCGACTGCCGTATCCAATGATCTCTCCATGATTATATTTCCATAACAATTGCAAAGAACTAGTCGTGAAGATTGGTTGATTATTGTGCTCAATCCTCAGTGACAGCCAATTTATTCAGTTTAGGATTTTAAAGATCACCTTTCACTGATAAATGGAAACATTTGACAATTTTTTAAACTCTCTTGAATGTAAATTGAAAAATGCAAATTTGAATTTGTTACACAACTGAACTTGTTAATGAAGGCAGTTAAAAGCAATATACTGAATAGGTGATTGCATGTAAGGAGAGTTCATATAGTTAACTATACTTAGAAACTCGTAAGTCAGTTTTTTTCCAGTTAAGGTTTACTGCACTATGGTAATATTCCCATATGTTCCATGGTAACTTCCCAACTGAAAGCCACACCAATGATATTTTAAATTGTTGTTCATGTATTTTAAATAGCAACATAAACAGGAATTGGTCCTGTAGTTAGTCAGTCCATCCGTCAGTCAGGCAGTCCATTAGGACATCCAATTTCACACACATACTGTATAAAACGTCTTTGAAATAAAATTTGCTTGGTTTTAAAAGAGAAAAGGAAAATCATTATTTAATATACATTTTGGTTTTAACAACCTCTCTAGCATGTGTATAGGTAATAAGGGTTGCCAAGTTCGCCCAGCATTAACAGCACAAAAGACTTCGGACAGGTTGAGTGTCTGCTGCAGACGCAAAGCTGTTTGATGAATGAATAGTGATAATTAAGTAGAGCAATGCTTGTCAAATTAGGATCCAAATTCTTTGTAAGATACTGACAAATGTACGTTTTATGAAAAGCTCCATTCTTTCAGTTTGCAATAAACTGGCTTATTCAACTGTAGCTCAACCCTTCAATATGATATGCGAGGTATAACCTCCCATCATTATTATCTTGAAATATATTGAAACAAAATGCCTGCTACTGTCAAGCTCAACAGTGATGTGCTAACAACAGCTGCAATGCCCAGTGGCCCTCAGGCAGCTGTTTTGTTCCCATTGAAATGCACACACAAGTCAGAACGATTCTAAAAGAGACAGCTTATAAATCCTAGGTCTCGCGAGGTGTCATATTGTTCTGTGCGGCGACAGAGGCACGGATCAGGACAAGTTAAATTTGATTTGTTGCTGTGATCAGTGAAGCAGGAGGGCGTATTATTCCACAAAATAATTCACTTTGACTCGTATCACAGAACTGTAGTCCCAGGGCTACGGGCAGTCGTCCACCACATTCCTCTGAAGGAGCAGAAGATCTCGTAATGAGAAGAAAGAAGTAATGGTTTTCTTATTGTCACTACTCCTCAACATGACAGCTGAATGCACTGTCGTACTACTTGTTTTATCACAGACTGGAGGTTATTCAATCTGACCTCAGACAACGAGACCATGAACATGGAGAGAATTTCATACCAGGACCGGTCAATATGACATATAGGTACACCATGGTCATTAGTTTCTGACCGATCCAGCAATAAAATCCAGTGCAAGACGTCAAAGGTTAGATTTAGATGAACTTCTATCAAACAATTCAGCCGTCAGCTGCTAGCTACACATTTTTTGGATAGGATGCAAAACTCTACACAGTGACAGTTATCCCTACACCACCTGGAGACCATTTGGAATAACACTTTGTTATGCAAATACATTGCCAGATAGCTTCAGATCTTTAACATGTTGTGAACGACAATATTAAATCCTATCGAACATTGTCTGAATGAATGATTCATTTCAAAGGGAATTAATAGGTTTCTTAAGCACATGGTGGAAGAGTTCACTTAGTCTGTAGTCCCTCTATATTCAAAAACAATGATGTTTGTGATCAGATGTTACAATGATATTGCTAATGTGTTCGCATCCACAAGTGAAGCTGTTTGGATTCCGGTACTTAAATTAGCTTGTGGTTTTGTACAATACAATCTCTTTATTTTTTTCCACAGGAAATAAAAAGCCGGAGCCATTCTGGAATCTCAGTAAAACAAAATGCCAAGCGGAGGCTTTTAAATCAGTGATGAGGTTGGAGAAGATAAAAACAGAAATCTAAATACTTGCTCCAGGTCACTTCAAAGCATTAGATTTTTACTAGCACTTAGCTGAGAATGAAGTGGTTGGGACAATATAAGCGTCAACCTATCGGTATGTATGACAAAAGCCACAAAGCCAGTATTACAGGGGAAATGTGTGTGGGCTAAACAGTTGTGATAACATGTAACCAGCAGACAATATGAGTAGAGGCATGAAAGTCTTAATAGGAATTATACCCAGTTTAACAGCATCAGCAACCAGTGGGAAAATGTGCTGCAAAAACAATTCAGCCCCAAACACTCATAATACTGAATCATGAGGATTCATTTTAACCGCTATGACAATCAACAGCATTTAAGCATCATAATGCACGTGCCAAACAACAATTAAAAGCAAAATAGGCACACTTAGTAAAAGTCATTCAAAAGTAATATCGGTGCAAAGAGTGCCCACGGGTGCACATTGGTTGCATAGGAGCAGCAATTACAAGCCATTCTACATCATCAGCCTTGTAGCCTAATGTTACCGTATTGCTAAGCAAACAAACAAAGACTGAACAGAACCGAGACATACACATACACATGCACATTATGGCACAAGCAGCAGTTACTTAGCTTGGTAAACTGGAGTCAGGGATCACAAACATCTCAGGTAACAGGTAAATCCATTCAGTCAACAGGTCCCAAAGAAAGAAAAACTTTCCCTTTTGGTCAAACACCTTATTTTCCTGAAGCACCAACCATGATGGGAAAAGTGGGCAGGGCCTTGGCAGCTGTTGCAAAGGGTGCATTAGATCTGTTTTGCAGTGAGTAGAATTTGTCATGTCAAAGTGAAGCTGCGCACTTCATTTTAAAATGCCCCTTCTATGATGCATGGCCTAAGCTATAAGGAGAAGCTTCTCTAACATCCTTTTCCATATAAGTATATCCATAGTTTTCAAATACAACCTAAAACTAATATTTAAATAATATAAATATTCACCAACATTTTAAATCAGTCTGTTCTCTGAACAAACAGGAGTGATTCTGAAGAGTTACAGGATGGAGTTGCAGTTGTACAGTATGTTGTAAACATGAGGACGACCCTATGGAACTGAACATCCAATCCAACCTGCAGTTCTCAAGTGATCAATCTCTTCCTCATCCAGTAAACATTTAAAGCCACTACGAGTAACTTGGTCCCTTGGCGGCCCCTTTGGACAAAAGCGGTAGTATTTTTACGATGCCAGCTGTCATGAAGCTGTTTTCTAGCTCGTGCCGGGCGTGCGAGATTCAAATAATCAGGAAGCAATATAGTGCATGTCCGTGTGTTGAAAGTGTGAGGGCACCGGACTCTTTTCAGCTCCGTGAGAGTGGTTAGTGACACAGCATCAACTAATGCCAGTAAGTGCTACACACAACTGATTGCAATGAGTTGATGCAGTGTCACCGAAGTACTCTCATGGAGCTGAAAGACTCTGTCCTCACAGAAAGCGAATGAACGAGAGACGGCAGTTAGTATGGATCACGATGAGGTAATGTGTTTATGTTGTAAATAATGATTATTTCAGATGAATAATGGTTGACTCATCTGATGATGGTGAGGCAAAGTAAACTTTGTTTTAGTAGGCTATCGCTCATTCATTTAGGAGTAAACACTTCAGTCTAGTTCGCATTGTGTATACGTTGCTTGTGCAACGCCGTCCCGCTCGTCTACCACTCTCCCTTTTAGCTTTTCTTCATTGCATTTTCTTTTTTTTCTTTGATGGTTCAGCCCCGTTATCAGTCATTATGACGACAAATAACTGTCTCAAACAAAGCTCCCGCTCCCCTTCCCTCACCTGGAGGGATAGGCTTCTCAAATCGCGTTGCCACACTGAAATCTGCGACCAATATAGATATGTGACCAAAGAGCCTGCACGTGCGAACCGAAAATTGGACTGGGTGTGCGACCAGACCAAAGGCAGTAATAAAAACTATATAAAAACGTCTTTCTTTGCACTGATAGTCTAGTTTGCTGTTAAAGGTAATTTATGATTATCAGAGGAAACATGAGGCTGTTTAAAAGATATCTAAATGTTACTCGTAGCCGCTTTAAGTTCAACAAGCTAGAAAGACCTGAAGTCTAATTTAGCAGCTCATATGTCGGCACAAGGACGTTTTCAATTGTGTACTGTGAAGTAGAAACACAGGTTGAGCACTGCATTGTGGGATTGTTTAGCAGAAAGGAGCCTATGCACTACAGTACTAAAAAAAAATATGATCAAGACTCAAGAGTCAATGAAGTGCAAGGGATTTCACTTCAGAGTTTTCATGTGTGATTTTCTCTTTCATACTTGTTTTTCTTTCCTTTTCCAAGGCCTTCAGCATTTTGATATTCAATAGGCAGCCTCATGGCCATGATACACCTTGCCAATGGTCTCAACAGACTGCTCACAAATCCTACTACATACTGAATGACCCCCTCTACGGTGTTGAGTTTATTCTGTTCATCCTAACACTTTTGTAGTTTTTTCTGGACACATTGTTGCATATCAGCAGACATTTGAAATCGACAGATATGTCAATTCAAATCCAATTTAATTAAGGACCCGCCTTTCATATGGATATCATCTGACGCGCAATATTAATTTGTACAATATGTATTAGTCATCTTTCTTGCTCAAGAGAATCAAAAGAGGACAATTCTACCTGCCTTAAGGAAAATATGCTCCCATTTCTCAGAGAAGATGTCCCAGTGTCAGCTGTGAGAGTAATGACTACCATGTAATGAAAACAAATCGAGGGGTTGTGGAGCAACACAGCCTTTGAAAACCTTAACTCAACACAACTGGCCATGGAAAATTAATGGTGCGGAAAATAACATCAAAAAAAGCCTATCTCCACTTTAAATAGAACAAAACCAACTCAAAAGAGATTCCTTGAGAAGAAAGGCTCAGTGCTGAGACGGAAGTTGGTGCATTTACAAATACAACGGTCTATGCATTGCCTGGTGGCTTTTATTATGGTGGCCTTCGAAGGCAAATGCACTACAATGGCCATGAACATAACAAAAAAATCCAAACATAATACAAAAATTTCAATTCAAAACCATCCAAAATCCAAAATAAATGAAACGGTGAAAACATTCTGATGATAAGAAACCCTGACAACAGTTCATACAACTCCATAAACAATTGTTGATCAATAGCTCTGACTTTAACTCCCCCAGGACCATCTGTTCACACCAATGTTCCCCAGTGCCTCTGTCCAAAATATCAGGGGATCCAGATTTTGGGACGGGTAATGTGGTGTGATAAGAGATTGTTTGGGTTCAATTTTACAGTGGTGTTCTCAAAAACAAAGCAGTGTTATTATTTCAAAAATTATTCTATAGAGGTTTATGTTGCAGTAAGAAAATCACATCCCCTCACCCATGTTTGGCATTAAATGTTTCGTAGCAGTTTATTGATAATAAAAAAAATAGGAGGACTGCAGTGGATAGTTTTATTTTTAGCGGTAGTCTGTTTGTCCTCGAAATGCTGAAAAAACTGCACATGACTCTTTTCTTTTCATTCTTCCTCCCTTGGAAATAGCTTAGAATCAGGTATGTCCATTAGCATTACATAGTGCAACCAATGCTGCCCCTTGAGGCTCCTAAGGTGGTGCAGTACACAGATTTGCTCTTTGTCAACTGAGACTTCATAAAAAAAAAACTAATTACAGATTTTAATTAGAATCATTGGATTACTGTTTTATATATTCATATACATATTATCATATTCATTTTGATAACCACATCCACGTATAACCGTCTGTGTTAACTTATTGTCGGGAGAAGAAACATTTTAAAATGTCGGATGCATTCAAAGACAATACAACAAAAGTATGTTTAGAAATTAAACAAGCAATAAAATCATAATCTTTCCAGTCATTTTATCAATATATTTCATTTCATTAATAAAGTGCCCTTTTTCAGGATATCGTCATGGATAGATGTGCAACAAAGTCCAGGCTGGCTTTACCCAGTTTTCACAGCTTTCTACAGAACCGCTGATCCGAACAACAGACATTGCAGCCCCTTGGGTCCTCAGCAATTCACCTACCAAGTGTGAAGTAGATCTAAACTCAGAAGGACGTACACTGAAACACACATACACACACAGATGTAGCCCTTTATAGTATAGTTAGATGTTTTAAGTTTTAATGTTTAATTATGTTAAAGCAGCATGCAACATTCTCCATTGGATTTTAAGTAGTTTCAATCAGTGAAACTTGAAATACAGACACTAGACTTAGACACTGGTCATTTAAACACCATCAGCACTTTAAGTTGACGTCAATTGTCAATGTTCTGTTTTCTGATGACTTTCATCGACTGCCAGTAGTTTACATTGTCTACGTAAAGGTTACAGTGAAAACCTGTGTGCATAAATCCTCTTAACTTTGAGTGGAACCATCTTTTCACTGCAGTAACGCTGTTGCTTTGTCACAAACATCCTACTCAGTGAATTGTTTTTATTGATACAGGCCAGCCTCTTGTATTTTACATTCTAACATGGTGCCAGAAAGACACACTGTAATCCTTTTCATAAATGTATGCAGAGACATAATCGTCAGCGTGGATAGTATAGTGAATCATATTAGCAAGGTCAGCATGATCCTGTACTGTAGCACCAACAGAATGCTGATGGTTTCACAGCAAGGGGGTTTACTGAAGGGAATAAACTATAGGTATAATTTGAAGGGGAACGTAGCGGAAGTATAGCGAGAGTCACACTGAGCCGCTTTGTGTCCACTGCTAACTTGAGTGTAGTCCCCTGTGAGTCAGTCGGTGGCTGGCTAGAACCACTAATTTCCCCTATCGTGCCACGAGTGTGTCGGCCTCTAATGCGATGAAAGCAGCCGAGTGCAGAGCGCTGTATCATGCTGGCAGTGTGCCAGAGATAACAGTACGAGAGGCCAGCTGAGACGTTTACCCCTGGTGCAGAATCTCTCAAGAAAAGTCACACACACCCTTGCATTTCTGCACTGGGAGACGGCCAGCCACCCTGATAACGCCAGAGATTTTTTAGACCGCTGCACATTTTATGGAAAATGTTTCGAGAATGAAGCTCCCGGGAGGTGTCAGAGCACCAAGGCCTGCCTGAATGTCCAGGTGGCTTCACCCTGAGGGCTACAGAAGATCTAGCTGCATTGTCCGTCCAATACAGAAAAACAAAAACGTAAAAGGAAATGAAAGCATAGACATTATCTGTTGGAGTGCTCTAGGTCGTTGAGGTTGAGGAGTTTTTTCGGGCAATTTCCTCCACAGTAAAATTTGCAGAGATTTCTTTCTGTTTCCATGGAGAAAAGTTTAACATTTGAATGTCTCGTACTTGAAGGAAAAAGTAAGTAAGGGCCTAACCACATGAAAACTGTCACCATGTGTGATCTTTTATATGTTTTAGTGGTATTCAACAGCATACAGCTGAACGTTTAGTAAAGGAAACCTGAACCCAAAACCTTTCCTGGTGGACTACCGAGTTTGCCTGCCCTGGACAGTCAACCAGACTGCAGGAAACAGCCTTCAACTGGTTCTACTACTAACATCTTAGACCGTGAGAAGATGATGGTAGAAAACTGTTTGTTAAGCGAACAGCGAGGTTAACTGTTAAATTAAACTTTTGCCTTGGTCGGTCGGCAAAACAGAACATTCCTCTTTCTTGCTAATGAAAGATTTGAGCGCCGTCTGCCAAATTGATAAGTTTTGAGGCCAAAGCATTCTCAAACTCAAACTCCAACAACATATCCGCATCCATCTCTGTTGTTTACTATCACGGCATCGACGGCGCATGCACAGCACTGTCGTCATCCAGTTACATTGGCCCCAGAGCACCATACATAGGGCTCTTGCCTGCCCATATCAGATAGAACCAATTGAAACGTAGCTCAGAATTTTCTGAGAGTCCAGACCAACAAGCGCAGCAAATTTAACTTGCCCGCGGCACGTCTGGATTTCCAGGCTATGATCTCATAGCATCAGAACTGATCATTTTAACACATGGTCGGACGCAGCACAGTTTTATTAAAGCCATGAGCCCACATGCTTTGTGATGTGAACACAACACCATTAATCCTGAATATTTCAATTCATTTCAGTTTGTACTTTAAATATTATCCTGCTTCCCAGTGTGACAGCAGTGGGACTCTGTGAAGGGGGGACTATGTGAGGGGGGGGGGGGGGGGAGGGGGATAATTTGCTCATTAAATATGTACACATACAGTACATCCAAAATTAATTTACTTTCAGATATAATTACTTTAAGACAAGCTACAAACCTATTAGCATAATTATTGAATTTCACCAGCATGCATCAGCTGATATGATATTGTTTTTTGAATGTCAACAAAACATTGCTTGTTGTTGTGTAAAACGTGCAACACAATAATGTCTGATTATAGCAATTATAGATGTTGAGGCGGTGATGGATTTCTACCCACAAACAGAGGATTGAAACACGGAGCGGCTGCATTGCCGAGCGTCTTTCTTGTCATTTAATGCACGTCCGTCGAAGGATGCAGGTACAGTATCCAGGATGTGCCAGTCTAGGGAATTGATAGGGGGGGGGGGGGGGGGGGATGACAGATGATGTATCTCTCAACCAGACTGTTTATACAGTGAGATCTCAGCACAGAGGAATAGGACAGTAACGTTTCCCAAAATGTAACGGGTGTCAGTCATGCTGTTTTTTTTGCATTGCACCAAGATAGTCTGATGAATTTTTACATGTTTTAAATTCTAAGTTGTTAATATAATATAAGCAGAGGGACAATTTTCTCAGCCCATGCAAGAACATTTAACCGTTAATTGTATCTGAAAAATTCAAAATCCCCAAATTGGAGATGAATTATTCTTAGCTGCTCTATTAACCTTTCCACATGCCTGCATATGTGAACATAGTTCCCAGTTTCTCAGTTATGGACACACCTGTACAGCTCCTAATTAAGCAATCAATTCTGTCGGCAACTGTGCCGTAATGAATAACTTGCAATTTTTTTTGTTATCTGCGAGCATGATTATGCAAGTGGGGTTTCAATCACTCGGCGCTCCCTTTGCTTTGCTGATGCTTAATTTGTATGCAGCCACTTTGGTTTGCTTGCCCCTAGGAGAGCAGAGGTCCATATAATAATTATTCCAAGGGCTCTGCTTTGAATATTTCAAAGGGATGCAACACAACTCGGAGAAAAATTTGGATCAGTACAGATGGATTAATCAATGCTTTGGTATTTTCACAAAAGAAGCCTGCATTAAGTTCAAAGAGGGAAACTTGTTAGTCAAACACACATGGGGGACGCTGTAATATCTTCGGCTTCTCTGGTGTTGCTGCGGTCTATATATGCTTCGGGTATTGACATTTTTTTATAGACTCCTCCGTATTGATCTGTGTAAAATGTAGGGAGTTTAATTGGGCAGAAAGAGTCATAATAAAGAAGGCAAGGCATCTCAGACCATGGCTTGTCTCGGTCCATTGTCGCCCTGCAGTACCAAATGCATAGGAGACGAGAGCAAAAATGCTAGAAATATGAAATAAGGACATCTGCCTCGTATTGTATCATCCTCAGAGACTTACCTCTCAGCGCTAAACTGAGACCTTGAGCTTAATTATGCGTGTAATATGATGTCAGAGGAATTGTCTCTACAAAGTGTCTGATCCGTCTTTTCCCCTGTCGCCAGCGTGAGATAAGATATTTGAATTGCTCTAATAAGAATTCTTTCTAACTGACATATGTGTAGGGCTATTTCATCCAATACAAGGTTTGTGTTGAACTGGAACCATCTAGTGGGCTGAATTCAAAACAGTGAAGTGAAGATGCTGCTGCAGCGGCTGATGCAAATGTTATTTTTCTTGTAGAAAAAGCCTTGTCTCTAATTTCTAATATGATCATCTTTGTCGGTCGAAAACATGGCTATTAAAGTATTTTAAGTTTAAATCCAAGATAATTACTAAAAAGCAACCAGTGGTCACATTCGGTGAAAAGAAAATACCTATTGCATAGTACAATTGTTCATTGCAACAGATGCTGGGCTCAGGTAAATTGGCTCTAACATTTCAAATATTCTAAATGATTCAAAAGGTGTTAAATTGTGCTTTTGACTGATGGCAAATTGTTCTGTATGGGCAAGTTGTTGAGAAAGACTGATGGAAAAATATTTGAGAGGATCTTTTCATTTCACTGATGTGCATCCTTTCACTGACATTTCTGTGGCTATGAACGAGTGGTAATTCAGTCTCAGTTGAATATGGATAGTGTTAAGTTACTTTTTTAATCTTAGAAATATATTATATCATGTTAGAAACCAGGTCAAATTATGTCAGTCACTGTCGGAGAACCTGGAGGATCAAGGTGAGGCAAATTCCATTTTGACTTTGGATGTGGGGTTCCAACGAAAGTCTACAGATACAATCTTTTTTTTAAATTGACTTCCATATTGTGATCCTGTCAAACACAGTTTGGTACTTCGTTAAAGGGCATACTAAAATACTGTAGTCTAGAACACTTTTTGTCAAAATCAGCTAATATCTAAATGTCATGTGTGCATGCTGAAAGCCGCGTCTCAGCTAACGGCGATCTTAACATTGTACGGCTCTGCCTGGCCACTCGCCTATACGTCAATTCCCGATGTACTGGTCGCGGTTTGTATAAACATAAATAAATGTTTACCAAACATTTGCCAGAGATCGCTTAGTGTGCCTTTAATCTGATAGCCACAAAGTTCCTAGACTTTGTTCACTCTGAACACAAAACTTTTCTTTTTATATTCATCATTAAACTTTTGTGCTCCCATGGTTTTCCCGGTCAAAAATGAAAGACCTTTAGAAATGAAGGGTGACTACAATCAGTGTATTCAATAGACAAGAGTCCTCTGGCCATTGGCCAAGCATATCCTGTGGTGAACTTACCCATGTTAAAAGCTCACTGCTGGGTCTTCTAGCACTAATGCAAGTCTAAACTATGCAAATGCATTTCTATAGAAAAAAAAAAACACCATTCTCCATTCAGTAAGTTATGACGTGGGCAACCTGTGATGGCCTCATTGAGAGAATTAATAGCCGTGTTGGACCATTTATACAAATACATACTGATTGGAATAAGAATGAGGGTCAGAAGAATAAAAGTCAGTGTTAAAGTTTAGTGTGTAGTTTTAGGGTCCAAGTCCTTTCAATCCTGATCAAATCAAACATGTTGCATTTGACCGGTAACACTGTGGCGAATAACTGATGTTATTTTGTGCTGCTATTTAAAAAAAAAGTTAAATGGTTAAAAAACACATGTTTTTGTTTATCTTTGACACAATGTCGTCTGCGATAAGTAGCGTAATATGTTTCATCTGAGTAATTGTTTTTAAAGTCAGTTTAAAAACAATTACAGTTATTCATACAGTTTGCCTTTATTTAACTCAAAACAGGCTCAGGCCAAAGAGAACTATAGGCCATAAATAGTGGATAAAAAGTTTAAAAGTAATATTCTACAGTACATAAGTTGTTTAAAAGATTGGTAACACTTTACAATAAGGCTACATTAAGTAACTGTTAATTAATGCTTAGTAAATGTTATTTACAGTAAATTCATGTTTGGTTAGGCATTAACTATGTTTAGCTAACTAATGCTTAGTTAAGCATTAGCTAAGCATAATGGTAAGTAAATGCTTAGTTAAGGCCTATTAAGCATTTCCTAAGTATTTATTAAGGGTTAGTTTTGTACCGTTGTTTTAAAGTGTTACCAAAAGATCTTACCCAACATTGAGTGATTTTTTTTTATTATTATGGATTAATATAATCAGCCATAATGGGGTGGTCATTTTTTGACCGAAAACTTAAAGGTAGTTAACATGAAACGTACACCACTGGAGGGTTAAAAGTGAATAAGTACAGGGCTCATTACACTACAACATTTTACCAGCAAAGTGGTGCATGATTAAGTTGACCTTCATTCTGTTCACAATCTAGAAGGAGGGTGTTTCTCTCGATATTTTCTTATCTTATCTTTTTGTGTGACAAACCTGGGTCTCTAATTTGTAATCAGACCCACTTCTGAATGAAAGAAAAGGGATTATCATTTCTTTCTTTTTCTATATCAAGTGCAAATCATGCGAATTGAAGTCGTTTCAAAGCATATGACAGCTTTAGAACATATGAACAAGCTTGTGGTGCACCTAGGGCGCAGTCAGAGTCAGATTTAGTAATCTGCACACGTCATACTGGAGCACAACAAGGCTGCCAAGCCTGAATGCTTAATTTGCGGCCAGTGGGATGCTTTATCCACAGATATAAACAAGTGCAGGGCCTATTGCATGCACAGTCACGTGGGGGTAAGCACATGGCCTGAATTGTTAAACAGTATACGGTGCATCCTTGTTAACCCCCAGAGCCAGATTCCAAGCATTCATTCAAGAAAGACTCCAGACCTTGAACATCAAGTTGTGCATAGCAATTGAAATCATAACTCCAAGGATCTGGGCAAAGCTCCGCGGCAAGTTTTTCATAATCTTTGACTCTGAGCATCACGGCAACAATACCCCGTGAATTCCAATGACCTAAACCCAATATGAAAAGCCACAAATGATAAGACATGATTGTCATATCAGCATCCAGTTAAAAAATGACACACTCCAACCAAAAATATTTGAACTATTTATTCAAAGTTCTGACAAAATGCGTTATGTGCTTAATGTTTGAGGATGAGAATCCTTGTTTTTTTTTAAATATTACCAGCCATCTCTCAAGAGCAAAATACACATGAAAATCAAATGAATGTGTCTTTGAGAGAACATTGCTCATTTAGTCTATTAAACCAGGTGCAAAAGGCTTGGTGTGAGAAAAAATAAAAACAACAGGGCACAGGCATGGAAGCTTCAGTTAATTATCATGTATCATCAACCTCCTGTCAAGACTTCCATCTGTGTGTTGGATGGAAATAGTACTTTTCTTTCTCTGACTGTGTGAACATTATTTAGTAGCTTCATGACATGGGTGTTAACCTTTAATCATAGCCACATTCACACTGCAAGGCCTGCAGTATTATACTGAAATGTGGCAGTGGTGCTGAACCAGTGGTTAAAGATAATAGGTGGAAAGGGAGGCGTAAAAACACCACCGCTGTTTAGGCAGAGGGGGAAGAAGTGTTGCCGTCAAAGAAATACACCGACGTCTTTCAGATTGATGTGAAATAAATTACCTGCTTCTCTCGTCATGTAGCAGTATGACTTACACTTGCACATACAATCATATGAAAAAGTTTGGGAACCCCTCTCAGCCGGCATTATAATTGACTCTGCTTTCACAAAAAAAATATAAAAGTGGTATGTCTTTAATTTACCAGGAACAGCTAAGTACTGGGATGTTTTCCAAACAAAGATTTTTTGAAAAGCAGTATTTGGTTGTATGAAATAAAATAAAATGTGAAAAACTGGCTGTGCAAAAATATGGGTACCCTTGTGGTTTTGTTGATTTTAATGCCTGTAACAGCATGTAAAACTGATGATTTTAAACACAAAGTTGGTTGGATTATGTTGTTAAGCCTTGAACCTCATATAATTGTCTGTTTAATCATGAGAAAATGTATTTTAGGTGCCTAAATGCAAGTTGCACTTCTCTTTGACTCTCTGCTGAAGTGAGACAGAATGGGATCATCAAAACAGCTCCCAAAAGATCTTAAAAACAAAGACTATTCATTGTCATGGTTTAGCGGAAGGCTACAAGAAGCTTTCCCAAAGGTTTCAATTGTCAATTTCTACTGTAAGGAACGTTGTCAGGGAATGGAAGGACACAGGCACAGTTGCAGTTAAACCCAGGTCTAGCAGACCAAGAAAAGTACAAGAGCGGCATATGCGGCGGATTGTGAGAATGGTTGCACACAACCCAAAGATCACCTCCAAAGACCTGCAAGAACATCTGGCTGCAGATTGTGTATCTGTACATGGTTCTGCAATTCAGTGCAATTTGCACCAAAACATCTGTATGGCCGGGTGATGAGAAGGAAGCCCTTTCTGCGCCCACGCCACAGATACAGTTGCATGGAGTATGCAAAAGCTCATTTAGACAAGCCAGCTTCATATTGGAAGAAAATGCTTTGGACTGATGAGACAAAAATTAAGTTATTTGGTCTTTATAAAAAGCAGATGTTTTGGTGCAAATTGCGCTGAATTGTTGAACGATGTACAGATGCACCATCTGCAGCCAGATGTTCTTGCAGGCCTTTGGAGGTGATCTGTGGGTTGTGTGCAACCATTCTCACAATCCGCCGCATATGCCGCTCCTGTTTTTTTCTTGGTCTGCCATGCCTGGGTTTAACTGCCACTATGCCTGTGTCCTTCCATTTCCTGACAACGTTCCCTACAGTCGAAATTGACAATTCAAACCTTTGGGAAAGCTTCTTGTAGCCTTCCCCTAAACCATGACAATGAACAATCTTTGTTTTTCAGATCTTTTGGGAGCTGTTTTGATGATCCCATTCTGTCTCACTTTAGCAGAGAGTCAAAGAGAAGTGCAACTTGCATTTAGGCACCTAAAATACATTTTCTCATGATTAAACAGACAATTATACGGGGTTCAATGCTTAACAACATAATCCAACCAACTTTGTGTTTAAAGTCATCAGTTTTACATGCTGTTACAGGCATTACAATCAACAAAACCACAAGGGTACCCATATTTTTGCACAGCCAGTTTTTCACATTTTATTTTATTTCATACAACCAAATACTGCTTTTCAAAAAATCTTTGTTTGGAAAACATCCCAGTACTTAACTGTTCCTGGTAAATTAAAGACATACCACTTTTATATTTTTTTTGTGAAAGCAGAGTCAATTATAATGCCGGCTGAGAGGGGTTCCCAAACTTTTTCATATGACTGTATATGTGTCAATACAACATATTCAAATTCTAGATAATCAAATAGTCAATTTATTAAAAATAAAAATGTATAAAACCTCGATAGTGATAATTACTCTTTTTTCAGGTGCCAGTAATGGAAATTATTGTATATATTATTATATGGAAAGCTGTTTTTTAAATAAATATCCATTAACCAAGTTTTCTGGGATTGAAGTAGGCCGCAGCGTTGACGTGAAATTTGTTTGTCATTTCTGGGTCAAAACCATCAAAACAGACATTGGGAAGGATTTTTACCTGCTCCGCCATTGTAGGCGCATAAACATTCACCCATCTGTTGCTCTGGCATGCACCGGCAGTGAGACCATGAGTGAGATGGGTGTCGGTTTGTAACGTTCTCTCTTGTGATTGGATAAAAATTTTGGGATCCTCCAATAAGTTTATTTGCCGATTACATGCAGAGCAGCTGACTGAGGGATCGGCTTAATGAAACACGCACATTATGTAAGTGATCACTATATGAATAAAGAGCGATTTAACACTTATATTAACATAAATAAACCGCTTACTTCACCTTTAATAAATTGAATTTAAAAGAAAATTGAAAAAAAGGTATTTACGGCATTTCTTTTGGAATTTACCTGCGTTAAAACATTAACATCAAATCAAACTAATTTCTGAATAGACACTTGACAGACACATGTCTCGCTAGTATACACACATTTTGTTGACTCAATCTAATTTGCTTGAGAATGATGGACATACATATTGCAAACATTCCATGACACCCTGTCTGGCTGATGGCTGTGTGTCTGCTGTGCAATCTGGCATCGAAGGACGTCATTTACACATGTGTTGCCTGCCAGTGGTGGGGAGTGCATATTTTCAATCCAATCAAAACCTCCCCCACTCATTTGACTAATCAGCATGCCTTCAACCAAACAGAGAGGAACAAATCAGCTGGTGTTGAATTTGGCTGGAATTTAAACCCTCATATCTCCCAGGGCACAGGACTGGACACCACTGGTTTAGAGCTCAGATAGGCTCGGATCAGTGACATCACACCCCCAGTGGTCCAAACCCTATGCATGTACAATGGGTGCACAGAATGTTAAATTCAGCACATTAAAATAATTTCTTGGCGCCCTCCATGAGCCCTCAAAGAGCTGTTTTTTTATGGGGCTTTAAAATTCAACCAACCTCTGCTCATAAAAAAGCTGTGGGGATCCACATTCAGGATTTTCTTTTTTAGTTGTTCACAATGTGATGAACAAAAATGGTGCATACGAGAGTGGAAATGAAAAGCATGAAATACCAATGTCCAAACTGAAGCCTTCCAAGGATCTAATGAAGGATTTATTTTGACATCTATTTAATTTGGTTGGTTAATAAAATAATTGAAAAAATGAAACTAAAAATTCTTATTCTACTTGTTGTCCACTGTATTTTTTTCAGCAAGCAGATTTTCTTTTGACACTGGAAAACATCTGGGGAAAATCAGACCTTGCAAAGTTTTTGATGCATAAATTAGAGTAAGATGAAGAGAGTTGAAGGTGTCTTCGATTTCCATATTCATAATCTCCAGTGTGTATCTTACAAGAGGCTGCACATTCCCTGTGTGTGAACCCAAGGTAAAGGAACTAGCGCAGTGGCGTGAGCGGAGGTGGAGAAGGGATGTGGCGCTTAGATGTAGCTGCAGAGGTGGTGAAAGTGTTGAGGGTGTTGTTACTAACTGCTGGCTATAAAAGCTTTAGATACATTTTTGTTTGTTCCCACAGTATGTGAAACTATGTATAATTTATTCATGGACTAACAGCATATTTTATTGTTTAATATGAGTACGCCAATATTATGGGAATTGATTAAAAGACATATGTATCTTATTATAATAATATTGTATGTAACATTTAAAGGGCAGTTTTTAAGCAAAGTGAATACAATGGTTTGGATCTTATTTAAACGCAACATCTTAAAACAACATTGCTCTGTCAGTCTTAGAACGGTAAAGATGTGGCAAGAAAAATCCAATACAATAAACTTCACTAATAATTATCCCAAGTTAACATTGCCGTAGTATTAGCCCTGGTATAGCGATCGATGGCTGTTGTTAATCAGCAGCACATCGCTGGTGTCACGGTGATGTGAAAGTGCACATCTTTAAACAGAATAATTTGTAGGGAAGGACATCACTTATCTGGGTGCCCTGCTGTCCATAAAGAGCAAGTAATTCATTACTGTCACCCTTAAAGTACATAGACCTGATTGCTAATGCAGCGGAGGACACAATCACCATGCAAGCACACAGAGACGAGCCTTGTCTATGCGAAACAATGGAGTGTTGTTACTTTCATTTATGACTCAACATATTGTCCTGGACCCTGCAATTGGTTTTAGAAATACCAAGGTCACCAACCTCTGTGACCTCAATGGTGGGTGTAGCCATGAACTGACTGTGTTAATATTATTTTCTAGATGTTTTTTTTTCTTCGTATCAAGGGTTGGATGTATTTGTTGGAAATCTAATATATGCGATGTGATCCTGCAGGCAACTGCTCCGTCGCAGTCACCTGATGTAGCCCCCCAGTCTGACAGGCATGTAAAAAAATATCTGTTTGCATTATGTCTTGACAACAATGTGTTGACATCTCCATTCCCCATGCGAACCGCATGAAATAACCCTGTCAGAAATATATTACAATCCATACTTTTTGCTCTTCAGGCGCACAAGGTCATCTTCGGGGGGAAGGATGCAAACACACCTTTATTGCAATTTTAATGACGTCAATAATAATTGACAGTGAGAGTACATGTTTCCAGGCATCTTTTTAATCATGCTCAAGGTGCACTAGATAGAATATAGAAATCTGTTTTTTTTAACTGTAAAAACTGCTTATTCACCCCAAGTTAAAAATGAAATGAAAAAAAGAAGAAAAAGAAAATGGGAAAAGAATGGGCTTAACAGAATCCGACTCTGTGAGCTTTCAGTCAGCGTGTATTAGATTTATCACTTTCTTGTCCCTACACCTTGTTGATGCCTCCAGAGTACATTGGTATGGGAGGGGAGGCCTAAGCTGTGACTATGACATCTTTCCTGGTGCATTATCTTCACACTCAATCTCCTTGGGCCAGATGGAGTGCACTAAGGAAGTGCTTCCACCGGTTAAGTCCTAACATGCAACCAGACATTGCTTTTAGGGGTCGGGCTGTTAACAGGGTTGACAATGCTACTTTTACAGCCTTCAGATTGAATATTCCCCGGGTCTCCCGCTGCACAGGCCATGTCGTTACAGCTGATAGCTCCATTCTTTTCTTTTTTTTTAAAGAGTTGGCAGGACTTTTTTATAGTTTTGTATTTTCCCCCCGCACCTAATGGGATGTCAGTGTTTCTTACTGTTTAGTGTACATACTTCCACAAGGACACTTTTGGTTATGGCACAGTGGCTTGTGTTCCATTTGGTCGCGTTTGATTTCAGATTCAGGTTTTTCCAGGTAACTGAGGATATAAAATACACAGCTTTGTGGATATAGGGAGAATAGGTTCTAATCATATGTAGAACAAAAAATATAATTTGCTCATAACTTAAAGAGTTCCAAAAAGGTGTTGGTAAGCAGCTTCTTGAGTGTCGGCTTAACATTAAGTGAGTTGGTATTTTAAAGTAACTGAATATACATGGTGTTGGCTTCCAGTTCCATAGCTGTTTCAATGTTATATATGTCAAATATAAAGCTCAAAGTGTTCATCAATTAATAAATGAATGAGTAAATATGACATTACTATATAAATAAATGGTGTGAAACTAGAGATGCACCAATCCAATTTTCATTTTGTTTGTATTACGAAAGGTTGCATGAGGCTGATGTAAACCACACAGCACTTCTTCAAACAATATGCAATAGACAAATGCATCAAGGTTAAATGGTTTCCAAAGCAATTTATTTCAACTGTTTTGAACTGCTTCTATGTGAGTTCAAAAAGTACAATGACAGAATTCCAAAGAGTGCAAAGGCAGATTGACAACTCATGCATAAAGGTTTTCAAAGTGAATATTTCAAATAAAAATGGAGGAACATTGTAGAGGAATAAATATCAACACCATCAAAAAACCTAATGCTAAAAGCGACAACTGCTGCTACTTAAATCTGAACAGGACAAATTAAGGTAATGCAGCAACAACTGTAAACCGTTCAACAGCATCATTGAAGAGACAGTGCTGGAAAAGGGATGTCAACCAATAATTTGTCCAACGATTTGAAGAAGTTATTCAAATTCAGTTCATTGTTAGGAATTATTATTTCATCACTTATTGTCGATTTCTGTTTTATTCTATAATGGTATAGTTCAATGACCGATATCACCTTTCCAGCCAATCAAACACCTCCAAATTGAACTTTTTAAGAACAACAATGCATTGCTGTATCATCCAACTACGGACTAGCTGCTGCAGTAACTCCTTTGATTTAGCCAAGCAAGGGCTTCACATGCTACCTAGTTAGCAGTTCAACTGAAGACCCAAGCTATATCCCAATCCAGAGACCGCGTCCGTCTACGCGGTCTATGAAGGCTATAGCCTGTGAAGGCCGATTCGAAGGCCGAACGAGCGTTGTTAAACGAGACGGTCTCCGCAGGTCTCCGTTTACGAGCATTTCCGGTTTGCGTAACAAGCCGTTGCCTTGCGTGACGACTCGCCGCTCCTGTGCTGCCTAGCAGCCCTGATTGCTGCCAACGGAGACAGCCTTGTCAACGGAGGAAAAAAGAAAAGAAGTTGCCTACCAGACGAAAAGAAAAAAAAGTACAAGAAAAAAGAAAGGAAGATAAAAGTTAAGAAGATGGAGCAACACGTTGCTGTTTTGTTATTTTTATTTTTATTTTATGCCATCTCTGAAAAAACGCAATGAATCTTGGGATATGTTGGGCCGCAAAGGATCCATCTGTTGCAGCCTTCAAAACCGTGAAACGAAGGCTGCATTTCTCGGCCGCATATGAAGGAGCCTTGCAAATGGAACAAGCCTTTGCGCACCGCTATGACGCAATCGGTCTTCAAATGCAGCCTTCGTAGGCTGTAACCCCTGAATTGAGATTCACCGCCAGTGTGTTAGCAGCCACCCCAGGAACAAGATGTTAATATTGTGTGTGTGCATAACTTTGACGGGCTATGAGGCATAGTGTGGGTTTGAGCTACATCAGTTACAATAGGGCTGCTTCATAAATAACTGACGTCCCATGTTTAATGATGGAGCAGAATATACACTGTGCCAAATTGCCCCAACATTCCCTTGTTCCCCCCTCTCTGCCTATCCTTCCCTTCATTTTTTCTGCTCCAAACCACTTCCTGAAGGAGTAGTTCAAGAGCGGTAGGATCCATCCGAGGTCTCTAAACATCTACAAACAGGGAATCCAGCAGGGTATAGGCACAGGGTTGAACACATATATTACCCTGGGCCCAACGATAAAAGGGAAATAAATCCATGCATGTAGACCAGAAGGACTGCTCTTCAATCAACTGCAAATGATTGTCGCATTCATTTAATTGTGTTTGAAGAGGACAAAATAACGTGACATCGTATGATTTCCAAATGAATAATACAGTCAGCATGTGAGACGGGTGAGAAATATACAGTGTATTGGAAATAGATAAAACACAATTTTCCTGGGCAAATTAATTAGCTCTGTATTGTTATGGGGGGTAGGGGAACATGTGGCTACGTAGAAAGTTAAGTTATCAAACAAGTTTGCACAATTAGGGTGAAAAGGATTACAAACAATATAAATATCAATGATATTGACCAAATCCTTTTCATTAGGAGTAAAAGTTGTGTTTTGTTTTATGACTAATTAGGGCCTTTCCGGCCTTGTAACATTTTTGAAAAAGTACTACAAAGACATCACAATGAAAACTAGAGGATTTTGGTTTTATTCTTTTTTCAAACTTTCCTTGGGAGCTTTCTTGAGAATAAACAAGGACATATTCATGGTAGGGTTTCTCTCGGACGCAATCCTGTTTTTGAAAAAAAAAACAGAAGTATTATTGAAGTTGATATGAAGAGGTCTCTTGCCAACCCGATCTCACGCCGAGGCGTGAGATCCACACGCATGGACCGGCGGCTCTATTACACGCCTTGCCTGACCAGAGCGTGTGAGTTACACGCGCACCTCCCGTTGTCAAGATGGCCGCCGCGGTCGCGCACCTCCCGTTGTCAAGATGGCGGCCGCGGTTTTCCGTCAATGTTTTATCTATATTCTAAACTCTCCCTGTCCCCTTGCCCTAACCCTAGCCACCCACGCCAGGGTGTTTGTCTCCGGGGCTGCAGCTAGATAGTATTGAAATGCTGGGAGAACATGTCGTGCTATTCCTGGGAGAACATGTCGGCCCCTGTTGGTGCTATTCCTCCGTTCATTTAGACTATTCCTCCGTTCATTTAGACGGCGGGAGGTGCGCGTGTAACTCACACGCCCTGGTCAGGCAAGGCGTGTAATAGAGCCGCCGGTCCATGCGTGTGGATCTCACGCCTCGGCGTGATACCGGGTTGCTCTTGCACACTTCACAGATTGACACTTAAAAGTGTTATTTTATTTTATGAGAAGCTTTAAAAGTACAATTACATGTATTAATTGGTTCCCTGTAAGAATGAATGAGAGTGACAAGGTAATTAAAGCTTGTGGTGTTAATTTCCCCAAAGATAGTATACTATGTAGTACATTCAAAGTCATTAATTGATAGCTAAATTGATCTTGAAGCTATTTCCTCCAATAACTTTTAAAAAGGTTACATGAGTGTGGGAATGGCTGATGATATACAGATGTTAACGAGCCTGGTCCTACCAGACCATCGTACTTCATTTCATTTGTACAGAGGGTCTGGAATTGCTCAATTGACAAAGGTTAACTAATTTAAAGGCGGAAGTCTGTTGAACTGCCTTATATCTTCATACACAGTATTGCCGGACTGTTGCTAATGTTTCTATGGTAGTTGCCTAGTTCAAAAGTGATGGAACAGATTTGTTTTTTCTAGCAAGCTATAGGGCACCTGAACACCAAATAACCCTGCATATGTTTGTGTGAGGGTAAAATAGAGCTGGAGCAAGATATCAACTGAGCATATTTTACTCTTAAAAAAAAACAATACAAAATACAGTCTGTTGTAGAGCCTTTGCAAAAACATCTATCACGTCTACAGTAAGACCCCTGCTCTGCGTCAGGTCAGACCAATATGTTGATGTCAGATATGCCAGGGTTTTTCTTGCGTGTTATTTAAATGTCTGCCAAAAGGTACACAGAGGGGAGTGTGTGTCATCACTGCTGAATCCAGAACCACTTGTTTTACACCAAATAACAAACTTGCCCCTACCCACCACACACACACACAAACACACACACACACACACACACACACACACACACACACACACACACACACACACACACACACACACATACACACACACTACTCCCTACTGTGTGTGCTGATCCAGCTACAAAGCACCTTCTTCCTCGGCTGCTGCACAGAGCATTTGAGGAGCTTTTTCTGTGCCGACAGCCATCAGAATTTCAGCTGTACAGACACTGCTTCCTGCCCCACCGGCCCCAGCCTCAGCCAGCCGAGAGGGAGCTGAAGAACGATGCCTGCACACGCTGACTATCATGGAATCTTTGTTTGTTTGTGAGGGAAAACATGAGTCGCATGCCTTCGACGTGATTACTTCTGTTGGTTAAATAAAGATTTGCTAAATAAATGGTGTTTACCTTAGTTGTTATGCATACGCAATATGGGCGGAATAATGTAACATGTAGAAAGTGTATTTTGATAACGCCCCAAGACACTAACTTCTGTTCATCTGTGTGGTGAACAGCCGACGTGTTAATGAGAATGATAGTAGGACGGCGTGAACACACAAGCACCTTTTTAGCAGATGTTGCAATTTTCTCACCCATGTGTTTGTGTGATATAAATATAACGTATTAAGGATGTTCACTTTTATAAATAAAGTGTGCATATCAAGTGCTGTTAATACTGATACTTTACACACAGTATAATATATTCATGTTTGTTTATGTATCATACTGGTAATTACTGCTGCAACGCTCCAATGTATATGTAGCTATATCATTATTGTTTCATCATTTTACTATTATTTAATCTATGATGTCAAGGTTATAACAAAGAAACGTGTGGACTCAAGCATAATTTAATAAACTTAAATACACCTGAAATACATCACCAGATGAGCTTAATTTAATGGCAAACAAAAAACATAATGACTTTGGGGCCCAAAGGCAGTTGCAGTTAACCGTAATAGAGCGAATCGACTTCAAAAAAATGTATTGCCTAATGTTGGTATCAGTCATATTTACCATAGTGCTCCCAAATGGCTTCAAGGGACCTTCTGCATATGCAACTGGGTGCCTCTGCAGATCACCTCTGTATGTGTCATGCAGAACGTTTTCTGATAGCTATCCTATTTGCTCGGAGAATTCCCCTTTGTTGACCTAAAGCGCAATTCTGAGAGTAAATA
Organism: Ammodytes marinus; assembly: GCF_949987685.1. NCBI lineage: Eukaryota > Metazoa > Chordata > Actinopteri > Uranoscopiformes > Ammodytidae > Ammodytes > Ammodytes marinus. The sequence goes on from NC_137220.1 coordinate 9,556,451, forward strand.
TTTACTGTCAGTTAATAACTGGAGGCTGTGATTGGCGTGCATCATTTAACACTCCTCATTTGATGCCTCCATGCTTCGTTGCGGGCCTATGATGAGTTTGATGTGAAATGTCAATGGCCCCGGCAACTGCAATTCACCACTCTATCCTATCTGCTATCATATGCTGGGTCGTTGATTGCAATTTGATACTGAATATAAATTATTTGTTTTTTGCTAAATATATTTTTTATGCAAAAATACACAGAAATCCCTTAATTTTTAGTATTTTTAGGGAATCATTATGTCAAGGTTAATGTCAGGTTAAGGGGGTTTATGATAATTGGTGTGAAAGATAATGTTAATATGTGTATACTCACAGTAGTAGGGTGCCAGGATCCTCAGTCATTTCAAATTGATGTGAAGGTTTCGGTTTATAGAACAAATTCAGTTCAAGCATCAAGAAACCAGACTCAAATGTATTACATTTTTTTCTGCTCATCTTCCAAAATGGCCACAATTGAAATTATGAATTTTTGTCTAAAAATTCAAGTCAAAAACTAAATTTGGTCTGGTTTCTTGACATTTGAACCAAAATTGTTCTATAGACCCTAACCTTCAATATACAAGGGGGGAGGGGGGAATCAACTTGAAATTAAAACATCAAATTACCAATACACAGTCCCCCACTAGTATTAAAGTACAGCAAGGCCACAGTCTACGATCAATTTACCCCCTTCAGAGTTCAGACCAGTGAGTCACATTACAAAGAGGAACATTGATATGGATTTAGCACTACATCAAATATGCAGTCTTCTATCTTATCCAATCCGCACATGTATTAAAACATAAGGACAAATACAACTCAATGACTCCCATAGCATATTTGTAAGTTACTGTAAGTCTGTTCACTGTGAGCAGCATACGGTGAGCCCTGAATAGACAGATGCTAGAGCACGTCTTAAAATATGTGTATGAATTGTATGAAATCCTTCTGCAATCCGGGATGGATGATTGGATGGATGGATGGATGGATGGATGGATGGATGGATGGATAACTCCCACACGGCACCTGTACAGCGAAAAAGTTAATAATATTTTATTTCACATTTATTTCTCATGTGCTTTCAGGGTGCTTTAATGTGTCAGGTGTTTAAGAGGCACCTATCATGTTCACAGCTGTCATTATAGGAGGCTGGGTGACAATTTGCTTCACCCACTTTGCTATCTGTGGAGACATTTTTTTCAACCCCCTAAATAAAGCTTAACTGTGACAGCAATGAAACATGTGGGAGTGGTTTCCCTTCTTGTCAGGGAATAATCAAAGTTTTATTTTGCTTGTTAACCTGTGTGTGCTGTCTTCTTTTATGTGGAATACATTTGTAACCCAGAATTTAAAAGAAAGTGCATTGCAAGTAAAGGACATGGTAAAAGAAGTTAAGTGCATCAGGGCGTATCAGCTGAAATATAATATAGGGGCTGGTATTCTTCCTGATGTGCCTTGAGAAATGGTAAGTAGCTGCTCACCACAAAGACCCATTGAGTCCTCTAACCTTAAAAATAGCCCCAATTTTCAGTCCCTTTCAAAACATGCTACTTTATGACTCGCACATATGATCGCTATGCATCCCATGGTTAAAGTGGCTGTAATTGATATTTTTATTAGGAACAAAGTATCAAATAACAACAACAAAAACACTTTTGAAAAAGTAATAAGGGTCATTTGTGGAAATGAGCCGACAGGGATTTATTACCCAGATATGCAGCCCTATGTTTAAGCTCATTGTTTATCTGTTTGGCTGCAGTTTGGATTGTATGCACAGATTTCAAGAAACAGATTTGTAAAAGATCAAAAAACTGACAAAATTACTCAAAAAGGAAGGTTAATGCTCCGTAACTGCTGGATGTGTGACAAGGCAACTTTTTATACCACCAAGTTCATATCCTCTTTAATATATTTATATATCAATCTTGTGCTGAAAACTGTCCTGCTCAAGACTTGTTGCAAAACATTCTGGTTTATATACTTCTAGTTATGTGACTGAATGAGGGAATTAGGTATTCAGGCAACTGGTCCTGTCGCATAACTCATTTTAAGAATTCTAACACTCAAATATTGCTGTATTTTTCTTCTTTTGAGGACTGTCTTCATTTTGTGTATTAGCAACAAAAAAAAGACCAGCAGGGGTAAAATCAACCCGGGAGATCATAATCCCACATGATGAACATAAAAAATGATCAACCTCCACCACGAGGGAGTGTCTCTGGGATTACAGGTGAGGTTTGCGTGGCACGGTTGATGTAGTGCGAGACCTTGACGAGGAGGGACCAGATGGCTCAGAGCAAACAGCGGTCGAACATATGTTTGTATCGTAGCCTGATCTGGAGACAAGCCAAGAAAAAAAAAGCAGATCAATAGGAAAAAGTCTTGTCCTTTATACTTTCTGGAACGCTTCATACAAAAGGGCGACAGCTAAAGGACTGGTCTATAAAATTACATAACATTGAAATGCACCTTTATTGAAGCTCTCAACAGAAGACCTTTTCAATTTTCATGTATTTTTTTCCAAAATGTGAACAAGAGTATATTTAAAGATGCTCTACTGGATGGTTAAATAAACCTTTCAACTCTTTACATTTATTCCACTTTATAAATAAGGCACAGTTTAGTTTCAGTTTACATTCTATTATATCTACTGTCATTAACCCTGAATCAACCCAGAGTTGTATCCCTCATTGCGGGGAGTTTATTATGCAAGTGAGTAGGACACAGGTGTAGAGTAGGAGGAAGGGCGGGTTACGAGTAGTAATGATTGTTTTGTTTACTTGCAACAAAAAAAAAAACATGTGAGAAAGCAGTATAAGTGGAGGCTTTTGGCATTGTCAGCACAAAGACAAATATTACAGGGCAGGTGCGACAAGGGCAAAGGGGTTACGGCCTGGAAATAGGGCAGCGCTGCCTGTCGCGTTAAGGCAGCATCATCATCATTCAGAAGAAAAATGGTGGTGGATCAAATACATCAAGAGGAGGAAGGCAAACCAGGTGTGCAGCTGATGCACAGGGCCAATGGGGGAATGTGGATAGTAAGAAAGTCCACTGAAGAGAGTTCTATATGAATAACAAACTGCATGGAATGAATCATAGACGTGCAGCTTACAGTATAATATGTTACCTGCTTCATCCTTCATCCTGGCTATTGTGTTCAGAAATAGTTAAATTTCGACATATTCTGTTACACTTCCATCTGCACCTGCTTATTGAAGTAGAATTGAATTACCACTATATGACTGTACAATCATAGCGTTTACCACATGTTGAAGAAGTGTGCACAGGGTTGTTTAAAGCTCTGTCAGCCCTTTGTATCATTGAATTAAACAGTGTAATTCATTTGTTCTAACATTAGCGGCGGTCCTGGCATTTTCTTGGGGGTCACGGACAAGAAGCAACCATAATATGTGCTCAAATTTCTTTCAGTTTATGGAAGGATTCTCAGACACTTTTTCAAAAGGACTGTTTCAAGGAGAAACATATTGTATTCTTTGAGTATGACAGCTACAGGATGTCTCGTAGAAGAAGTTTAGTAAGTGTTTATTAAAGAAGACGGGATCCCTGCGGTAAATGGAAATTAAACATCAAGACTAAGGTGTTTCTGTGACACAGTGATTGATTACTGCTGCTTTCAACAGTTGCCTCCAGGCAGATCAAAATGTGTCTTATGGTTGATTCGTTTTTTTGAGAACTGCTTGTGATGCTACGATAATTTGTCTTTACATGCAGATCACTGAACCAATTTAAAAATCAATTCAAAAACAGACATATTTCGGACCTTTTCGGCCTCAGATGTGGCTCCTTTGCCTAAGAAATTGACACCAGGATATCACAGTTACATTAAAATCTACACCTGCCCTGTACATCTACTTTATTTATTCAGCAACTATAGCATTGTGGCTAAGGAGATAATTTCCTCCATAACAGTGTAAGTAAGTAAGTAAGTAAGCTTTATTTATATAGCGCCCTTCACAGACCAGGGTCACAAGGCGCTTCACAATACACATTTTATACATACACTCAAACACCGATGGCAGTAGCTGCCATGCAAGGCGCTGTCTGAACCATCGGGAGCAATTTGGGGTTCAGTGTCTGAGGTGTATAACTGTGAGAAACAAGTACACGAAAACACAGTTATTTGAACAATGTGGGTTCATGTCTTTGTGTGCTGCTGTGAATGAATCACTAGAGCTTCTAGTTTGTCCAACTTTTAATAGTGCAAATGAGGCTTGGACACATTCCACTAACTGCTCTTTTTACATATATTTAAGACGAGCTCTTTAATGGAGAAGCACAGTCACCCTCAGAGCTAAGTCATGTGGAACTCATTCTGGCTGAAAGGCCTATAGTTAATTCTTTGCAAATATTGTCTCTCCAACCAGATCAAAGGAAAAAGCACCTTCAGTTCCATTCATGCATGTGACACACTGCTTGTTAGAGCGCACCTGAACCGTGGCTGTTTACGGGATTTAAAAATAATTTATGGAGGAACCTTAACTCTTCCGTTTGTTGTGCATCATCTCAAATACATTTCACAAGAGACGTATCTTATAGAAATAATTTGCGAATTGAGACACAACTGCTGTTTTCCAGAATGTATACAAATTGTTTACTATCGGAGGAATTCAATGAAATGGCTTTGAGTCTGAAATAATGAGGCCGAGAGGTGCACTCAGATTTGATATCTATTGACTTGTTTCAATCGCCTCAAATGTTAGATATGCATCATAAAAACACAGAAACGGAAAAAAACAACTGAGACACAAACTAATTACAGCTGTGTCCATGTAGGTGAATAGTTAGAGGCGACAGCCTGTGGCAAAGGTAAACTAGGCATTAGCTCAACACTTTGCCCAGAGCTGTCACCTACAAAGCATTTCTCTATTACTTATTCATAAATGCTTTGGTTGCAAGGCTGCATTCATGTTCCAGTCTGGGGGTGGGAGATAGGATGGAGGGGTTGCTCATTTGAATCCTCTGTGGACCCACTTCACTGACCCCTAATAAAGACGGATAAATGCATGTTACTGATCAGGGGGTTGTAACTCAAATACTGAATATGACCCAAGACTGAATCCAACCTTAATGCTATGGGGAGTCTGAATGTCTCCTACTGTGTATGTGTGCAGTACAGAAAATAGATATTTGAGGTGTTATGAGAAGAAAAAAACACTATGAATGTTATGGGAACTGAAGGATAGCATTGCGTGAAGCTAATTCGAATAATGCCTTAAGCGAAAACATTTACACCCTGTGTTGGTAACTGGCTAACTTACACCAAAAAAGAGAAATAACTAGTTTGTTAAAGCACATGTGTTATGCATAAGTGCCCTTTATGAGCAGTGTCAGTGTATGACACAATTAAAAAATCATTAAAAAGAAAAAATGAACCTGAGACATGGAACAGGCTGAGACTGTAAAGAAAGATCAGAAGTGTTATTCATGAGGTGTTTGTTAAATCTTACAAAAATACAAAAGAATGCATTGTTTAGCTTTAGGCCCTAAAGCCATGAACATAGGTATAGGGTCAGAGTTTTCAATGTCAGGTTTTGTCAAAACGGCAAAGTCAAAGAATGCCGGCCTGGCTATGTCGACTCTACTTCGCGTTACACCCATCAGCACTTGTCGAATACTAACAATAACTAACCACAGAACATCTGTGCTACTTTTTCGGTTCATGTGTTCACACTGTTTGAAATTGAACAGCCGACTTTAGTGTGTGAGTTCACGAAAGCTGCTTCACCACTGCACCAATTGACGGGTATACCGTATTTGAGTCTCGTTTTTCACACCATGAATTCAACTGTGCATTATCTTCGCAGATTGAGTATGTCTACACACTGCCTGAAAGAGCAACTATTTTTCTCTCTAAAGACACACAGGTGAAACGGTTTGCCTGATTGAGGCTGTCTGACCACAGTATTTGTTGAGCGCCTGGTCTGTCATTCATGTTTTGTGCAGCCTGAGGCAGGAGAGAGTTCTCCAAACTCCGACCAGCACAATAAATTTCATCAAAGTAATTAAGTTGCTGTCCTGAACTTCTTTACTTTCTATATCTTAAATCCTGTCTAAGTTGACACAAATAGACACTATGAATACTCTTCTTCTGGTGTTGACCTTTTTTTTTTTTTGTAGTTTTAAAACGGATGTGGTTAGATGCTTGTAATGCATTCAGTTTAATACATTTAAAACATGTGCACTACACAATAGAAAGTTTCACGCTGTCCCATGTAGAGTAACAATCATTTATTGAGCCTTGTGTAAAGCAGATTTTAACTAAATGTCAAAGATCTGCATGTGCGGTTATGTTCAGGTATACCATTAATTATAGGGACAGGTAGATTAATTGATATCCCTGAAGAGGACAAGTTGTGTCTGATGTGCAGTTTTACTGTAGGTTAGACAAAAGACACAGGCCATTTTATCTGATGTTGTAAACACATTTTATGTTACCGTAGTTTTTTGTTTGCTTTGTAAAGGTATGTGTAAGACAGCAGGTACAAATATTACTATACAAGTCCACTGTATGTCCATGTTGGTTTGGCACAGTTTGTGCATAACACAAACTGACAACTGGGACTGAGAATTTTTAAAGGCCACATGTTGACATTGAAAACATACGACACGTGGCATTTTAAGTTATCAGTTATGGTAAGACCGTAACATTTTGGTCTAGTGTCTGTCCTGAAGCAAACATGAATACAATTCAGCATTCGGTTAGAAGAACATCCACAGCCTAGTGTGCTCCAGTAGCTTTACGACTGTTATTTGGAGCTACGTTTTAACTGTACACACATATTCACCCCTTTGAACTTTGCTCATTCTAAATCCACTTACTAAGTAGTTCCACTGCAGGTCCTGTGTGTGTATTCCCACAGTCATAATTCTTGGCTTTGCATCGTCCGCTCTATTTAAAAGTGTCTAATGAAGATAAGTCGAGCCCAAATACGCAACAAAACTGTTAACGCCTAATTCCAAGATATATATTTCCCTAAGCCTGCAGGGAAATTACTGCTCTTGTGACACATCATTTTAGCCCTGCACTTGGTTTCGCGAAAGCATCTTAATGTGGACATTAACATTTGAACCCTTGCGATTCTGTGCAGAAAGAACTCATCAGGACATTATACACTGGGGAGAGCCCTTCAAGTAGCGGGTTGTGCTGAGATAACTGCTGACATCTGTTGAATGTCAGAGGAGAAGTGAACAGGCAAACTTCTAATAGAGATACTGTGTGTATATGCACAATGTATTACAATAACAATATAGGACCCTTTGACACCGCCCTCCTGCTTTATGGCCGTGACATTATTTTATACGAAACCACATGTTCATATTTCATAAGAGTCTTTCAGTTATTTCTCATTATTTTTTGCTTGGTTGGCAAAAACACACCTTGATTCCTTTTAATGCCAACTGTAAATTAAAATGTGTCCTTGACGAAAATCGTTGTTATTTTCTAAATGTATATATTATGTCAGGCTTATACGGAATTTAGTTCCTTTCCTTGGCAGCAGCACAAGCGTTCTTATAGCATCCAGCTTTGCCTTATGAATACAGAGACGCTCACAGTGCAGCGACAGCAGTACGGGAGAGTAATGCCAAACAGATTTTGCAATATGGATTTAGAAATTATGAACTCATCCTTTAATTGACCTGCCTGGTGGTTTAATAATTGTATCGCTACACTGAAATAGCAGCCGCATTGACCATGCAATATAGCCCTCACTAGCTCACAGTTTGAGTTCTCTTTGGATGAATGTAAATTGATTCGCAGAATAAAAGACGATATTGTTGGGCTGTAGCTTCACTGTTAATCGATTTTTCTCAAGAAAATGTCTCTTTTTCTCTTGTCTGATTTTTATTTTCTTACTTTGAAAAGCAATCTTGATCCTTCAGCTTTAATAAAGGCAAAATATGTTTTTGGTTCTGTTTTTGCTTGAATACACGTGTATTGATCCTGATATGACTGACTGCAGCCCGGACCCCTTCACCATGTTTAGAAATGACACATGGAATACCTTGTAGCCTGCAAAGAGTCTGGGCTGCATCTGATGTGTCATCCCATCAGTCAGAGGTTTTCTCAAGTCTTCACTGTAATGTTACTTTTTACTCATATACTGTACTCTACAATATTTTCAGTTCTACGAAGATAGTGGATGTTAAAGTGTGGCTGTTGTCAACACAGAGATGGACAGTCACGTCTAGCAACACCCCGTGCTTTACAGTGATTGTTATTTTATTAAGTTCAGCAGAGCTCCAGTGGCTGCAGGCTCCGTGTGCTGCAGATGCAGCCATGCAGACCTTGACTTGGCACGACATCAGTTCAGTCTTAACTGAACCTAAGGCATTTCCTTTGATAGATAAACCGAGATTATGCTGCTCATTTATTCCCCATTAAAACATTTAACCCTTGACGATTGTTCGTTTATTTTAACCTAAATGATATTAACCATTAGCGATAGTCATCTTAAAAATGGAATCAATCTTCTCATCTTTATTGGCGAGAATGCAAATAAGAGTCCATTCCAAAATGTCAAACGATTAATTTTTATAAAACATTAGTGCAGTTCTACTTGAAAGTACACATTTTGTTTACAAATGTGAAAATAAAATGATTAAGTATGAATATTCAATACAAGGGAATGCTTTTCATGTAACATGAAACTGTATACCAGCGATTACATTTGTTTCACTGTGTTTGTGAGGTGTGTTGTGAGTGTTTACCCCTAGACAGGGCTCCCATACAATCCATGCAGTGTTCTTGTCAGTTGTCTTGTTGCCTATTTCTTTAGCTGTCGGAAATCCCGAGTTCTTCCACACAGCAGATTTGAACCCTGACAGCGGCTCAGTTTCAGATTCACCTCAGCGTTCATGCTGCCTTCTCCAGGTGTGTCTACACTGTAATGAGTGTAGCCAGGCTCGCTGCAAGTGCGGTGACCCATGCCAAACACATGGTGGCAAAGAAAGTGGACCCTTAGTGCTTATGCGTCAACCCAGGTTTAAGCAGGAATCCCATGTGCCTAACTAGAGTGTATGTGTTCGGGGATACAATATAAAATGTATGAGGGCTTGGGGAAGTCTTTGTTTATTATTATTAACCCCCTCCCTCCCCCACACACCCCCGCCAACTACTCAATTCATATCACCAAGTTTTTCAAAATTAAATTAAATAAAAGCAAGAGAGTGTAGACAGATATTTTCTTAATATTAAACTTGTGCTACAGAGGAGGAGATAGACCTCCTGGCGTAGGTCTCTTGGGGCAGTGAAGGCCTCAGGCTTGTCTTTGGGTTTGACTGGAAGAGAAGCCCAGGAGAGAGAAACACTACTGTATAACGCTGTGGAAAGCCAGAAGGTAAGAGAGAAGACTAGACTAGGCTTCATTGTCCTGGTGTGAAATTTTATTTGGTTAGTTGTTTTTTCTGTGTCAAAAATAGGGAGTGGTACATGCAGTGTGAATTAAGTCCCCTTCTAACATAACTACAAAGCTGATAGATGTTTGTCATTGTGTGTAAAAAAAAACATGGTGACAGACCTCTCTAGAAATGTGACATCCAACAAAAAAGATCGCCATCTGTTATTGGCAGCTTATTTTGGTCTGTGTGTGTCTATGTTTCCACCTCCTGGACAACTGTGTGTGTGAGAGTTTCAATTTGGAAAGAAACGCTGACCTCTCTGTTAAAATGATAACGTTTTCGTCCTCATCCAACCCCTTTTACACACCGCCAGCACTGCACTGGTGTGAGAGTAACAAACACACTTCACCGCTCCCTGTGTCTTTGTGTTATTGATAATCCGGCTCTTAAAATCTGTGATAATTATTCTCACGTATTTCCACATGTAACAGAGGCTATCTTGTAACAGTTGTGATCCATGGCTTATCTCCCAAATTCAACATTGAACCGAAATCCAGAGATGTAAACACCAGGTATTACATTTAAACGCTGGTGTCCTTTTATACAGTTTGAATTTTAAAACCTTGTGTTTCAATATTTTCCAATAAAATTGTGCTCTTTTCCAATTCACATGATGGCGTTCAGCCAAATTCGTGCAATAAGAGTCATCATGGACATTTTGAAGTGCGGTTGTCTAGTTTTGGGGCTTGCACTCTTTCAGTAAATGCATGACAACACACACCTGCCTGCACAGACGTGTGGGGAGTGCTGCAGCTGCTGTTGCTATTTTGGAACTTATGTTAAAATTAATTTGCATTTGTATTAGCAGTAAAAAAAAATTAGTTAAAAAAAATAATCTGATCAGGCAGACCGGTATTTTCTGTTTCCTGTTTTATATCATATATCAGTGATTTGCCACACTTTGAATTCCAATGGTTCAATGAAAAGGGACTAAGGTTGTATGCAGTGTGGCTGTGGCCTAGCCGGTAGAGTGGGTTTGTGGAGGTGATGATTTGATTCCCGGTTCCTTCTGTCCAAAGATAAAAGCCTGACCTCACATTTGAGAAAAGGCCAAAAAGAAACCTTTCAGTAGTTTTACCTTAATGTGTGAAAAACCCTGCAGAGTTGTTTGGTTATGGATCAACAAGTAGTACTGGTGCAGCAGAGTCAGTGGATTTCTCATGTTCAGACGATGAGAGAAACTGTTGAGCAAATAATGTTTGCTTTTAGCCAGTGAACTCCTGTCAAGGTTTTTCTTTGGCAATATTGTTACATTAGGCCTCAGTGAACAGTACAGATGGCATTTCATGAAGATAAACCAAGAATAGCCCAAATCGTCTGGTCACACTTCTTTTTTTCCTTCATAATATTAAAAGATATTGGTGCTAAGACATCAAAGAGCCCGATATGCTGCATATAAGGACTCACAAACTGTCCCTCTATTGTATGAAAATCTCTTTCTTTCTCTTCAGCTCTCCCACTTGCGATTGGTGTGATACCAGCAACAAAGAACAACCATCCTTGGTGTTGGGAGGCAGGCAGAGCTGAACTGGAAACCATGGCAACACAGTGCTTGTCTTTCTAATCCCTTGGCCCTGCCGGAGAGTAGACAAATACCTGTACAAGCAACGGCCCTATTCAACACCTGCATAAAAGAAAAAAAACACTAGGAAGGAACTGTCTTGATGGGCTGTTACAGTATAAGCATATCACAGGCCGCCACTGTCAAACAGGCTTGTTTCTGTCCCCTGTCTGTTCAATTCTTACTGTGAAGAATTTACAGTGAGGGAGACAACTCCAGTAAAATGAAAAAAATATATAGTAGGTATTATGTTGTAATTCCAGCTGTTTACACAACTGTTGTATTTGTTCTCATAATTATGCACCTGGCAGATGTTCGTTCAACTAAACAGACAAATGTTGCAATTACCCGACTTCCACAAATACATCATAGCATGTTTCACGATATAAACTAATTGATTAATTTGCTTTTCTCCAATTTGTTTGTCTTTCGCTATAACCTGCATATGGCAGAATGATGTGTAAAATATTTGTAATTATCACTTGTGGTTATTTTAAGGTTGTGTGTGCTACTGTATTATTTGTCATATATTTTATATTTCTGTATTAGGTCATATGGTGTTTCAAATATTTCCTATTACCATTTTACACACAGGATGGCATACAATTTAGCACCTGTTGTAAAAGAGCTGCTTTTTGCATAACTCCTTACACGCAAAAGACACCACATGCAGACATCTGCACTAAACATGTGTGAACTAAGTGGTGAACTTATTGGCAGGAAGCACCAAATTATCCCAATTTGCAAGGTTAATTAAAATATATTCTTTAACACAGTGTCTAATGGAGAAGAAGATAGTTTAACCGTTTTACTCTGTCACATGTATCTTTCATATTGTGCTGAACCTGACACTCATTTAAAAAAATTTTGCTTCTCTCTACTTGTCTTGAGTTGGTGTCCTTGGGCTTTTTTTGTTCAAAATCCATTATTCAAGATGGATAGTGGATAATGTGATGGACTGTATAATTGCATTTGTGATAAATAATTACTACAAAATGGTGCTGTTAGCAAAATCAAATTTGAATTAAAATGGAGCTAAAAAGTTGAGATTGTCCTGCGTGACCGTGACATTGTCACACTGACCCTCAGTGTCACTTTATCATCCCGGTAAACAGGGGTCACAGCGAGTGGACAGGACCATTCGGAGTGGGAATGTAATTTAAATGTTTGAAACAGCAAACCTGTGTTCTGAGTTCCAGGCTGTTATCGCTGGTTCTGATTTTCCTATGCTTTGACCCCCAGACAATAGCTGGCTCTTAAGCCCCTATCTCACTGGGTTTGCGACAAGTTGGAGACACAAAATTGCGACAAAATATGCCAATTTGCGACAATTTTCACTTGCAGTCTCACTGAGTTGCTACTTACGACACGTTTGCGAATGTCCTTGCCGGGAGGTCACATTTATGTCTCACGAACGTCTGGCGAGTGTCGCACGAACGGAATGTCAGTCTCATTCTTGTCTCAAAGCAGTCGCAATTTAGTTTCATATGTCGCCAAACACTCGCCAAACCCTTGCAAAGTTGTCTCACACTTCTCGCACTTTCTGACTCGCGGAGACTAAATTGAGAAGGGTTTGCGACGCATGCGACACACCTGCGACGACTCTGAGACTATTTTGAGACTGATTTGTCGCACACTTTTTTTGAACATGTTCAAAATTCATGCGACAGGACTGCGCGGCTCTGCGACTCATGCAAGGAAATTGAGACCTCCGCGAACGTTTGGAGACAGTTTAGAGACTCGTTTGCGAATGCAGTCTCCAACTTGTCGCAAACAGTCGCAGCCCAGTGAGATAGGGGCTTAAGGGTCCTGTGTTCTGACCCCCAGACTGTGTTCTAATCTAACTGCTTCTATCTTTCATTTGAATCTTATTAAAACCCTTTGAATTATAATATGTTGTATTTGATTTTGTTCAGAGTTACTTTCAAGTGTTTAGAAAATTTGCTTTGCTTAATTGACCAAACCCCATCATTCTTTTACTAGTCTGACATTAGTTCTGGAATGTGTGGCTAGCTTTCAGGATTCTTACTGTTACAATATGTGTTGTTATGGTAGTTTCAGAGTGGAAAAAGTAAGTGGATCAGTTTACCCCACAGCTGGGGTAAAGTGAGCCACATGACAACTTTTTTTAAAACAATCATATTTTCACTGCCCTTTATCTTGAAAAAATTCTGCTAATGCCCATTTCTAGGAAACATCCTGAATTAATGGGAAATGTGTAAATTTGAGTGATAAATCATTTTAGCTTGCTTAGAGGGGAGCAAATGTAAAAAGTGGCTCAGATTACCCCGTTCTCCCCTATTTATTTATTTATATAGTCATAAAAATGTTGTATTACTTAAAAGTTCAGTTTCTGTTTAAAAAAAATTCTGAATGAACAAAACTATTAATCAGCATTGGCGCCGACACCTTTTACCCTTAAAATCAAGATGATAAAATAACTAATTCATCACCTAATATGATATCGAGGACATAAAAAAAAAATTATAACAGATAATGAATCAAACCAGGCTGTCTGGAATAGTGCAGACAGTTATTTCATAAGCAGCAAGGCCGTATCGGTCTCTAAAGATCTGATTCATTATGTATTATCTTCATCATCAAATGTGTCCAAATTGTGCTTGAAATATGGATTAATCTACAGAAAACAAATCAATAAAAACTAAATGAGACTCTTTGCTTGTTTAAGCAATTGCACTTTTTATCTTCACCTTAAAAAATAAGTCTTCAAACTGCATAAGTTATCACTTATGAGTGACGAAACTGTGTGATGTTCAGTGTCAGACACCGATGTATGAGAGTTTAATAAAGTTCAATATGACTTTAGTCTCTGAGTGTTCAGTGGACAGATTGTTCTGTCCCTCCTGATAACTTCATGTGTTTTAGCTTGTAGACTTATGAACATCAGTTAATGGTAAAATCATATTCAAAAAACTGTCCCAGTTTTTTTTTGTTTTGAGCTGTTTAGAGCTGGAAGTTTCATTTTTCACTTGTATGTAGCACTTTGCAGTTTGGCTTATTTGACGCTTATGTACTTACATGATTAGCTCTTCTGGGTTTGATTGCACTCATTGGAATTTCGCTTTGGATCAAATCGTCAGTTAAACAAAGTGTGATGTAATGATGGTGTGAACTTTGTGTAATTTTCCTCAGTTCTTGAGTACACCTTACATTATCTTCCTTCGGTCGGCTTCTGATTATTGTGCCGGGCTTGTCGATTGTGTGAGGAGCTTGTGCTCCTCGATTGTGTGAGGAGCACAAGCACACTGAAGCGCAGTCGGTTCGCAATACGTGTTGAAGGGGCACCTCACCTGGGATGGGCATGCTATTTCCCTCCCTTTAGCTCAGATTGAGTGAATGAGGGGGAGACAGATGCTCGCAGTCTCTCCCATATCCTCCCATTCCCTGCCTATATGCCTCATTTCACCATGAAGAGCAACCTAAGCACTTCCACATTGCCACACTGATTGAAAGGCTGTTTCAGATGCATGTCGTATGTTGGTTAGAGGCAACCAACTAATGCCTTGTTTCCATCGAGCAGAGCGGCTCGATGTGGTGCGGCTCATTCCATGCAGTGCGGCTCATTGCTGCATCGTCACCGTGCATGCTACCATGCCAGTGCTAGCTAAGCAACAAAAATACCAGGTTCATACTGATGGACAGAGTTTTTCATTACATGTCATCTTGGAAGAGCAACTTGCAACTGGAGATAGTTGGATGCAGTCAGCATTAAGGGGTCTAGCCTAAGGACCCTCACTGGACTTGCCCCCTCCCTGACCAGGGATCAAACCCTGGTTTCCTGTACAAAGGTCAGTGGTGATACCTACTGAGCTACCCAGCTTACACAGACGTGTAGCTTTCATAGTTGTTCCCATACCGACAAGGAAGCAAAACATGGTGTGTCATTTTTCCCTCCCATTTCCATTTGTATCCTCCTCCTTGACTTGTGTCCGGTTTACTGGAGTGTACAACCGGGCTCCCACTGAGTCTTCCCTGGACCATGGAAGGTTTCATCATCAATTCTCCTACTACTTTTCTCCCACATTGGGGAGGAAGCAGAATCAGGGGTTAGTCATTTTTTTTGTCCACTCTATTTTGACTTTTTAGTGCTTGCCATCAGTTGGTGGTTACCGCCAAAGCTTCGGTTGTTGCTGTGACATCAAAACTGAGAACGCTCAACCCCCAGGAGTGGGTGTCTGCCACACATTTTGGCGTTGTTTGGCCTCATACAATGGTGATTAACAACACTGATACTTGGAGCAGAGTGTAGAACCATTCCCTCGTGGGGAATAACTCTTTGCATACTATCGATGAGTGTTTCATATTTTCATAGGATGGATATGCTGCCAGTTATGAATTGAGCCCTGCCAATCTCCCATTCCTTTCCACACGTTATCGCAGCCTCTCCACTCGCAGCAAAACTCAGTGTTGGCTCAGAGAAGAAATGAACAGATTTTAATAAACTTTATTTTGCCAGTGCCAATATATTAAAAATAGCCTGGTCTGGCCCCAATACCGATCATTGAAACCGATTTTTTAACATTCATAAGTTACTTACCCACTGTATATTTGATGTGTATCTACAGATAGAGTGCATAAGTAGATTAGACAAATACAACACACTGTATCCCAACCAGCTCTCCTCTCTGACCTGTCTCCAGAAGAAAAGACAGCCATGGGTCCTAAGTGTCAGTAGCCCGGGCCAACCGCGACAGTGCTTACCATCTGCTGCCAGACTTGGCGTGTCACCTGTAACATCTGCTGCTGGACCTCTTCGTGGGTCACCTTTCGGGGAAAAGAAGGTGACACCTCTGCCTGGTCATGTCCCACTGTTGTGTTGGAGTCAACCTCTGTCTCGATGCCAACCTTACTGTTGGATTTCCAGGGGAAAATACCATGCAACATAATTGATTTGAGTTTTGAGCGAGTCAGGAAAAAAGTCACCACATCTGCACAGCTTCATGTTTGGACTCTATCCCTGCTGTGTGTTAAGGACATTGATCATTTACAGTGTTTTCGCTTCAATCTTGGCACAAGCAAAGTCAGACTAGTGTGACAAATTAGAGAGACAACCCGGGAACATACACTGACCCTGGGCATGGCATGCCAAAAATGGCATGAAACCTTTTTGAATTTCAGAAACAAAGCCCCGTGTGTTTTTCTGTCTTGTTTTCGGCAGCAGTGAAGACAGAGATAGGCACAGCAGCTCTTTGTTTGCCAGTGTGGTCACAAGGTGGTTTACAAGGGAAGCACATTCAACACTAATGGTATGAATAAAATGATTTATTTAGTGTGTGCTTCCAGGATATTTGATTTGCTTGGCTACGTCTAGCCCATAGCCTCATCATAATGAAACAGCAAGCAGTCAGAGTTGCAGAAGAGGCATCTTCCTGGAAGAGAAGAGAAAACTGTGCCCGAGGCTCTGTTAAATGATGCTCCACGTCCACAGTCACAATCTCATTTCTCTTCTTGTCGACGCAATTCTCAGTGACAGAGATGGGTGAAACACATCTAAATATGCCTGATTGCAAATTATAATTACCCTATTAACAAATGTCTCCAGATAAATGACATTGCTTTATACCGATTCAGATTTAGATTTAGATCCCTGTGACACTTTAGTTAAAAGTGCTCAGATCCAGTTAACTCAATGACCTGTGAAATTTCGGGAGGACGATGTAGTTCTTAAAGTGCGCGGTTTAATGTCTCCTTAATGCCAGCTATATTCAAGCATGGCATAAATCAAGGCGTGCTGACATTTTGTGTGGTGTAGTAGTGAATACTTAACTAAAGTCATCTTCAGTATATAGGAATAGTTTAGAAGGAGCGCTTCAACAGAATCTCCTAATGTCGTCTTTCCTTTGCTTTCTGGTTATTTACCGACTGAAATGTTTCCATAGACGTTCCAACACTCATTTTTATGACTCTTGTTCCCTCGACTGTCTTCAATCTTAGTTTCTATTGGTAATAACATTACAAGCGAAAAACAGAAGAAGCTGCAGGGGAACTGGTTCTGCTTTCAACAGTGTTTCCTTTCCTGCTGGAAACCATTGAATATCTCCTCATGATCCACTACCTGTACATAGCCTACTGTGTGTGTGTACTGAAAAAATAAATTCAAAGTCATACACAGCCTAAGCTCTGTAGACAATGATATCTTTTTTTCTCTGACATTATCACCAAAAACAGCAACAATGCACGTGCCCTATTTTCTACTGTTGACAGGCTCACAAACCCTCCTGTGTCAGTAGCATCAGAACGTCTCTCCACAAGGGCCTGCAATGAATTTGCCTCCTTCTTTACTGACAAAATTCATAAAATTAGACAAGCTGTCATCACATCAATACCGGTTTCAAGATATGTTTTATCCCTGTGCCCACTTAAAATCAATCCAAATGCCATGACAGAATTTTGTCTGATTAACCAGAAAAACCTGGAGGATATTATACAACACCTGAACTCCTCCTCCTGTTGCCTTGACATTCTACCCACAGGTTTCTTTAAAACTGTTTTTAGCTGTATGGCCTCAGATGTCCAAGAAATTGTCAACATGTCCCTCCGGACAGGTGTATTCCCACAGGCCCTGAACACAGCAGTCATCAAGCCACTCCTAAAAAAGAACAACCTAGAAACATCAGTCATGAACAATTATAGGCCCATATCTAACCTGCCATTTTTAAGCAAGATCATTGAAAAAGCTGTCTATCAGCAGCTAAATAACTACATGGCAATGAACAACTGCTTTGATGTTTTCCAGTCAGGATTTCGTCAACACCACAGCACTGAGACCGCTCTGGTTAAGGTCCTCAATGACATCCACTTAAACACAGACAGTGGCAAAAGCTCTGTATTAGTTTTATTGGATCTCAGTGCCGCTTTTGACACAGTTGACCACAGCATATTACTAGATCGACTATCAAACTGGGTTGGACTTTCTGGAACTGTACTAAACTGGTTTGAATCATACTTAAAGGACAGAGACTACTATGTATCAATAGGCAATTTCACATCTGAGCGGACACATATTGAATGCGGGGTCCCCCAAGGTTCCATTCTTGGGCCTCTTCTGTTTAACATCTACATGCTCCCACTAGCTCAGATTATGAACAAGAACTAATTGTTACCATAATTATGCAGACGACACACAAATTTACATAACCATATCACCAGGAGACTACAGTCCGATTCAAGCACTGAGTAAGTGCATTGAACATATCAATGACTGGATGTGCCAAAACTTTCTTCAATTAAACAACAACAAAACTGAAGTCATTGTCTTTGGTAACAGGGATGAACAATTAAAAGTCAGCGCACAGCTTAAATCTGTTATGTTAGAAAGCACACACCAAGCTAGAAATCTTGGAGTAATAGTCATAGATTCAGACTTGAATTTCAAAAAACACATTAAATCAATTACTAAGTCAGCCTACTACCACCTTAAAAATATATCAAGAATTAAAGGGCTACTGTCTCAGCAGGACTTAGAAAAACTTGTCCATGCATTTATTTTTAGTAGACTTGACTACTGTAATAGTGTCTTTGCAGGCCTTCCTAAAAAATCAATCAGACAGCTTCAGCTAATTCAAAACGCTGCTGCTCGAGTCCTCACTAGGACCAAAAAATTGGATCACATTACCCCAGTTCTGAGGTCTTTACACTGGCTTCCTGTCACTCTAAGAATTGATTTTAAAATATTGATGTTGGTCTATAAAGCCCTAAATGGTTTAGGCCCCAAATACATCGCTGACCTGCTGATCCCATACAAACCAGCCAGAGCTCTCAGATCGTCTGACACTGGGCTACTGACAGTCCCCAGAGTAAGGACTAGACAGGGAGAGTCAGCCTTCAGTTTTAATGCACCCAAGCTCTGGAATAAACTTCCAGGGGACTTGAGGTCCGCTTCAACACTTGGCTCTTTTAAATCAGGTCTGAAGACTTTACTGTTTCCGTTTTAACCTGTAATTTTAAATTTTTATTTGTTTTTATTATTTTTAAATGTTTTAATTATTTTATGTTTTATTTATATTCATGTTTCTCATTCGCTTTTTTTAATGTGTGCTCTATTCTTGATGTATTTTGTTTTTGCATCTGTAAAGCATCTTGAATGGCCTTGTGTCCGAAATGTGCTTTAGAAATAAACTTGCCTTGCCTTGCCTTGCCTAATACAAAGAGTATGTAAACAAAAGGGGCCCACCTTAGCTAGCAACTTGCCAGTTTACAGAGCCGAGGCTGTGTATTAAAACTAATGGACAGGTAGCAAATCGGGAGGAAACATTCACTGATTTTGACAAAAAGTGATATTGACAACAAGCATTCTCCAGGATGGCTGACTCCACCTCTATGCTGTAAAGCTGCAATGTTATAATACTGTATGTTAGATCAGGGGTGGCCAACCCGCGGCTCGCGAGCCGCATGCGGCTCTTTGCCCAGCTTCGTGCGGCTCTTCAGTTCATATCAAATTATGTGATCATAATTTTTTTTTTTTTTTTATACTTTTTTTTTTGTGTGGGCCTATGTGTGTGCATGTTCGCAAACGTTTCATGCGGCTCTTACGTTCGTTTTACATGTTGTCTATTATTTCATTTTTTATTTTATTAATGTGTAGGCCCTATGTGTATGCCTGTTTGCAAATGTTTAATTGAGGACGCAACATAACGTTCGCAAACGTTTGGTGCGGACGCAACATAAAACTGCCCGCTCAGCTTGGAGGGAGGTTTACCGTGAGTAAACTATTTGTGTCAAGTTCGCTCCGAAACAGAGTGGGAGAGTTAATATTTTTTGTTGAACGTTATGCCAAGCCATTCTGCCTTATATGCCAGGTGTCATTTGCGCATTTCAAGGCTTCAAATCTTCAGCGCCACTTCAGCTCTCTCCATGCTAAAAGTAAGTCCCACAAAGCAACATGCATAGTAAGAGAAAAACGCTATTTTAAATTGTTATATTTTTGTTTGTGGACTTGGTTGAACTGAGAGTTTGTGTGTGAGGCAGTGCACACAATGTTCATTGTTGAAAATGACTGCCCTGTCGTCTTTAGTCCAGTCCTGTCATTATCACAGGGGCGGCCTTAACGATCTGGGGGCCCGTTTCAAGTCCTAGTGTGGGGCCCCCAGTTTTTTTTTTTTTAATAAATAATGCTTGTGCATGCATGTGCAAGCTCCCCGCAAAAATAAAAACGCCCCCCCCCCCCTGAAATCTTACTGGCCACCCCAGTGTCCCCCCCCCAGTTCAAATGTTATTTTTTATTTTCATTTTATTTTTTTAATTACATTTTTTTCCTGATATGTATCCCAGTTCAGAGATGATATGTATTTTTTTTTCTTTCTTAACTTTTTTTTGATAGGTAGTTGCCAAGTTCATCACACAAACACTCCAATCCACTGATATGAGATCAGTTTGCAATTTTCAATTACTAAATTAATGGTAGGACTGTGGCCACTAGAACTGGTCTCTGGTCAGCAAAGGTCTTGAAAACAGCATAAGTGTGCTTGTGACATGCGTGCCACCCATGCATGTGTATAGGCACGTGTCCCAGCAGATTTTTGAAATCTGAATAAAAAAATTAAAGTTTGTAGTTAGCGAGTGTAACATGTTCTTAGCAAGGGCAGACTTTCATAAATAAAGGTTTATTTTTTTAGCAAGATATTTGGTCAAAAGCTAGTGGTCATCCGTCCCTCTGTGCAGTTGTTAGGCATCTGGCTGCTAGCAAGTTATGTTGTCTTGCTAATTTTACTATTCATCTGAGCCGAAATAAATATTGACTTTTTCCTTTATTATCTTCGCGAGAATGCACCAGAATGCTTAGATTACATGTTAAAAACACAAAAAAATCTTCTGGGGGGGATGCCCCCAGACCCCCCTTCAGGGGTTTAGTCTTCTGACAAACATTACAATGGATACTAACATGATTTGGGCATTTGGGATTATAAATCATCTTTGAATTGGTTGTACAGCATATCACATGCTATTCATTCAGGGGTGCGATGGCCACCCCACTCTAACTCTGTGGCCCACCTTGGCCACCCCCAGTCAAAATTTCCTGGAATCGCCACTGTGTGTACCCGTGTGTACAATGTGGCTCTTTGCAGTAACACAGTAAAAAATGTGGCTCTTTGTCTCTGACTGGTTGGCCACCCCTGTGTTAGATGGATTGGATACTTTATTGATCCCGAAATAATTACAACATACACTCTATAGTTAAAACCTCACCCTATGGCCCTGGACCATTACAAGAGGAAAATCACAGATTCATTATCTATGACAACGAAAGGTTTTAGAAACATCTTTCTACTTTTTTCTGACTTCTGAATCTCTGTTGTGTTTGGCCCTGGCCGACGTATAACCTTGTATCGACTTCAGCACCACATGGGAAGCACTCGTCTGGTCCAAGGTGAAAGCTGTGAACTATTGGAGGCCTCTGCCATCACAACATACAGTGTTTCAAATGATATCTGGCAACCCCGGGCTGTCACACATTTTAGTTTTATCGTGCGCTTACGTGACTAACACTGGAGGATCCTCGCACCATAAATCACTACTTCTCAAGGAACAGCCTGAGTCAATCAACTCTTATCTCAAACAACACAAAAATAAATAAAAAGTACATGTCACTGTCCATTTTCTGCGAAAAATGTCAATCAAAAAGGTACCTGATGTATAGAGCGGTGCATTATTTCAGTTAAGCGCTAACATTATATTCATACATGTGTATGGGGCAGACTTCGAGGCCTGACCTTTCACATTCTGCCGATACGCTCATGCCAGTATTTCATGCTGCTGCAGCAAGGAGTCAGAAAACAGAAAGTGTTTACTCTCTTTGTGGGTATAATTGTGTTTTTCTTGGTTCTCACTGCTGCTGGTGTCAAAATTATGTGTCCCCACAGAATAGTTTCCCAGTGCTTCCATTGGATGGGATTTACTGTATATATACAGTAATCTAACGCAAATACATAAGTAAACACAATTTGACACCGTTAAAAATGTGTATCTAGCAGCTGATGTGTTCCTTTGTTTGTTCTGTGCAACTATATTGTTATTGTAATGCTGTTAAGAATTCAAATTAATACACACATGATCAAATTTTCCTTAAGAACCTTACCTTCTATATCATAGTTGGATCTCAAAAGCTGAATGCCTGCAACTCATTTGCTCCTTTGGCTAGATTCCATTGAATTGCAGCACTGTTCTTGGTATTGGCGCATTAAGTCGTGTTGTTGTTGTATGTATTATAATACTATCATTAACTGGTGCATGTTCATCATCACTTATCACTATGCTCACTGATTTCCATCCCAAGACAAGACAGACTTAAAATATTTCCCTCGGATCAGGATAATTTCATGTCTTGCTAAATGTGAATCATAAATGAAATGCAACAGGCATACAGGATTGCACTTGTGCTGTTGTTCTCGGTGCAACCTCTTTCTTGTTATTAAATATTAAGCAGCACAATCCTCCTTCCTGCTTGGATTATTTTTTGAAATCCCAGACCTGACTCTGACAGAAAATTAGTTCAGATCAAACTGATCAGTTAATCTATTGTAGTTAGCTCATCATTACTATTTTTCACAACATACTCTATTTTATTCCTTTATTTATATTTCTGAATAACATAATGACTGTCAAAATGACATGCCTGAAATATATTGTAATGGGTCCTTAATCAAAAAAAGCAAAATGTCAGCAGTATGAGTAGTATTAAAGCATTACATTTTTTTTTTTACTGTTTACAAACTGAATTGTTCTACTAATAAGACTGGGCACAACCCTCACTGACGACAAGAAATAATGGCAACAAATTAAATTCTTAATGAGCACAAACTATCACTATGTGCAAAACGCCCTCGGGTCCCTTAAAAAGTGCAAAGGAAATTGAAATAATTATCATATTTATAATAATGACTGTGCAAAGTCAGTGTATTGCTGCCAATCACTTATTTCAGCAAAACTATGAGGCAATTATATAAAAATATAATCTATATAAAGTAGGGCAAAATTATTCATGAAGAGTAGAGCACAAATCTTGTTTGGTGCTCATGAAGTCATTATTTAAACTTGTTTAGTTGAGACCTGCCAGTGTTTGAGCTAAGCTGGTTTCCTTTGACCTTTCTTGAGCCAGAGAGTGAGGCAAAAAGCAAAAAAAATTCAATGTGGAACTATTTCTTTGAGCTAAAGGGCTGCTGGTTCCAGATTTGTATTAACCGTACATATGTAAAAGTTGTATTGTTCCTTTAATCAAACTCTAGCTCAAGCTATTCCTTTAAGTCAAAAATGCCACATTTTACAGTACATTTTGCTGGGGAATCTGTATACAGATGTCCCTCATACCCATAATGTTTTCCAAATAAATAAAGGATTTCTCCCTTGTGTGAGGGCACACGGAAATGATCTGCACTCTACAGATATGGTGCCAGCGTTGAGATGAGACATAATCACAGTTGTTGATGCGAGCACAGAGCTTGCAATTCTTCTGTTCATTAGGGGTAAAAAAACAAATAGAAAGAAAAACAGAATATACATCAACTTGACACAAACAGAAGTCTGACAGTCTGGCATAATTAATCACTCCTTGACACAATCCACGTCTAATGAGCTATCCAAATAGTAAACAGTTTATCATAAAATGCTTTTGAGATCTAAACTCTGCACACGCACGCTACATGTGGAATATCTCTGTGATTATATCAAAGCCCGGAGCGGCAAGAGTGAGTCTTTTCACCAACAATGTCATAAATAAATAAACTGAGGAATAAAAAGGGAGATCATGTATCTGGTATTCTGGGTAAAATTAGCATGTTGTTAAAAACAAGCCTTCAAGCTTCTTCTCTGGTGACAGTATAGTAATGTGTGTGTGTGTGTGTGTGTGTGTGTGTGTGTGTGTGTGTGTGTGTGTGTGTGTGTGTGTGTGTGTGTGTGTGTGTGTGTGTGTGTGTGTGTGTGTGTGTGTTTGTGTGTGTGTGTGTGTGTGTGTGTGTGTGTGTGTGTGTGTGTGTGTGTGTGTGTGTGTGTGTGTGTGTGTGTGTGTGTGTGTGTGTGTGTGTGTGTGTGTGCATGCTACATGGATGCAATTCGGAAAAAACAAGAATGATAATGAATATATGCAGAATGCTTGTTTTGTCAACGTTGAAAGAGAGAGAGTGTATAATCAATAATAGATGTAAGATCTCTAAATGAATTAGGAACTGGAGACATGGGTATAGTGTCAAAGTGGTTATTTAAATGATGACGATGGTTGTGGCCTTTTCATTCTACACTTCTGTCCTCGTTTTAAAGAAATGTAGCCTATGTCTAATGCTTGTTCTCTGTTGAGCTGTTGTGATAGATGTATTCATGAGCCGTGTGATGACATTGTACGAGTGTTTACTGCAGGATGGTGTCCTTCTGGCATGTTGCATTCATCAGGGGACAAAAAAAAATCAAGCTTCCATTGTAGGCTCGTCAGTCATCGCTGTGTTTTGGCAAACTGCTCAGCTGTAACAGTGTGATACTGGCAACACTACTCCTCCCGGCTCAAAATAATGATAGGACACTGCAACATGTTAGTCTTGTTTTGATGATTTGTTGGTCCTCTTTCAGAACCCCCAAAAAATGGAAAAGAGGAATGCAAATTGTACTTGTCATACAGCAGTTGTCATATTGTCATGTCATATTTTTCCCTCAAGAAAAATAAATAATTTATTGTCTAAATGTTTTGCCACATGCGTGTTTGATGAAATAGTAAATGACATGAAGATATACAATAAAGCACAATGATACATACAATTATATAATAATGCATTTATTGATACAAATGTTCCATGTGTAACCAGTGTGATGCAGAAATGAAACTGAAATTGCATTAACTCGTATGTGTACATTGGTTTTACAAACCAGCCAGAGAAACACTCTACACAGGTGTGCTTTTGACATATGGCACCAACCTAACATGAGAATCCTACTGTAGATTAAAATCTCACAAGATCTTCATGCAAAAAGATAGTCTTACTTGCAGTTTACATAATCGATTAGTGCTGCAGCACAGACAAGGAGCCATTCCCAAATCCTGTTTGCCCAAGTGAAATCTGTCAAGTTGAGTTAAAAAACGAAAGTTAAAAGGAACTTGGTTAGTAACCATACCTCGTTTACAACAGTGTTAATTTGCCGAGCTGTCTTTTTCTTCACTGTTTTGTTGGCACATTGCTGCATTTCTGGGCACATTACCGCCACCTGTTGATCTCTTGCATGAACAAACTTCAGAGCGTACCCTTTAAATGTATTAGATATAGATTGGTTTGCTATTGGCAAACAATTAAGACGTGTGCAAAACCAGCTGCAGACACACACAATATTGGGACATTAATTCTCACTTTTCCAAAACTTTTTCATGGCATGTCTTGATAGATAAAGCAAGATGATACAGGGAATACCAGAGTGGAAAAGCAGCTGTGGCAGTAAAACACACTGACCTGGACTTCACAAGTTAGTTCATGCATGTGATGAAACATGACCCAATTACCACAGTGTCCCGGACCAAATGGACAGGATGGATGAAGAACACAGGGGAGTGTGGCAGGCACTGCTGAGTGTTAAGCGCAGAAACTTATAGTATAAGACTCCAGCAATCTATATCGGCAAAGTTTCACTAGTATGTTACTGTGCCAAGGCAGGATTTAATAAGTAACATTACTCTTCAGCTGCGGGGATTCTCCCAAAGAGACTCTGTACACATGAGAATCACTGACTTTCTTTTTTTTTTTTCTGTCAAAAGGGTCAAACCAAAGTGATGCATTCTCCATCCAGAGCCATCAGTCTGTCATCTCTACTGCACCTGAAATACTACTAAGTGGCAGCTTTTTACCCAGTCGCACACAGAAACTCTACAGGTCTGATCCAAAACTTACTGATCATGAAAGCATCGATCACAAGCCATTGCTCCCATAGTAACACAGTGAACTGTCGCCTCCCAACAGATGTTTTTTGTTTACCCATTTCTGAGCTTAATTATCCCGCACATTTTTTTAGGAGAAGGAGCTAATACCTTCCTGAGTTATCTGTGTTGTTAGTTAAATATTTATACGTACCAATTTGGGAAACAAGCTCTCTCCCACACACAATCTGTGATCGGCCGGAGTGTGCATTAAAAGTCACTGGATTAGAAAAAATGAGCAGCTAATTAGGGTGCAGTAGTTGGCGTTACTTGCACAGTCCCATTGATTCCTTCTTTGGGGACGGGAGTTTTCTCGCCAGGAGTGAAACCACACTGTTGGTGTATTAATTTAAAGAACATACAGCTGGAAGCCCGTGGGCCTCGGCCCAGCCGGCCCAATTCAATTTCTGTGCTTGCAAATGGATAAGTGATAGTCTAAGGGGCCAATTTATACACCTATCTGAAGCCCAGGGAGCCTGTGTGCTTATAAATCACTGGATGCATGTAATTATGTACAGTCTGCTGAAAGAGATGCTCACTCTGGGGATATTGAAGATTTGACTGCACTCTGCGGTTCACTGCATGATACAACTCCTCTTTAGCTGGCCTTATCATAGCTCTCTGCACCGCTGTTTTCAGCCCCCTGTCTGCGCACGTAACTCAAAATGGCATCACTGGGAAACCCATCTTAGGGCACTGACAGGAAATCCTCTTGGCACAGACGATGAGCTGAATTCTAACATTGCCGTCTTCTAAACTGCGGAGAGGGAGCACTCTGTTCAAAGGAAAGTGCTCCCACAAGCCAGGGCTGCACTGCCAAATGATTGTTTTCCAACCACCTCCAACTTCATGACAAGAATTTCAGTGACAATGGGTGCACAATGTTTTGAAGTCACTTTCTTTCAAACTTCTAAATAAAAAAAATAATCCTAACTTACTTCTAACAATTGTTTTTATTCTGGGGGGATTCAAGATTACACAGTTATCAAGTGTTTCCCACAGTAAACACTATCAACAATGTGTTGAATTCCCACACCCTCCTTCTTAGAACCACATAAACACACATGAACACACACATTTACTGTCTACACACATACACTCACAGAAATATCCATTTTTAGCTATTCATCATCACTTCCAACAGCGCTTTCAACTCCAACAGCAACTGAGTGGGAATAAGTGTTTTTTGGATGGATCCCATATTAATACAATAGATAGGCAGATAGAATAGCACTAGCTGGGTACGTATAGAGTGGAGAGCCAATAGTGGAACAATCAATGAGGCTTGGACGTGGTAATCGTATGTGAGTGTACTGTGAAACACAAGAAAAACAACCACGTCAGTATAGTTTGGAAATTGAGGTTAATCAAAATGTGATATTACCGTGTATTAAAAACAAACCTTTGTTGCAACCACTGCCATGTCCCTGCCTTTTCTTTCTGTGTGTTCTCCTATATGTTTCCCCTTTTCATATGTCATGTCCCCACTTAGCATGTCTGTCTGTGTATGTGTATGTCTGTATAGTCATTCCTGCTGCTTTAAGGCATATAATGTAGTTTATTGTAATGTAGTGTAAGAGTTTTGTCTGCCATTAACCTGCAAGTGCTTGTATTAATGCTTTGTCTGTTCTTTGTGCCTCAGAGTTCTTGTCTGCTCACCTGCCCCTGCCTTGCTATTTCCCATCTCCCTATATGCAGTCATCTCAACTCCCCAGGCCATCACTGTCTGCTGAGCCTAGAAAAAACAGCTTGAACTTTATTATGTCTGCTTGTCAGTGCTCTGTGTTTGGGTTCACCTCTGGATGAAAAACAACATTAATCTTGTTTTGTGTTTGTCTAAAGTACCCTTCTGTTCAGACTATGACTAAGACTAAGTGAAAGATTTTTTTTCAAATGTTGTTCTCAGCCTTGGACAGAACAGTTGACCAAACTATCTCGCCATCTTTTCTCTAATGTCCATTATTTCGTAATCTCAAGAAAATAAAGTTAATTTTCTTATATAATTAAAAGAAAACAAAAGGCCGTTTTAGTACTTATACTATTATGAATTCTCTATTATAACCTTGTGATCTCAAGAAAAAAGCCAGTTTCTCAATAGCTTTACAAAATAGCCTTTTATTTTCTCGAGATAACAGGTTAATTCCTATCAACACACCCCGCAAGCCTCCACCCATAAAAACTGTTGGCTGGTATAACGTGGATTTAACCGGATTAATTAACTTGTTTTAGGGCATGGCCTTTCTAGGCTTATGTACAGTTGTCATTGAACTAGATGATAATTTTATATTTCAGTTGAGGAGTTTCTATAGCCGTTCATTCAAGCCCTCTGAAATGCCTGCCCACACCTCAATTTGTCCAGCAAATAAGATCATGTGATATGTCAACCACATGTGAAAAAAAAAATCTTTTAACAATACACAAAACAAAAAGCAGTGAATTCAATGTGTACATGTGTTTTTC
The DNA here is from genome assembly GCF_949987685.1 of Ammodytes marinus. Taxonomy (NCBI): domain Eukaryota; kingdom Metazoa; phylum Chordata; class Actinopteri; order Uranoscopiformes; family Ammodytidae; genus Ammodytes; species Ammodytes marinus. The sequence goes on from NC_137220.1 coordinate 9,584,816, forward strand.
AGGATAAATGTAGCTCAAACATGCATGAAAAAAACCTTGTCATATTTCATATGAGTTATGAATAGGAGTTTTATAAATGCAAACATTTAATGATGATACCGGAGAATGACTTCAGCAATTTAATAAAACAGATAAAAAATATATGGCACCTTGCTAAAATAGCATGAAGAGAGGGGCGAGCCACACGGCTGTCTTCTCTCCTCTCTTAAAGATGGTAATCTACTGTAAATCAATAGGCTTCTTCACTATTGGCAAGACTGGGAGCTGACTCAGCCTAATTACCCTCGGCACCGACCTTTAAATCACACCAATGAGAACAAATAAATAATGACTGGTTACAGTACAGCGGTCTTAGCGGCTTCCGACAAAATCAGCATGCACAACTGAATTGTAAATGTATGGAAATGCAACAAGGGTGAGATGAGCGTCTTGCATTTTGGGTGACAAATTGAAAGCAGGGGGGACACCCGAGAACTGTCTGCCTGGGCGCCAAGTAAAACAGTTAATCTCTACACTGTCCTGGGCCACTTAATCCCCACTGAAATGTGGCGCACACATTCCCCTCTCCCCTCCTTTCAATTCCCCATATTCTTATTCCCTTATCACTGTCATTTGGTGTGCACTTACAATTGGAAATTTGACAGAGCTATTGACAGTAGCTATTCCCCAGTGGGCTAATCACTTCAAGATTTCGGACAATGAGGGGAATATTAAAAAGGATTGTACTGCAGTCCTAAAGGGAAAATACAGTAATGACCAGTAAAAGGCCTGATAGCAGAGTATATTACAGCCCCATCACCCCAGGAGCCTTACTTCATTTATTTTATACACTCATTTATACATTTATTTCATAAAGCAGTTCAGGAAAAGATTAAGGCCTTTAAATGTTAGCCTGATTTAGAGAAGACAGAAACTACTTTTTTGTTTTTGTTTTAGAAAACCAAGAATGAATGTACCACAGCACAGACAATTATGGTTGTTGTCTTTATGGAGCATCCCTGCACACAATGCTGTGAAGAGAAACAAAGACTGTTCTTCCTAGTGTGAAAGGAACCAGCTTAAACCAGCAGGGTTAGCTTACAGTATACAGGGTTAAGACTAGCTTCATTTACAACTAGTCTAGTACAGTAGTAACAGCTACAAAATTCATCTACCGCTGCCGGTCTTACATGACACGGTAATGCATGAAAATGTTTTGTGTTGACTGGTCACTCAAGGCTAACCCCAAGAGCTCTGCTGTCTTTTTTGAGAAATGCTTGTGAACCAACATGTGTGGCAGCAATAATTGCTTCCAAGAGCTTATGACGCTTTGATAGTCTCACAACTTCTCAAAGTTGGTGAGCTAAATATATTTCAGAAGCAGAGCCGTAACAAATGTGAAGTTTGACAGCTTTATTAAGTGATCCAGGGACTTTTCTTTTGTGCTTGTCTGGACATAACACACTTTGCTTTAAAGCTGCTGCACCAACACAAATTGATCTGTGTGCTGGTTGTGAACACTAACAAAGGCCAATCAAAGGTGCTTGTATGCTGGGGAGAAATATGGTTGGATAGTTGACTCGTATAGATGGATAACAAGGTCTTGAAGCATTCATTATAAGTTTGATATAAAAAATATATATACTCAAATTGCATCTTTGAAAACACAATCTGGTACAGTAAAATAATGGATTTTCTCTTTAACTTTGACGAGTGTAAAAAGGTTTTAGTGGAATGAATCCTACAGTCAGAGGACTATAAGCACCTGCCTTTGAAGGATGAACCTTGGATTTAGAAAGCTGCAATAATATGCCATGAACACTGTGTCGTGCCAAATTGTGTAATATAATTATAGTTTCCGACCTTGTTTCTGCACTCATTAAGCATTTCTCAGCTACGCTCTTCCACGCATTTCACTGAATCTCTCATTTCATTTGGCGCATGTGAACAGTGCTGTTAGATTTTCATGTGATTTTTCTGGGTTAATTTCGAGGAGTAGGGACAGTCGAGCTGTTCTGAGCATCCAAGTACTGTATGAAAGCTCCAGGCACTTTTAGTGGTGGAAAAACATAAATAACATTAAAGGTGAAGTCAGTGATTGTGGAGAATGCTTGTTGTAAAAATCTCTTTTCGTCTAAATCTGTGAATTTCTCCCTTTTTTTTACAGTATATGATATCTCCTGATGATCATAATGTGTGAGCGCTGAAAAGAAATATGGTGTTTAAGAAACAGCCTAGGCTCTGTAAACAGGTATTTAAACAAAGGGGGTGAGTGCCATGCTCGTTGACAGAGTCTAGGCTGTGTATTATAATAATAATAATTGATAGGTTTTATATAGCGCTTTATTGCCTAGGCACTCAAAGACGCTTTACATTTCCTGGTTCAATTCGTTCACACTCAGTCATACCGGTGGTGGTAAACTACGAGAGTAGCCACAGCTGCCCTGGGGCAGACTGACGGAAGCGTGGCTGCCATTCAGCGCCAACGGCCCCTCCGACCACCACCTCAAACATACAGCAATCATACACATTCACACAGGGCAAGGTGGGTGAAGTGTCTTGCCCAAGGACACAACAACCATGACACAGGTGGCCGGGCGGGGATTGAACCGCCAACCCTTGGATCGTTGGCCAACCCGCTTAACCACCTGAGCCACAGTCGCCCCAACACTGGATTTATTTTCAGCACACAGGTAGCAGATCGTGAGGAGATATTCACTGATTTTGAAAAAAGTGATTTTGACAACAAGCGTTCTCCAGAATCACTGACTCAACTTTTAACTCAGATAAGGTACTTTGGTACAAGTAAGAGTGTTGTGTATGTCATTTGGGTATTTCCATTTTAAGACACTTCTACTCTATTGATATCAAATGACCGATTAATACATATAATACATAATATATTCATTAAATGAAATGCCTTGTTGAATATTAAAACCAGTGGTTTACAGCTGTGCTTGTTTTCACCTATACTGTTAAGGACTAATCCTACTTTGTAGCTTCTATAGCAGAAGACAGTGTTTGCTGACTGTCATGCTGTGGTGACAAAACGAGCAGGGGCACTCATCTGCCCTGTGGGTCATTAGTGGATCCCAAGGCAATGTTTCTGCCCAGTTCTCAATTATCCATTAATCCTCTTTCATTAATTCTCTTTCATTTACCTTGGTTAGAAGAAATCAATATTGCAGGTTTCACTTAATTTGACAAATGTTCTTTTGCTTTATCCTTTGATGCTGTGTGTGCAATAATGTGCATGTGTGTGTGTGTGTGTGTGTGTGTGTGTGTGTGTGTGTGTGTGTGTGTGTGTGTGTGTGTGTGTGTACGTGCACAGCATAAGTGATGTCGAGATTAGTTTGAAGTGACTAAATTGAGCCATCCCCCAAGTAGCAAAACATTTATGAGTTATGGTCTGAAACTGAATAAAATACATTGAATGGAAAAAATAAAAAGTATTAATTAAAAAGGATGCATATGTTCATCTCAAGCAATTCTCCACAAACTCTTTCTAGTGTGAAAGCGCATTGGAGGAAGTGTCTGACACATTTATGTTTACCGGTGGGTCCTGATCCTTTGAGCTTTTCGTCTCTTCTCCAACATTTATATGCTTTTTTTTTCTCAAGCTCAAAAGTCCTTCCCAAAGGTTTCAATTAGAAAAGTGTTGTGCATCTGAGTGTATTCACTTTAATAGGACAGGGGGATCTCCTGAGTGTTGTGTGGAAGGGCACTGCTGAAAGTGTTGCTCTGTCTCTAACTCGGTTAATTGGGTCTCTTTTTGAGCTTTGGCCAACGACGGTACATTTCAAAGAGGGAAAACTCTGAGCCGAGTGCACATTTTGATGCGTTTCTTCTTACCAAAATACAAAAACACAACCCTCTACTGTGATATTTTTTTTTTTTAAATATCATACATGCATGTATACTTAACATTTCTGCTGACCATTTTACCCGTGCAGCTGCAGATCTTTTACACGCCTGATTTCGGTGAAGATTAAGTCAATTAATTGTTAATGAAAATCAGTTTACGGTAACATTTTGGGTGGAAAAACAATGTGCTGCCAGTATGAATATATTACCTCTTTTTTTTACTGCAGTTTCAATATTAAAGCAAGTGACTAATCACAAATGTGCTAGGTGATGATAAATTAAACTAATATCAAGTATAAATTAGGAGATTAAGAGTAGTTCAGATAAATCTAAATGAAGATGAAGTTTAGTTGGACTAGAATGATTTAGAACGAGTAACGACAAAAATGTATTAGATTGAGATTGATTTACACTTTAATATAAATCAGGTTTATATAACAATACTTCAGATGGATCTCAAGTCTTTCAAAAGTCAAACAATGCCTTGTGGAAATTAGGCCTATTAAAAATAATAATCACAGATGAGGCCGAGGAAAAGATAAATCTACATAAGTGACTGCATAAAGCTGCCCAATAGCCTGCGTTAATTATCCTGTCTTGTCGTCACTGCTGATGGCAGTGAAAGTGGAATCTGAATATGACATTGGTTCAGTTATGGGAGGGCAACTTCATCAATAGCACACGTCCATTTTTGATGATGGAGTAGCAAATAAACTGTCCCAAATGGCCTCCATTTTCCCTCTCCTCCTCTTCCCCCTCTTTTCCTAACCTCTCTCATCATATTTCTTGTTGAGGAAGTGGTGAGGAAGGAGAGGAAAATATCAACCCTAAATGATACTTTAAAGCCGTTGTGCCACAGGTGCATCCAGGCTTCTAAATCATATGCCTAACAAAACCTGCTTTTAGAGTTGAACACGATACTGGAAAAAAAAAGTATAGCTGTGCATGGAAGAAGCTTTCTGAGTAATTACGGCTTTCCAAACCGTCGGGAGCTCACTGATGTTTGGAATCAACAGGATAAAATGATTTTCATTTCTTTTGCTTTAGCTTAAATGAGATGAGAAGTATTTTCCTCAATTTGCAGTGAAGTGGAACTACTGGTGACATTAAGGCGGTATAGCACACACTGAGGCAGGAAGAACAAATCTTCCTCTTAATTAAAAGTAGACATTATCTGGTGGGATACTGCTCTCACTGTAAATGTCCTCCAAGGAATCCTAAGGGGTTACGCCTGCCTTCATTTCAAGCTAAAGAACAGTATCTTAAGGTTTTGTCTAAATGTAACAGCAAATGTCTACAGTCTTCAGTGGAATTCTCAATGGGATTTAATTATAAAAATGCATAGAATGAAGACCAGCACATGCAACAGGGCCAATACAAATAGATCCGAAATAATCTTTAAGACACTAAATACAGAGCAAATATTAATTGAGTTTTGAACTACTTGCTTTGGTCTGCTTTCACAAGAAGTGGCCTATTCACACATCCATAAAACAACAATCTAGGTTTTGAGCTTTTGCTTGATGGGAGCTGTGTAACTGAATCAAAACAGTAACATAAAACCGAAACGAAGCTAAAATACTGTATACTAAACACAATGACTGACACCTGTCCCACTACTTTACTTCACATAGTCATTTGAACTAAAAATATTGATTAGTGCAGCTTTAGGACAAATTGTAGTACAGTTTTGCTCTACTTGCTTCAATTAATGGAGATGTGGACTTGAGAAAGCTTGTTGTCAAAATCACTTTGTCAAAATCAGTGAATATCTCTTAACGATCCGCTACCTGTCCATACTGGCTGTGCACTTTTTTTAAATCCAGTGTTAATAGACTGTAAACAGGCATGTTCTAGCTACGTTGGGCCCCCTTTGTTTGCATACCCTTTTTTACATACCAGTTTACAGAGCCGAGGCTGTGCAATAACACTGGATTTTTTTTTCAGCGCTCGCGAGGAGATATTCAATAAGTGATTTTGAAAACAAGCGTTCTCCAGTATCGCTGACTCCACCTTTAATTGGGAAAGGAAATGGACACCAGCTTGTTAACGAGCGTTCTGATTTTACTGCATGTCCGGTGGGTTTTTAAAAGGTGTATTGACATCATTTAACAAGCACGAAAGGATTCAATCCTTTTACATTTGCCACTGAGAACGGTCTGCCATTTTGCCAGATGATTTGCGACTGCTAAACTATAGGCACCTGCAGTAAGAGAGTATTGTACTGTAAAGGTATCCACAGCTTCCCACACAGAACAGAAGTTTGGAAACAATAGATGGCAGAGCAGCGGCGGAGACTTCCCATGGTGCAATAAAACCACAAGAGCAGAACTGAACTCTGACAATAAAAAATAGAATCGATAGGAGTGCTTCACATTTCCTCTCCCATTGACAGATCATTTCATGGATCACAGTAAACAAAACTGTGGCTCATTCAACAGAGGGTGTGTCTCGGCTCTCGTTTCTCCAGTATGTTCTTTTGATTACTTAAAAAGCGGAGACTGTTTAAGCCTGTGTCAGGAGTAGAAGTAGTCAGACAGCTAGGGCAAGGGGAGATCTTCCAGTCTGACATACTGCAGATGCCAGAAAAGAGACAAGCAGTTCGGCGAGATTCACATAATCTAAGTCATTATCAGACGTAAATGAACAGAAAGTGCAACCATCTCAAACGAACAAAGTGATTTCACAGACCACTGATGCCCTTTTCTGGAGATGGAAAATTAATGGCTGCACTATATATTTTTTCCCCCCGCGCCGTGCAAGTCCTCCTGAGTGTAATAACACTGAGTGTAAGGGCTTGCCATCAAAGAGGTGAGATCGTTTTCTTCCCCGGACACCGAGTAAAGTGTGTGTGTGTGTGTGGGCGGGTGGGGGGAGGGGGTTGATAATGGAATTCACTTAATTGTAAATTAACAGAATCTTGTTAATAGGATTCTGTTAATTTGAGATTTATTTCCTTATTGATTCATTTACCCTTTTTGCAGTGTGTGTAAAATGACGCTGGAAGATAATTACCAGCAACCTTAAATTACTGAGAATTGAATCAGTAGCATGTCGTTAATCAAGCTGAAGATCATGAATAAGGATTGCGGATTTACGTTATGTGCTCGCAGTTGTTGCCGGCAGCAGTCTGCAAAATCTAGTCATTCCAAATTGCTATCGATGCAGAGGTGTGACTTTAATACAAACACTGCATTGATGTCATTTGTGTTTTAGGCATTTTTCATGAAAAGAAATGTGTGATACAGATACATTAGAGGTATAAATGTCTCTGTCGCAAACTGAGAATTGGAGGCGGCTCTTTAAATAACATCTATTGGATTATATTTGGATCAGTTTGTTCAGTCAATACACAACAGTAAATCTTGAAAACGCTCCTTCAGGATGTTATTGAACAGGGGAATTGGATCTATAGAAATTCCAGCAGGGTGTGTGTGCTATTTATTATCACCTCCAAGCTGCACTCTGTGTCGATATGGTCAGTGTGTTACAGTACATTCCGTAAAAATCTAAATAGTGTGTTTGTCCCAACCCGCCCTCCAGACCCTGTTCCTATTCAACGTTGCCAAATTGCCACAGTGAATCACGCTTTGTTTGTATGTGTCTGCTCTGGCACGGTAGGCCATACGTGGAGGTGTTATGTGGAGGTTGGGGCAACAGGTAACTAAAAAAGGAGACAAATTGAGGAAATGTTTGAGCATTGGCACTGTGTTACAAAGTGGACTGAATCATTGTTTCTTTATGTGGTTTAATGACACAAAAATGGAACAAATTTCAATAAATGGGGCATTTTCAACAATGACATCAGCATCTTAAAATTGGATATCTGATTTTTGACAATGCGACCTCAGGCTGAGCAGTCAAATAATGATCATTATTTTAGAAACTAACTGCGGCAGTTCTTATCCTCAACTTCTGAATGATTTTCTCTTTTCTGCGAATCCACCCAAGTAACTGCAGCGCTGAAAAGAGCCATCATTAAAGAATTCCCTTTATAGGAATATTTGTAAATAATATGTGTACAACCTGTGTCCACTGCAAATGTACACACAAATGACATCATACACAGTGGCATTTGATAGGTCAGTTGAGGCTTTGTCCTGGAGAGACAAGGTACTGAAAAAAGGCTCTAAATACTATAAGTCCAACTGGCCCAAAAGTCTTTATGTTAGTTAGTGTAATCACCTGCAGGCTTTAGTCCTAAATTAAGCCTCAATCCTCTCATTTAACGCACTACAAGAAAGTGAAAAGGCATAGTTTTCTATTCCTTTAACAACACCACTCAAATGTACACCACTCACCCTCACGCACACATAGACATACACACTGGTGTCACACAAGGGTATACTTTCACAGATGGAGTGAAGGAGGAGAGGTCAGGGGTCAATGTCACGGGGGGATTGACTGGGCCTGTTCAAGTGGAAACAGAAAAGAGTGCCTTTCAAACACACACCGAGCATCTGTTCAAAAGTATATCCACTGTGTATTCTATTATTCTTGAACACTCAGTGTCGAATGTGCCACCAGGTTCAAAGCAGCATTGATATGGAAATGAACAAACACTACAGTATATATTCAGCCTGGTTGTCGGCCCACGTGTGACAAACAACACATCGTAAACAACTGGAACATAGGTTTTGGTCACACCTTAGCCGAGCTGTCATTGCAGTTTGTCATGGGAGAGGAGAGAGACCTGCTCATTGTACACCTGCTGTCTATTTTAAGGGAACAGACGAGCAGAGAATCTCACACCCAAAACAAGTGACGAGAAGTAGTTTATTTTTGTCCGTATTATCACATTGTATACAGTTAAATGTCATTATGGGGAAACTTTGAAAGAACAATGGACAACAGTTTGACCATTTGGTATGTTTTGATCTGTTGACAGCTTTGTCTGATTTTTTTTTTCCTTCTTGATATTTGACTGCCGGGGTTCACTTTTGTCAGCGCACCTGTCAAACTGTCACATTATTGAGCTCTTTAAATGAGCGGCGGTGAAATGTTCAACTTGCATTCATGCTTATAGTTTTATGCTAATGACATAAAGCTGAACAGCGAATTAGCTTTATCGCATTTTATTTGTGCAAGATAACTAAATGGAGGTTGGTTGATATGAACTTGACAGTCTTCCCTGTACAGTTAGATCATGCAGCAATACGGTTTTATTAAAGGCATGGCAAAACATCAGCATTAGACAGGCCCACACATATTAAATGAACAGTGGAGTTTTTCTTGATAAAGAAATAGGAAATAGTTTATTTTTCCAACAAAGTCTTGGTCAGAAACTGATTCATTCTCTGAATCTTGTTTAGGATTTGTCCCGAGGGTCCAGAAATGAGTTTAATCCTCTGCCTTTATTCTATTTGGGAAGCACACAAACAAAGGGGACTGATTTGCATCCTTTGAGATGCGATCCTCCTAATCAACAACGGATTCCGGTAAATATTGTGGCCTTTTGATAGCCTTCTTCAGTAGAAAAACAATAAAGTACCCCAGTTGTTTGATCCGAATGACTGGTCAGAACGCATGCACGGCGGCAATTATTTCAACCAAGGTTATACCATCATGGTAACTGACAGAAGGTTTCTATGAGCTGCTTCCCTCCAATTGTTCTGCACCGTCTCTGCACTCCACATTTGATTTAGCGCCGTCTAAGAGCCGTGATTTCTACATTCCATTCATTGGAAACGATCGGATTAGCCGCACAACACATTATCTTCGGTCAGCTCAAATAGTCATTATTCACATTGAAGAGACAACCCAGGAAATAAGGGTTTACATGTCGCCCGCCATCGAAGGTGCTCTCATCAACCCTGTTTAAACCGTCTTGAACTGCAGAAAAGTGGGACCGCCGAGCTGAACTCCCTCTCCTTAATGAAAGAGAGCAAAAGGGTTTTTTAGCCATCCCCACAATTAGCCGGAGACACTGAGCCGGGGCACGGCTGGCTCAATTGCCTGAAGTTATTAGCTCGGGCTAATTAAGTTTGCATTATTCTCGTCCCCAACATCAGAATTACTCTTTGCAATTCTCTTGTCATTGTAGGCAGGGCACTCGCCGCCTGACTGCTGGAGATACCCATGAGCCGACCCTCAGAGAGCAATGAGGACATGTCAGGAGGAGACAGAGACACACACAGTGTCCTCAGCAAAGTAAAAAGAAAAACCTTCTCACTGACTTCAAAGGTTCTGCTGGCGTCTCAGAAGGGTTTCGATGGCAAGGGTCTGGGATTTGGATGGTTGAATGATATATGATAAGGGCTGAATCAAAGAAGAGAAATGTGGGGAATAAGGGGAATATTACTCCTTCTGACATAGTTTGTCCAGTGAAATGCTAATGTGAAGCCAGTATACATTTTATTTATTTTTATGTAATTATTGATAAGGTTTTTTGAGATGAAAAACACATACTTACAATGGCTTGTATACTATAATTGGTTTTCTTTTGTTTAACCTCCAAATAACTCAAATTTAAATTAATTTTTTGCTATAGGGATTTAGCATTTATATCTTTTGGGGTTTGGGAGTATACATCATTATAATAAAGCAGGAATGTGGGGTTTGTGACACAGTTTCTACCACAGAGTAGTCGTCAAAATGAGGGAGTGAAGGAAAAGATGTATTGATCCTCTGAAACGAGGGATGATAGGGTTCAGTGGTGGCTCGCCAAGGAACCAGGTCCAAGGCACTTAAGGGGATACCCTTTATAACAACAGGGGTAATACTTTAAGTCCCAAGGTTTAATGTATCTATTCATACGTTATATTTGGAAACAATTGAAAACAATACTTTGAAATGTATAATTGTATACAATATTCTGAGTACTTCTTCCAGCAGTTTTTAATGTTATGGCTGAAGGAGGAGTGAGATGATGTTGATATTGGCAAACATAAACAAATAAAATGAAAATATAAATTATATATTTTATCACGTACTATATTGAAAATGTTCTATAATTCAGTGCTTTTCTTTTTCCAAGTGAAAAACCATTCCCCGGCAGCGACAGTGGTACAACGCGCACATATCTCACAGAAACAAACAAGCCCAGTGCAGAAACATATGTACTGTAAAAAAAAAAAAAGAGCAGCTGTGGAACTGAACAGGAGTCGCAGTGAGCTGAGAAGCCAGCTAAAATAAACACTGTCTTTTTACTTCACACAACTCTGGTAAAAGCTCATAGCCCTTTATTAATTCATCGGCCTTTACTGCGTTTTTTGGATGACTCTAGGTTGGCCTGTCAGTGCGTCTCGAAGAATAAATAAATTAAAAGCAGTTGCAACCGGAGCTCTTGACACGGTTGACTGTAACAATGTGGCCCTGAAATCTGTTTTTATCTCCTTAACAATGACTTCAGCTCCTGTTTTTAAAAACAACTGAATAGCCAGTGGCCACATTTACCGCCATATTAGTTGCTACAGCTACATGTCAGATATTCTCCTGCTTTTTGTATTGTAGTAACCAGCATGCAGGATGAAAGAAAAAAGGCCATTTAAAACTGAATGGGAAACGGATTTCATCTAATTCGTCTAATGCATCCTGATTTAACTCTAATGGACGCAAGTCGGAGTCAGTGTATGAACGGCAGTCACACCTTTCGCTATTAAAACAGGTGAAACAAAATGAAAATGTGTGCCATATCTCTTTGAGCCCATCATCATAAGGCCAAGCCTTCAACCCAGTGACACTCTTGCCTCATGTTCTGTTTTGCAAAAAGCTACAGTAGACATTTTAGCACCTGAAGCAAGATAGCAACCTATTTATTTGGATCAAGCGTAGGCCAACATGTGATGGTGCTATTGTTGCTTGCTGCATGCATGGTGGTTTACTGTCATGAATGTTTTGTGTATATACAATAGGCATGTACATACAAAAAAAAAGTGGGAATACTGAGGAATTACAAGAACACTGTCGGTGCGTCTACATGACAGAAGCCTTCAGTGAATGCCCCCCCCACACACACACACACACACCCCACACCCTACCCCTCAACTACCCAGTTGCCAGGAACATTTATCAAAAGAAATCAATGAGGATCCGGCGGATAAAAAAAAAAAAAAAAAACAGGTAATTATGTTGTGATTTTTACACTAACCCTTCACCTTTTTCTACAGGCCTGTATGTCTTCGGTATTTTGTCGGCATAAGCCCATATCACATCAGACAGACAGATTGATGACACACACACACGACATGAATCACTAAGTTTAGGATAATACTCTGCTGTAGGACAGACTATAGTGAACCTGCCATTTTGTTTTCTGTTCTTTATTGTAAATGCATTTCTGTCATTCATCTCCGCCTCCACCTCATTCAACCTGCTGTCTCGCAGGGTCAGACTCCCTTCGCTTAATTGCTCAAAAATACATTATTATTGTGATTGTGTGAATTCGTAGCCCAGGATGAATTTTAAACCGTTTATATCTTTATGGCATTGCTTCGCAGCCACAGACACAGATTATCTTTGGCTTCTTGAGCGACTTGCTTTCAATACTGATCATATCCCGTAACATTTACAGATTGCTAGCTTTTCTGTGGAAGGTGTTTTTGTATTGAGGTAATAGCGTTTGAATCTTTTATCTGGCGTGTGTGTGGGTGATGTCATTTTGGCAATTTTCATTTCAATCCAATCCAAATGTTTGCAACAAAAATTGAGAAGAAGAAAAAAGGGTGACAGACAGAGTGATTACAGGATCAAACCTGAATCTGTTGAAATACTTTTTGGCAGAAGTACAAAAGGGTCTCAGGCTCTTTAACAGTTTATTTGATATGGTTGGAAATCCCCCTCCAGCGCTCAAAGCCGACAATGTGAACTCTTAACTTTACAGTCATTGTCTCATTTCACAGTCAAAGTACAAAAGAGATTGAGGCCGAAAAAAAACCTCCTGATGTGCCACAGGCTGAATAGTTGAATACTCAGGATTCTGTGTGGATGCTGTTGGAGATGTTTCCTTTCCATGAATCCTAACAGTGTTTTTACCTGAAGAAAAATCTGACCTTCGTTGTGTCAAACAATGGCTTTTTCGAAGTATCATCTGCCATCCTCTATGAATCTCATACAATCTCATGCAGCTCTCATCCGAGGACACACTACAATACTAACATTTATATTCTGTATATGAGCAGACTTCATTGTAGCAGCCATCTCTAAGGACTTTTGTTTTGCTCTAAGCTGTGCAGCGGGTTTGAGAGGATTCTGGTATTTTATTGTAAGGACACACAGAAGCTGCACAGCTCGAGGTGCCAGTAGCTTTGGCAGCAAACAGTGGTGAGGCTTGAGTGGTTTAAGAGAGGTTGGACGTTCCTGTTTACACAACGGTTGCCACCGGACATGTAACCCTGTCCTATGCTTCATATAAGGACCGGTAGCAAAGATAAGATAATATACCTTGGATATATTTTGTGAGTAAAAGAATGGCACTACATGGTCTTTCTTTTTATTATAGTGGAAAATAAATGAAAATAAGTGATCAGAGCATGGTCAAAATGGAATCCAAGATACTATAGCATACGTCAGTACTCCAATCAATGTTTGGTCCGCTTGACAAAAAGTCCGGTGCGAAAGCAAACCAAACAAATGAAAAATGCAACAATGTTGCTAATTCACCCCTGAATCAAGATTAGCCTACCGAACTATAGGGCAGAGTTTGGCTTTTTAACACAAGTTGTAATTATGTAAAGACAAGACAGAATGAAAACGGTTTAGAAATGTTAAGAATATAAATCAGATTTTACTAATTACAAATTATTTTGAACAAACTGAAATGATATGTAATAATTTCCTGGTGAATCAGACACAATACTTTATGGCAGGAGAAGTATAAGACGTGTGTGTGTGTGTGTGTGTGTGTGCTTATGTGTGTGCGTGAGATGCGAGTATGCATGCCTGCATGCGTGTGTGTTATGAACCATTTGTCAGTGCAAAGAAGTTCACCCCACCCCCCCTCCCCTTCCCTCTAAGAACATAAGCATTGTCTCATCAGCTCTTTTCAAATCATCCACATCTCAGCGAGACAACAGGAGGCTTGAGTTGGCCTTGCAATGTGTCCTGGCAACATGTATAATCTATGAATGAGTCATCTTGATCTACAAACATCATAAAAACGCCTGCCTGTACTGCAGTATGAGCACACATCACTGATGCCACAGGGACACTTCCACAAATGATCCTGCTATGGATCCCTGAGCTGCTGCCCTGTGCTGCCCCCTCGCTCCATGGTGGTCCAGCTCTCCAGGGGAAGGTGTCCTGCATGCCCGCTCACTTAATCCAGGGCCTGCCATAGAGACTGACAGCTATAGGGACTTCAACTGTGTGACCTTCCATTCTGAGTACATATCCCGTGTGAATCAATCCTATAGCCCCGATGTACTCTGTCATCTTCTCGTCATCGGGTGTCCTCTAGCGCCCGCTCCCCCGGGACTCATTTGCCTCACTGTAAGTACCTTTGTCGATGTGTGTTAGACAGCAGTGCTGCACTGTTTGTACTATAAGCATGGAGACCAGTAATGTGAATTTGAGCTGAAAATAATACCGCTCCCTGCTTCAATCTGTCTGTCTTTAAACTGCCTTGGTTGACCCTGTTGGCTGTGGCTTCTCTCCTGCTCTGATGAAAGCAGGAGCCATGCCATGCCATGCCATGCCGGGCTGGAGTCTCTCGCCCTTCAGCACCTGGCTGTCACACACCGGTGATGACTCTCTCCTCCCAGCGCTTAGAGCTTAAGATGTTTCTCTTTCTCTCTCTCTACTCTCTCTCTCTATCGCTCTTTTTCTTTCTCTCTCTTTCTCTCTCTCTTCTCAGGCGGCAAAGAGGGAGTAATAGTTTGCTCAGCAGACGAAGAAGTTGGAGACGAACAGCGGAGACAATATAAAGCGACTGAAACATGAACTTGACACAATGAGGCCTGGCCCTATTGGTGTTTGGAACAAGAGATCGTATGGTCCATTGCCCGCACCCCATCCTGTCTGCTCATACACCTTGCTGCTTTATTCCTACCATATTACTGTGTGTCTGTCTGTTTAACTCTTGCGCTGCTGCTAGCGCTTCCTTAAGACCCTATAACCAGTTAAGTATATATAGCTTGTGTGACATCATGTGTTCTGTGTATAATACAACCTGCTGGTCATAACCAATTGCCCCTCATGGGATAAACAAATAAAGTACTTTGAAATGAATTAAACCACCGCTTTCTGTCCGCATCATATGAATACTGAAGCACAGCCGTGGCTCAACACAATTGGCTGATTGCAGCTAGATTCCTCTTCAGTGGCAAGCGTGTCACAAGTAATAACATCATTTACACAAATTGCTACTGTATCTTGTCCATTTATGCAGACAAATCCGGGTCTTGAACTCGCTTGGCCGCCATGATTTTCTCAATACCAAACTAATCATGACGACGGATGCTGCGTCCTTCAGGCATGGATTGTATGATGTATGAAATCAGCGAAAAACACTTTCCATTTTCAACGGCAGAGAGCTTGTTTTTGCCAAAGCTCATCTCAGCTGCACCAGATGATGTGAATCTCGAGGTCCCTCGCTCGCCAGTCTTTTTTGAGGCAACAATCACTGTAAAATAGAAAAGTTGATTTCACCTCACATCGGCCGTGTCCTTCAGGATCCTCCTAATAGTTTGTATGGACTAAAAGGTTTCTGAACGGTCCAAAGCAAAGGAATCATTAAATAAATAATTGAGTCTTTTATATATTTTTCATGTTGTATTTCCAACATTATTTCTGGACCTACAGCTGTGTGCTTTCAATTACATTTGTACCACTTGCACGTGTGAAGAAGAAGAAGAAGAAGTGCTAAAAGACATGGCACTAGCCTCAAGCGTTTGTACATAAAGTCATCTTTCTTCACGGAGAGAGAGAAAGGAAAAGAAAAAAAAATCACATACACATAAATAATGCATTGTTGTGAGTTGTTGCAGAGCACTCAGCGAGAGGGAGAGCCAAGCAAACGCGACATATTAGAAACATTCCGGTTTGTTCTCGTTTTCGCCCGAGCTCTCACGACATTGAGACTATTTGCACACATCCGATGCTGCACAAGAGGCTTCTGTCAGAGTTATGATACCAAACAAGTTCAAGCCAAAAAACGCTCTGAGACACAGTACAATGAATTATGTCTAAACATGCCACTCGGTATTCAACAAACGGACACTTTTGCCTGGTCTTCACCTTGTCTAGAATCAATACACCAACAGAGTCGGGCTGTTGTGTCACAAAGTACATGAAACAGAAAAAGTGCTGTCATTTCGCCTTGATAGTTTATAGTTCTCTTTATATTCATGTGGCTATGACTAGTAGAAATGTGTGAAGACTAACATTTAATGCCCTGGTTATTGGCATTAATAAACTGTACATTGTTAATTATTAAATTGCCTATTGCGTGTAAAAAATGTAAAATAAACAACTAACATGTGATTAACACTTAACAGTATCCATAAACACCCATCGGTCATGGAACTGCATTACCTCATCCCAATCATTACGATAAAGTTTCTAGTCACAGCAGTTTATGATCTGGTTCAGGGAGCTGCAGCCACAGTGTTTATAATGGATGTGGATGCATCCACGGGTGGTAAAGCTCTTCCTCACTCTCTGCTTTATTCCAGCAGTTGCTGCTTTTCTCGAAGGGTGCATCGAAATGTAGGAACACTTTCTCAGTGTGAGTTGGATTTGCTTGGTGAAACTCTTCATAACACCAATGTTCATTACTGGCTAATGTTAAACTTTGAAGATCCCCAGATGGTGGAATTCATTCCCAGTGCTCGGGCTTCATGACCTGTAAATAATACTCCAAACTGTTTTGTTTTCAAAAGCTGAAACAACATATGGGAGCTAAGCTTTTTGAAATTTGTGTCACTTTTCACTGGCTTTAACACAACCACACTATGGAATTATTATATATCATATGTATAATATTTTATAATTAATGAATTCAATTATTAAATGAAATAATTAATATATATTAATTATTTATATATACATATATAGTATATGTGCTGGATCCTGGCACAAGTCTGTACTCACAATACACTGGTGTGCAAACAACAGAGCATTTATACGCTAATAAACTGCAGCGCACCAGGACATCCCACACAGGCAGCGTAGCAAAGGCAACATATTGCATTAATAAAGTGAGCAAGAATAAACTGCTTATAATAAAACTGAAACAATAACATTTTAAAAGAGAACAAGGGAGAAATGTGGAAAATTAGAATTTGATACTTAATGTCAGGCCAAGACACGACACAGCCTGCTGATCCACAGACGCCCATTAAGTATTTTACAAACACCTCGATACACTCAAAAATGCAACATTTATAGCTGCAGTGCCCAAAATAGTGTCTCAGAAAACAAAAGTAAATATAGGGTCAATTTCAAATTAATTAAAGACCCATTATGGCAGCAGGCAGCTACAGCTAAGATGTGCATTTATTTTAATTGCGTGGCCATACTTCACTGCTGCTGCTGCTGCTGCTGATCCACCGCAATTACACCGACATCATTAAGCTATTATTTAGCAGTATAAAACTTAATTACAATATATTTATCATTTATAAAATAAAATATTCAATCAATGCAAAATATATAGAAGGATAAAAAGTAATGTAATCATGTCGTATATTTACATTAATGTCCCAAATAAGTGGAAATCCTTTACCCTATAATAACATAATACATGGGCTTTGCAGATATAGGACTCGGGTCGAAAGTGACAACTCCAGCTAAATTTCAATAGACCAAGTTTGCATATTTGGATTTTTTTCTGATGAAGGTAAAGGTTGACGGTAGAATCCCTCATTTCTTATCAGGGCTCATATGTCATGCTACCCCTTACCACCTTGGGTCTTGTCAGGCCCGTTAAATGGCATACTAATAAATCAGTTATGTTTTGGTTGCCGTATTATCACTCGTTGCAAACTTTGAGCAGTGTGAGTGATATTTTTGGATTTCTCTGCACAGTAATTTGTAAGAGTCTCTTTAGTATGCAGGTGTAGTTATGTTGGATATTAGAGCAGTGGCGGCTCCTGACAATAATCTCAGGGGGGGCAATTGTTGCCATGATGGGAAATATGACCCAAAATTAACCTAAATCAGATAGCATATGACAATGTCATATTGCATTTAACTGTTTGTTTTTCCTGTTCATCTGGCATAACCACTCTGGCAACATTAGACAAGCATTGCACTGTACAGTATTTTTGGAAATTAAGTTAGTTAATTTCTTGAATAAAATTATTTTAGCTCTAAAATGATTTAATTATCCGGCTGTGGCCATCACAGATAACTTGTCATCTACCAGTGTGCTCCTCAGATAGGCTTCCTTTAAAAGTTAGGAGACAAAAATGGATGCTGGCATAGCATGTGCAACATTAACAGTGCTAATCATCACATTGGTTTGGGTTACTACTGTCTACAGCACTTGGTAGGCGGGTTTATGTCGGACGGTGAAAGCAGCTGTCAGCTAAACGACGATCAACAGCTGATCGCCGTTCAATAGCCGATCAGCTGTTGAACGGCGCTGGCTCGTATATGCAGATTGATGTTTAATGTTTGTTTTACCTTTTCTGAGAGATGATGCATAGGGGTGACACCCAAAGTTATCCATGCGGTCTCTGTGCTGCCATCAGGATGGATAAAAAGCCAGTATACAGTCCATATCATCATGCAGCGGCAGCAGGACAGAGCGTTAGCGCATTAGCATCCTGCTAGCCTCATTAGCCGTTCAAACGAGCCCCGTGAAAATCCGCGTTTATAAGATCCCCCAATCCATCTTGGTAGATACTTGCTTGATGGTTACATTTTGTCTGGGAAAGACCTAGTCCGAGTCCGATCAAGTAAGTAGCTTGCCAGCCTAGCCTGAGTTGATATAAAGTTGTGTTGGTCTTGAATATGACCGCTCTGGGCTGCATACTGGACATGTGACTGTATCAGTCACTGTAATTGGTTTATTGTTTACTGTACGTATGACGACAACACGTTAGGGCGAGCACCCCCGGAACCCATAGAGATTGCATTGCGAGGCTTGCAGTTTGAAAAAAAAAAGTTTTACATTGATGTCTATGAGAGCGCTGGGGGCGATTTTCAACCAGCCCGACATCGCCCCAGAGTGACGGTACAGAGCACAGACGCTGATTGTACAATGATATTCAGACTTAGATGCAGGTAAAAACTGTATTGAAATCATAAATTATGATTATTAATACAAAAAAAAAAAAAAAACATCATTATTATTCATTATTATATTTTCGTTTTTTGCTGATATGGCTCAAGGAGGGCGGCGCCCTATCGCCCTCTATGGGCGAGCCGCCACTGTATTAGAGTAACTTTTACACTTCAGGAATCAGAGAGAGAGAGAGAGAGTTCCTGATCCAAACTTAGCCTGAGCTCAGGGCGGGCCATTACCAGCACAATGATTCATCATTTCATAGGATACGTTTATGTAAAGGATAATATTTGAAGACATAAATCCACTTTCAGGGTCCTTAAAACTTCTGCATATTGTGCAAAAGGGCCAACCTCCTCTATTCTAGATTAACCATCTATAGTTGTGTCTGCCTTTCACTGGCAGTTCACATCATTTTACATACATTCTGAGCTTGTCAATGGATATATAACAGGTAAGTCTGGTTCATAGGAGCACATTGTAGGGACACACAACAAATGTTCCTTCCAGTGAAAGAAATCTGCTTTTTATTATGATGATGTTGCAAACCTCCCCGTTTACATTCACGCACGTGCACACGCACGTGCACACACACACACACACACACACACACACACCTACCCACACACACACACACATGTGGAAGACATCAATGAACATAGAGTGTACAAGGGCTGACAATAACAAACAAAGTGGGCGGATTTAAACATCTAACCTGAACTAACATTTTAAATGAATCAAAGTGATTAACCTGACAAAGATGAATATGATGAAACATATAAACCTAATCTACAATGAATGAAAGTGTGTTCCAGTATTTTCTGTAAATGGCGAATGAAGCTATAAGAAATCATTTAACTCATCAAATTAATACTCTCAATAGACAAATTTAGCATATTAGCGGACTTCACAGACACACATGATGAGAACTTGCTGTTGATGAAGGTTAGTTTTGAATTAAATCCCTAAACCAAGTAATAATTTTAGCTTATATCCAAATATAGTTTTGGATATAAAGCACAAAGCATTTCCAACAGAAACACACACACAGCTGTGAGCCTTTGGGTCAAATGAAGATCTGAACTCACAGTTTGACCTTTTACATTTGTTGCTTAAACATAATACCTTGAATTTCCATTTTCTTTCTAAGTTGAACCAGTTGATATTGTTTTACAGTGTAACGTTTGAAATGAATTTGTGGATTCCACCGAGGGACCGACGGAACAGGACTAAAATCTTGTGAAACCGAGAGAAAAACACAAAGCCTTTCTTGTTAATCAGAAAAAAGGGTCTAATTCTGTATTCAAAACTGTGAAGCTATGCTAAATCACTGTCGAGTCAGACAGACGGGATCATGTATGCCAACCTTGTCTCCTTGTTCCTTTGCCCAATTACGTTGGTGGTGGCAAACATAAAACGCTGCCTGGATTATATAGTCAGTCACAGGCAAGGTTGGAATCACAGGGACATGGATGGTGGCCGAACAATGTGCACAACTTTCCCATCTGTGGTTGGATTTAGGCAACGTCATATAACATAACCATAAAAGCATGTAATAATGCTGTAGTAGTCTCTACCACTGGCTACTGTTGCAAGATTGGACATCCAGTATCAAAATTTTTGCAACATGTCCGATCCATTTATTCACAACATTTTCTCAGATGATGTAATCAGTTCTGCAAAGTGTGTTCCTTTATATTGTGTATATGAGACATAAAGTGTCATATCTGGGAGACAGCGGGTTGTGAGAAATAACAGTAAATAACCCGATTCTGAAACAATGTGCAGGACAGAAGGGACAGTAAAAGAGTCTGACTTGTGATTAAAAACAAAACAATAGCCGCGCTGCTCTGTTTTTTTCTTGTTCGGGCTGGCTGCTCCTGTGTTTTTAGCCTGACAAATCTCCTGTGGAAATTATGCGACAGGCGAAACAACACCGAGGTATGTTAGTCACAGCTAGTGGAGTGGCCCCTCTGGTGAACCAAACCAGTGAATGGATGAGTTAGATATGTTGAGTCATTTCATTGTAAAACCAAATGAATCGGTTTGCTTTCCGCCGGCTCACGGATTCTTCACTCATTATGTCTGACCATCTGCTGCACGAAACAAACACGGAATGGTCACAATATCTACAGGTGCACAACGGTGGGAGAACACCAACGATTAGTGTCACAACCCCCCCCCCCCCCCCCATCCATCCATCCATCCATCCATCTATCTATCTATCTATCTATCTATCTATCTATCTATCTATCTATCTATCTATCTATCTATCTATCTATCTATCTATCTATCTATCTATCTATCTATCTATCTATCTATCTATCTATCTATCTATCTATCTATCTATCTATCTATCTATCTATCTATCTATCTATCTATCTATCTATCTATCTATCTATCTATCTATCTATCTATCTATCTATCTATCTATCTATCTATCTATCTATCTATCTATCTATCTATCTATCTATCTATCTATCTATCTATCTATCTATCTATCTATCTATCTATCTATCTATCTATCTATCTATCTATCTATCTATCTATCTATCTATCTATCTATCTATCTATCTATCTATCTATCTATCTATCCATCCATCTATCCATTGTCTATACCAGCTTTTTTTTCTCTGCTCAAAATGGAGCTGTATGCACTGGGTGAAACGCACAAGGGAAACAAGCTGGGACAGGTCAGCAGTCTAGCAGTAGGCTAACACACTTCACACTCATATTCACACATGTGGGAAAAAGTCAAAGGCTTTGCAGTCGGTCTGACCCGCATGTCTTTGGATAGCGGGAGGGGGAAACTGCAAGACCCAGAGGAGAATGCCTTGCGAAGTCAAGTCGAGTCAAGTTTTGTTTGTACGGCCCAATAACATCAAAAACATCCAACAAGGGCTTCACACAGGCTGCACCACGGCAGCTGTTCCCTTCCACAACCCAGTCCAAGCTCTCACATAAAGACGAGGGAAAAATCTGAAGAAGAAAAAAAGAATAGGAGACCTCAGGACTAACAAATTCAATGAGAGATTCCCACTCCCCTCCCTCTGACAGCAGCCCGGGTGCAATATGACTTATAGGAGAGTATAAAGAAAGACATTGTTGTAACTGTTAATAGAAATAGAAATGCTATGTTTGCAGCCTGGATGTTCTCTTTGTGCTACGTCACATTTTACAGTTAGGTTACCACCCAAGTCGTCGACAAACCTAGCGGTAAAAGACTATCATTAATAAAGAGGATTAATTTGTCCCCCACTGTGGGGACTGGGTATTCATCTGTGTGATAATGGCTATTTGTAAAGTATATATAAGGTTAGGCTATTATAAGGTTTTTACTCCTTGAGAATCTCTGTATAGGTTCTACTGTATGTAGAGCAGTGACATTAAAACGTTTATTTTTTTATGTTTTTCATCATAGTTTGCATTGTATATGAGAACACATCACAACCTAATGCAGCAGCGGTAAAATATAATTGACAGACTGAAGTATATCTACTGTATATTATACCTGGATACAATAATTGAATTATTATTCAATGTTTACTCATATTCTCTATTTTTAGGATATCATTGCACATGTGAATGTAAAAAAAGAAAATGCTAACCAAAAATGCTGAGGTGGACTAAGCCATCACTGGGATGATGAGGAAAACATGTACACTTTATTTTACCAAACAATTTCCTACACATTTTACAGTGTAGATATAAGCAATGATGATATCCTATAATTGTACAATATGCTGCTTGTACCAAACACACTTTAAAGAAAGGGCACATAATCTCACCTGGTCACGGTCAAGAAGTATAAATAGCTTTTGGTTCCACGGCAGGCTTTTGCTTGAGGGAGAAGGCACAGGTGAATAACCTAAGCGAGACAACATACATCGCTCAGATTCCCATTGCTTAGCGTATACCATCCAACTATAGACAACAGGCATGCCTGCTTATTTATGTTTGTGAAGGACTGACTTCCATGTACAGATTAGTTCTCACACGTTGCTCAAGCAGAAACACAAATACACACATAGCATGACACGAGACGGAGGATTATCTTCCCAACATAAACAACATTACGTGCCTTGGATTTTACCAAGTAGAGAGAAAGTCCCTCAGAAGTGGTTGGATAAAAACAAAATAATAAGTTTTCTGTAGCTATATGAAAACTTGTGGATCAATAGATTGGCGTATATCTTCACAGCAAAGTACTTTCATATCTATACCAGCATTGCCATGGATTCGAAATCACGAATAGCTCATTGAATATTCTTATGAACATGTATATACACAGCATGGTTCTGTTCTCAGCGTTAACCCTCAATTATTCATGTTGTGATCAATGTTGTTGTTGCACACAGCTGGAGGTAAAATATTCAGTAAAAGTGATGACATTGAGAACACTAGCGAAGCAGTTCAATGTAAGGAAATATGTTATTTATTCACTCTGTGTTAAGAATCTTAGGTGTGTGTTGAGTGCATATGGATAGGCATTTCATGCTGCCTGATTAAAAAATAAAATATTTAAGTTCAACCATGTGTTTTCTGAAAACACATGGTTGAAAGTAGAGCACTATACACAGCAACAGAATCCCATTGGTAATATACTTTTCTTTTTCATTCTAATGCACGGCTCTACAGGCACTTAACAGCCTGTGCATGAACTCTCTCGAACCTGTTAGCAAACAGTTGCTCATGAGTCCAATGTTGACTCTCATTAAGCTATTGTCTCTTCCAAACTAAATCCTGGGGGAATTATCTGTCTCTTTAGCGACTCAGTGCTTCACTTTGTTCATCAGCTTGAAGGTGTGCAGGTTGTGTAAAGTGGGTTTTTAGAGCTTCTCCACTAGAAACAACTTATTACTATTACGTCAAAAAAAAACTGCGCTACCAAAACTGTAAGGGTTCCAGGCCTGAAAATCCAAAACTATGAAATGAAACTGAACATAAAGCTCAGATTCAGCTTGATCATTTCTCATATTGGCTGCACTTCCATTTCCATTTGATACAGTATTATACAAATATCAATAGTTTCCACTTTAAAGAGTCCTATGTATTGTAAAGAGCCTCACAAATGACTCAACATGTTATGGCTAAAAACACCTCAAATACCCTGCACAATGGTGCAATGGATGAACAGAATATATCAGGTGTCATTGTTTTGTCTGAACCCTTAAATGTGTTCTTCATGCCATTGCAATATCCACTGATCTTCATCTTGTTTGATGTCCATCTTAATTCATCGGGTCCTGTGAGACACGCAGGAGTCAATTATGCAGGCTGTTTGGTACAATTCAGACCACAGGGGGGTACAAGTCCAAAATGATTGAGATAACCTCCCACGGAGCCATATAGCGGTGTCAACTGCTTTGGATGGGAATATGCAGTAATAGGTAGCAGTATTCCCTATACATCAGACAACACCACAGCTTGACAGCAAACTGCAAATTCAAGGTTAAGTAGCAACAGACAATCACTTTGACGTAATTAAAAAAAAATTACAGGGATTTTTTTCTAGGCGCCCTCTGGTCCACTGCGTCTGAGAGTAAAACAAGCGTAGAACTGTAGATGAGAAACGACTTGTTTGCTTAGGGGAGAAGAATGAGGTGCCAGAGCTTTAGACATGACATACAATTACATAAACATATTTTCAAAGAATCACAACCACATAACGGTGTATACTGTATCACGGAGCGAGCAGGATTGTTTTAACAGTGGGCTCTGGAAAAGTTCCACGGACCCCTCGTCCCTTCTTCTGAGGAAGACACTACTCCAGCAAAGCATGTCTAATGGGAAAAATAATGGAGGAGGGGGGGGAAGAGGCTTATTTCAATGAGCCAGGAAATGTAATGCATCTGGCCCAGCAGCTTTGATGGGAGTCTATCAAATCCAATATTAACGCGAGGATTTGAGTGGCCATTGTAGTGTATTTTGTTATGACACATTCTAAGATTACTGTAGTGTGTATTATGTTACTATACATTTTATATTAAGGTCTACTGCTACAGAGGAGACAAAGACAGTCAGCCTCATCTGGCAGGGGGCAAAGTCAGGGATGTCAGCTGCTTGAGTGAGGAAACCCTCAAGGCTGACCTGTAGATCATTCAAATTTCACACAAAGGTGACTGTCATGTGAGTTAATCAAAGACAGTCTGGCTAAGAGTTAGCAGTAGTTTATTGACCCTGGTCATCATCATCATCATCATCATCAGCAGCATTGTCTTAAAAGTTGCTGAATCAGACTTCTTGGCCAACGTGACATATCGCCTCCAGGTGATGATTAAACTCAGATGTCCTCTAGGGGCCAGAGGACAACCTCTGACTCATTAGGGTGGAGCTAGTTAGGGTACACCAATTAGGTGTTAGGAGGAGCAGGGCGTACTGTCCTAAAGAACCAATCAGATCACTTAGATTGGCAGGTTAAAACCAGCCACAATGCTGGAAAAGTTAGGTCTTTTAGGATACAGGAACTTTTCATAGCTTTTAGTTTTATGCATGTACCTCTATTAGTTTTTTGGCTACAAACACTTTAACTTTTTATTGGCTTCGTTTTGACTGCAGGATAAGTTTTGTTGTAAATAAAAGAATTGTTCCTGAGAGCTCCTCATCTGCATTCAACTGTGTCTTCTTCCATCAACTAACTACCGACGCCAGCTTTCTGAGTAAAGGACCAAGAAAATATACTGCACCATTCATGTGTCTCTCCATGCTCTGAGAGAGAACACAGTTGTTCTATTACATGGGTTAGCACTTCTACTAGAGATCACCTGAGACCTGCTGGACAATTCTCCCTCCGTATCCTCTCCCCCGCATTGTCCACTGTTGTGCTAAGTGAAGTGAAGACAAATAAAAAACCCAACAGTATGCGGATGAGACAAGCCCAGAGAAAACAGCCAATAATACACGGTTTCGTCATTAGATACACTTAAGAGCTTTTCATGATGTCATATCAAGAGGCAACAATTGTGGAGCTCCTGTTATGGACAGTGAATGGCGGACTAATATGTCGACATGGTAACAGCGCCCAGGTTGAAGGCATTTTCTGGTAGATTATAGAAGTAGATTATATGTTGAAAACCAAAATATTATAGACAAAATGATTAGGTCCGCTGCTGCTTCTTTTGAAGGAATAGAAGAGACAGTGAGTGGATGCTGTATTCTTTGCCTGTTTGGTTTGAATTGAATTAAAGGAATAATTCGCTTTCTTTTTTTCCCTTTTTGATACCACTCTCACGAATGTCCATTTTAGCAAATTTGGCAAATATAGTATATTAGAATAGGTTATTTCTTACTTTGTGAAGAATACACTGTGTCCATTTGTCCCAGAAAGGTTGCTATCGTGGCCTGCAGGCTATTTTATGTCTAACTAAATGATATGCCTTGTTAACAGCAGATAATGAAAGGTAATTGCAGTGCACACCGTCACAGGGAAATTATTTCCCTTCTGCATAGCATTCATTTCCCACACGTATTGCTTTCATATTCTATACAGTTGTGTTGAATAAAGCATCTCTTGGAGCATTCAAGGCACAGAATAGAAGGTATAATCAGTGACTACAGGTGTGTCTCCTTTAGCCACATGGCACATCACAACTTCATCGAGCGATACCAGCTAGGGACCCAGCAGGGGTAAGACACGGATCAGCTGGCAACAGTATAGAGCTAGTAATGTACTGTAAAGATGTAGCTGCAACCACAGCTGGTTAGACTATAGTAAAACAACTAGAAATGGGGGAAGCAGAAAGTCTTAAACTGCACTAGATAATACAATCTTCAACAATTACAGCACATTACAGCCTCTGTAATAGACAAACTAGCAAAACATATATACATACATACATACATTCAGACTACTATCTATGATTCAGTTAGTTTTTAAAGTTTTCTAATTCTCCCTAATTGATACCACTTTTATATGTCTACCCTGCACATGAAAATATGAAGTGAGCAGATGGCTAGCTTACCTTAAGAGATCAGTGCCTACCACCACTAA
Organism: Ammodytes marinus; assembly: GCF_949987685.1. Lineage (NCBI taxonomy): Eukaryota > Metazoa > Chordata > Actinopteri > Uranoscopiformes > Ammodytidae > Ammodytes > Ammodytes marinus. The sequence goes on from NC_137220.1 coordinate 9,611,818, forward strand.
TAAAACCTCATTTGTATTTTTCAGGTTTGTTTACAGAATAAACAAATCATGTATAGGGTGTTACTTAATGACTATTAATGATTGATAATTACTTTAGGTGCTGGTAGATGGATTTTATAACCATTGGACATATTAATCAGTTGATATCATCTCTCTACTGTTAATCACACACAGAGAGAATTGGGATAGACCAAGCGTTCCAACATGATGAAAACAGTCTGGGCAACACATGAGTGCCGGTGTCAAAGGCTGTCTGGGTGCAGTGCAGCGCATGCAGAGCTTTGGAGCTCCTGGAAGGCAGCGGGGCAGTGCAACTCACCAGCGATTGGTACGTGGCAGACATCTTGGCCAGGGTTATGACTTCAAACATGTAACGGCCCCAGCAGCACCAGGCCAAGGGAACTGATTGCTCCAATTACACACCACAGTCCCCCTTGACACATGCAACGGTCTATTGGACTGGACTTTGGGTAGTGGTATGTTGCTATATGGAGCACCGGGGGCCCCCACACACCATCCCTCCGCCAATCTGTATTCTGCTTGAACCCGCCGACATCTCCTTTTTAACACCCCTTGCTTTCGTTTCAAATTCTGTTCAGACCGGGGTGTTTTTGGCTCGCCAACATAGGTGATTGGCACCTTCTCTCTGAATTTATAACAAAATCAATTCTCTAACATCATTCCCGAGCACATCAATCTGAGAGAGAGAGAGAGAGAGAGAGAGAGAGAGAGAGAGAGAGAGAGACGCTTTCTACCCCTCCACCCCCTCCCCCCTGCTTTCAGCTTCACAAGCACAGAGTGGTTAAAGACAGAATCCCTCAGTATATACTTACCCGTATCATCTGGGAGAGCCGTGGCAGAGAGCCGCCGCTCTAATTGGCAGTGTCAAGTAAAATGCACAAACCGTCCTAGGAGCCAGCAGCAGCATCGGGAATCACCTTGTTAATTGAGGGGCCGCAGTCAAGAGATTGACTAATTGATCAAGGCCTTTTACAGAGGTAGATAATTCATGGCAGCAACACCGCGCAAAGGGAGGAGCCTTGTCAAACATGATTCATGCGTCTCTTGGAAGTCAGCCGGTCTCCCTGGTCTCTTTTGTTTTTTTGCGTGGGCCCCGGTGTGAAGGAGGGGATTGTATCATCAGCACCGCCCAGCCAGTCGCGTCTTCCTTCTAAATCAGCATTAAGAAGGTGTGAGGCTGATGTTGATAGGTTGCTACAAATGATGCAGTGTTGTATGTCTGTATGCTTCCCCAGATGGCTGCATGCATGCTGCACTCCCCGAGCACCATCAAGGTACAGGGTACAAGATGTATGGTGGTGTTGAAATGAAAAGCGTGAAGGGACCCCAAGTCATGGCGGAAATGTCTCCATCACGCCGCTAGAGAAGTAATCATGCCCCTGTGTGTACTGTACTGTGGTGGGAGAAAAAAAATAGTAAATGTGTGGAGACAATGCAAAAGCTTACAAATTGAAACACCTCCGATGAGATCAGTGGACTGAGTTAGTCCACTTTGTCGAGGCGTGAATAATATCTGAACTCAACTGTGTGGCCTTTCGTTACAGTATTCATGTGAGGTATGGATGTGGTATGGACGGATGGCATCGTGAGTGGGATCCAGGGGCGCAAGGGTAAACATAGCTGCGATGGACCATACTTTATGTGATGCAGTGGGCAGATGGATGAGAAAAAATAGGTAACATGGATAAATGGAAGCAAGCAGATTATACAGTAAATGTTAGACACACACTATTGAAAAATAGATGAAAAGGGAGAATAAAGCTGCTGTTATTTTGTATTTTTCTCATTGTTGAATAAAAAAATCCAATTTAAATCTCCAAAATGACAATCCTACTAAAAAGGGTTTCAGCCAAAGCCTGATGTAACAAATTGCCCAGTGCCATAAATCTCCAGTTCTCCAGAAACAATTAAAAACTCATTATCGAACCACCCGGTTGCAGTACATGACATGTTCCTTATAACAATGAAATGGCCTCCGCAGTTCACTTTGAGCCAATCCCATGGACACCATCTTAGACTATTTGCCAGCCATTAAGTCCTCCACATGAAACAACAAAGTGTGTCACCTCTGGAACCACCCATACCTCTACTTCTGCACTACTTCACTAATGTTAGGGGAGCTTTGTCACCATGGTTACAGTAATAACTATGTGGTTATGGAAAACTTGTAGTAATTCTCAGAAAGAACATGTTAAATGTTCTGTTGGCCCTGACTTTGTTGCACTTTAATACCGCCACCTGGCTTCCAATATTTTGCTGCCGTCTTATATTTGCATGGCTGCTGAAAGGCTTTGTCCCTTCAGCATAAACGTATGTCATTTTGGGGCACTTGCTGAATTTACAAGGATAGTTTCCACCGGTGCATGAAATATGTATAAATGCACAGCTGAAAATAGTCCCGAACTAATCTGCTGTTTAGTCCTGTTTGCTAAAAACTACAGTGCCCAGCTGTTTTAGGAAAAACACTTCTCCACAAGGAAGCGTGAGTCTGAGTATGAGTGTAACAATGCTATAGCTCAAAGGGTGTGTACTGGACTGCAAAACAGTGGGGTACACAGCTGTGTTGCAATAACCACCAAACTTGTTTACGTCTGCCTGTCATTTGAACAGCAACATAAGCCAGTGTGTAACCCAGTGAAAGTGTATATCCTATGTTATAAATAAATATGTTATATAACACACAGAATATACACTTTTGGCTAATATTTGTATTTCTAAAACAAGCAATGGCATTTCATTTTGTAGCCCAGTCTCTCTCTTGTAGTCCACATGGGGATCATGTGTAGCAAAACAACCACACATTTAATGGCTAACGTGATACAGACAATAAGAAAAAATGTGGAATAATAACAATTTATTTTATGAATCATAAGGGAACTTTGGTATATTGCAATGGACATAGGGGAATTAAGATCTGCCCATGGTAAAAAATAATAATTTAGGTGTGTTGTTTGCAAGTTGCAAAATCTGTATCATTCTATTTTTTTCCTGAGAAGCAACATCCACTGTTTATATTTTCCTCCCGGAGGTGAGAAGAGTTGGCGGCTCTCTGAATTAAATTTTGTGAATGTCTCAGGGGAATCCAAACAAAATAGATTTTTGCATAGTGGTTATTTAGGAGTGATTCCTACTAACTTTGTGCTTAAATTATTGGTAGATCCTGCATGTATAAATATTTTCTCTCAAAGCTGTGCATACACAAGTGTGCATCTACTTAAGTAGTTAATTAGTTATTCAACAGTTGTTTTATTGATGATTGATATTCTTTGTTTTTGGTGAAGTGTTGTGTCTCTATAATACATGTATTGGTAGTTGGTGTAGCGGCTTCCCAGTTAGCCACTAGGTTGTATGTCGGCCGGTGTTACTGACGCGTGCCGTAGCCTCTAGATTACAGTTAAAACTTACGAATGTCCACTCGTTCCTTTAGAGTTTATGATGCTTCTTTATTCACCAACACAACTGAAGGTTAGACTTGAACATACAACTTTAATTCACTGTTAACCTGTAAGCTCCACAAGCACGGTCGAAAACTGTTTTGCCTCCCGGCATGCAAGCACCTGGTGTTCATGCTACGCAATTAGTAACCTTGCATCCGGTACAGTCCTGCAACCAGGCAGTCAAGTTGTGCATTTACCAAACAATGAAATTAAACTAAGGAAAGGATAAATGGCTCTTACAGTTGGTGTTTATAGTGTTTGCTTTGCTTTGATTAAAGTTACATTAGGTTAACAATGACCACACGTGACCACGCGTGCAAGCTTATCATGATGTCTGATGCCTTTGGTGCTGGCATAGAGTGGAGGCATGTTTCATCATTCCTGTTGTCACAGAGCTTGAACTTGGACACAAGAGATTCTCAGAGAAATGAAGCGTTTCAGTCACAATGTATTATGTGTTGTTTTCTTTTGTTTTTCTTTGTTTCTCTCACGTCTCTGTTCTGGAAGAAGAGTTCCCAATTGCATTGAAAATGACTTGAGGTGAACAGCTTGAAGTATTGTGTTGGTTTCACACAGGCATCCCTCTGCTACTGCATTAACATAATGAATCTCAATATTTCAATGTAATACTTCGGATTAGCATCAAGACTAGAGTCATATCAATGGAGAGGCATAAGTTTGTTGTACCAGATAGACTATAGTAGTCAGATAGACTATAGTAGTCTATCTGAGCTCAAATACCAGCTAGGGAGGCGTGCCAAGTTCGCCTGGAGACATGAACTGCCAAGATTATTCCACAACCTACAACTGAAGGATTCATCTCAGTGTTTCAACAGCTGAAACAAAATATGGCAACAACTGTAAATGTTTTCTGTAGCCAGACAGAGAATGAAAAGGGCTCTCTTCCCACTCACATTTTAACAGTTCTTTTATGGATTCAGTCCACAAAGTGTGTTATTGATTACTGCAGCACTGCTAAATCCTCTTTACTTTGCTACAAATGAAAGTGAGTTGTGGATTATGTTTTGTTTTTTTTTGTCAAAATTTTAAAAAATGATATCTTGTTCACCAGTGTCTGTCCATCCATAGCTGGACCCAATCACAGATAAGACTGGGCGAGAGGCGGGATACACCCCTAACCCCATCTATATCCATATATACATTCATGAAGCCACCAGTGCAGATAAGTTGCTGTTGAACGGGAAAGAAACTTCTCGTGTAGGTATTTCAATTGTCAGTGTCAAAAATATAATGAAGTTAACAGGAAAAAAAGTTAAACTGTGTGGCCCAAATGCACGGCAGGCTAAACCCCCCCCCAAGGCAAATCTTCTCTGACCGAGACAGAGGGAGCTAATGAACTGCTTGGGTTTTGATTTCAGAGGAAATATAAGAAGCTTACGGAGGACAGCGGCCCTTGAGCCGGTTCAGCTGTGTGTCCCTGACGATCTCTTTTAAACTCTTTAAAACATTACATGCAGGGGATGTTTATATTGTTACACATTGTTATCAAAATTTGATAAAACATGTTCCTTTCCCATTTGCCACTGTATTCCCCCCTCCTTCAAGGTTTTTGAAGGACCAGTGCTTCAGCCATTTCAAAAACAATACCGCAGTTTCCAGGGTTACCAGTAATGCAGCTTTTTTTTTTTTTTTGGTTGTTGTTTCTTTTAGGTAGCAGGACTTGGGAATAGATCAGAGTTTGTCTTTGATTGAGGAGGCAAACAGGACAGGAGAGATTTAGAGTAGAAGAAAAAATGCAGGAAAGACTGGCAACAACTGGCGACGGCGTGTCTTAAGATAAACACCTCATATAAGGGGCACATATACACACTCAAACCCACATAGCACATATACATGTATGGATATTCAAAAGAGAAAATTATAATATGCAAATCCATCCATATGCATACATTCCAGCTGAAAAAACCATGGGCATCCACCTCATTCGGACGCATTAAAGATTTATTCGGGAAAGGTCAAAATGTCAGAATGTGAACACGGAACTCGGATGATGTATCAGCACCCATTTGACAGCTGGATGTGCTAAGAGCCCTTGGGCATGTCCAGGGATGTGTCTGTGTATTTGTTCATCTGAGAGAGAGGCAGGTGGCTGAGGAGACTGAATTACTTTGCTCTGCTTTATTCATGCTTTGGCTCCAGCTCCAGCCCAAGCATTCTCCATTCTCCATGCAAATAAGAGTCAGGTGTATTTTGTGCAAATTATGTAAAAAGTCACGGCGACTTTCCTCCCTTGTGGAGCATTCTCTGTCGCACGCACATGGCAGAACCAAACTGAATGGGCCAATGAAAAGGGAAGCTCATTCTAAATCATCCATCAGCTCCTCTAGGTTTTCCTGAATCAACAACATGTGATGACAATCTGCAAACGTACGCCAAACACTGTTGGGGACAAAACAACAAGATTCTGCCACCATACATCTTCCTCTCTCCCCCCCTTATTTACTGAGGCACTTGTTTGTGAGGGAAACGGTGGCAGGTCACAGGTGCCAGCAGAATTAACCATCTTCTTTTTTCCACTCCACTGCAAAACAAGCACCAACATTTACCCTCCCCGTCCGCTGACATACAGCTCTGTGGGTTGTATCCACCTGCTGCATTGGATTTCAACTTGTGCACAAATGAAGAACAGACTCCCTTTTAGAAGTAGAGGTGACTAGTGCCGACCCACTCTGAGTGCTGCTAACGTGTGCCAAGGTCACACACCCACGGCTTTGATTTGTTCACAAAGCGCCAAAAGGCATTTTTTGACTCAGGTATGTATGTCGTTTTGTGTGTGTGTGTGTGTGTGTGTGTGTGTGTGTGTGTGTGTGTGTGTGTTCATTTTCAACTCAAGAGTACTTTCTTGCTCTTCCCTCACCTTCAAGAGCCTGTGCAGCACAAAGAAAAGGAGAAAAGATCATTTTTATAGGTACAAGAGATACTTTTTTATATATTTTTGTGATAACATCTCTTTTTTCAATCTACCAACTTTGGATAAAGAAAATGATGACAAATATTTAAAACATAGATTCTAGATACAACTCTTTCAGGGGATTAAACCAAGATGTTTTTGCATTGGCTCTTCTGTTTAAAACACGGTCAGACATAACCATCTTTATTATTTCCCTTTGTTTGAACATTCTATTGGAAAGTAAAGCAAACAGCACATCTTGTGTGTAGTGTTCATAGTATATAACAACTGTCTGTCGCTTGTCATAATGTTTTCAGAAGTCTTAATCACTGATTTACAGCCCCTCTTTGTGATGGTTGGACATCATGCCGTCATCAATCTGACCTGATGGAAAGCATTACGGAGTCAAAACACTGCCAACAAAGAGCGAATGAGATACGCGACTATCTCTGCTGCCCCTTTGCATACTCAATTTTTAAAACACAGTGGGGGGAGGTGGGGGACTTTGCTGCCACAACACTGCTCTCTGCTGGTAGAAGAACTTCTGCTGTTACATCGACCTTTGAACTGTTTCAGGGAGGGAGCATTCGAGGGTCCAATTTGTAAAAGGGAAGTGTGTTAAAGATTAGTATTCTGTTTTTCATTTTCAAAAAGGATCTCTCTTTCAAATCCACAGGTACATTCAAATCCCTGGATGAGTGTACACCGCTGACATTATTATCAAAAATGCATATACTGTATATTTGCATATGTATGAAGAGAGATTGGTAATCACTTCAGCCCTGCAGGCATGCTCTGGAGAGACCACTGTATAGGCAGAAAAAAGTCTTGTGTTTTTTGATACAGATTCTCCCACCTCCCCATGCAGATTTGCTGACTGTAGGGGGGCTTTTTTTCGGTGTTGGTAATGATTCAAAGAGTCTCTAGCTGTGGGGGGTCTCTCCAACATTTGCAGCAATAACACTTTATTCAGACTCGCAACAGTCGCGATATGTGTATATGAGTTCTATACACTCACACACGCTGTCAGGGGCTTGGAATATCCCGCGGAGCCCCCCGAGCAGCTGACCACCCACCTCTTTCCTAGCCTTGTTAAAGACACCAACGGGAAATCATATTTTAAGATGGTATATATACCTTCGCTCTTAATCTGCGCCGTGCTTATTACTGCATCCAAGAAAAGATCAAAGCTACCTAAACTACATTCAGAGCTTGCGGCCCCCCTGAAGATTCTTCACAGTGCTAGAATAACGAGGTGAGGACTGCCTCCACTTTTATCTTCACCTTGCTTTAGTGCGTGACTCATTTTGGCGGAAGTGAGTGTTTTTGGCCATGAAGTGCTGTGATTTTTTTACATGAAGGTGCATACCTTATGTTTCCCCCACGTCCAAGTTTTTTCTTGGCATTAAAATCAACAACTGAAACATTTCTTGGGCATTTTGGGGACTTTTCTGAGCTCATGCGCCAGTGTCGAGGGGTGAAACCAGTTCGTAAACGCTGCCATTCTGAAAAATACAGAGAGAGTTCTGAGGGCTGATAGGCTCAATCAACTTTGTGTCAACTCGTCTGCCGATGGTTTGAATGTGACTTAATTTATGTGAAGAAGTTACGCACTGTAGCTTTAAAACAAGGGGAGAATCAAGCACATTCAAGTCAATATTACTTCTGTATTGCCTACCAAGAGGTGAAATGTGTTGCACCACTGCCAGCAGCAGGTATTGATTTATGTATTACCATTACCCAAACCTAAACAGAAATAATCAAATGTGAGCAGTATTAAATGGTGAGGCGGGCGGACTAACTCGGGGAACCTCTCTGTCTACCCTGAAACAGCTGTTTGGGCCCTAATTAAAGGGAAGTAGCAGGTGTCACCTGAGCCCCCCAACTGCAGGGGGCACACCTGGCTGCATTCATTTGATCCAAAGTGGTTTTGACGGACTGCCTGCACTCTGGCGTCCCACATTAAGCCAGTGGAACCGAGCAGCTGCTTGGAGTGAACAGGCAGGCAGGCAGACAGTGCTCTACTAACACCGCTAACTGTGGAGCTACGCCAAAGCTGGCTAGCCCTGTGTCTCTGCAAGTGACCCAGGGGACGGCTCCGTCATTCCTTGCTGCTGCCTCCGACTTTTAACCAGCAACATCTGTAAAGTGAGCAGACCCGCGATGCTGACCTGTAGTCACACTGAGCCGAGGGGCCAGGTGCAGCCCTGACAGATAATTGTCTGTAGAAAAAAAACCTCCCAGAGGCTGTAAAGGCAGCTTGTTTCAGATCTCCTGATGATTTCACAGGACATTTAACTTTACACCTCTCATTTGTTACCTCCTCGGGGGTGTTTCAAAATATCCATTACCAGGGTTTCCACCAAGGAATGCAGCGACGCCGTCACCTCCGCTAGCTTTTATGCATGCATAAATTGCCAAGGGGATAAATGTGACACTGCATTTGGCGGCGTGGGACATGATGTGCGTTTGTGTGTACAAGCTCAAACAAACAGATGACCTTCAGAAAAGAACTGAGCATGGACACACACACAAATTGTCCCCCCCCCCCTCCCGATTGTGGAATTTACAGATGTTGAAAATCATGTCCTCTTTTTTTCTAACACCTCAATTGAACTAATTAAAAGTACATCACCCCAAGAATGAACTGCTCCGGGTTTGAATGGGTCCCGCCTTTTTGGGGTCATGCAGCACACTCCTCAGTAAGTTGCAATACTTTTTTCTCTGTGTCACGACAATACATTCATTTCATGAGTCAACAGGCTACGACTGGCGGTTTGTGTCGAAGCTAAACAGTGGTTAATTGGATTCCCATCCATGGCAACACCACCGGAGGCTTGTTTTCCATCTTTTATTTGTGCAGCACCTGGAGCGTAATGGTGATGATTACATCCCTCCTGTGGTGTCCCGGTGGTAGAGCCCTCACAGAGCCCCATGGGTATATACAGTGCTGACGGTCACGGTCCCTGCTGTCCATGCTGCCCTGTTGCTCGGTTGCTGGCAAAAATCTGCTGCTGCTGCTGCTGATGATGATGAGAGTGTTTGTCATAGTACTGCTGAGACATGCCCAGGGTTCAAAAGGGAACAACTGATATTACAAACCAAATGAATTGTTAACACAGATGAGATTCCAAACAATGAATAAAACAAAGACTTGCAGAGGCATGAAATTAAAACTGTGCACTTCAAATGTAATTACATTAACTTTAGAGCTTTATATGAAACATGATCAGCTCCCTTTTGATCAGAAACAAAGCTAGCATGTAGGCTATCACTTGGGGTTATAATGAATATCAGATCAGATTGTATCAGATTTAGTGGCATTTAAAGGTGGAGTCAGCGATTCTGGAGAATGCTTGTTGACAAAATCCCTTTTTGTCGAAATTAGTGAATATCTCCTCACGATCCGCTACCTGTTCGTACCGTGTGTGCGCTGCAAAAAAAAATCAAGCTTAAATACACACAACCTAGGCTCTGTAAACAGGCATGATGCTAGCTATGGTGGGCCCCCTTTGTTTGCAAACCTTCTGTTTGAATACCAGTTAATACAGAGCCTTTGTAGGAAGACTTTTTTAATTTCAGTGCACACACACACACACACACACAGTACACACAGGTAGCGTGAGACTCTGAGCTAATCACTGATTTTGATCAAAGTTGATTTTGACACCAGAATCAATGACTCCACCTTTACACGAGAAAATGTATTGTAATACATACACATGCAGATCCCCTATAGGTCTATCTCATGCACAGATCAATTCTTAATTTAAAAAAATTATAGACATAGCAGCACATACAGTATGACCCTTTAAAAAATTAAACATTTCAGAGTCTTCAGAGGGACACCAGCTAACGATGCCCTGGGAGAATGAATAGAGCTATAGCCTATATCCCCCCCCCCAACACACACACACACACACACTTCCATGTCAACTGGGGTAAAATGTCACTGACCCCTGCCAACAGAGACTTTAGGGGACGGCCTGTGCATGAAGTGAGGTCTGGGTGGAATAACATAGCTGGGCCTCTCTGACCTTCGCTGTAGCCCTACACCGTCTTACAACCACACAGAGTCCGACACATCTGAATAATACATCTACACCTCTCCTGCTGGGACCAACCCCTCTGCTCACAGGTATACACAAACACTGCACGCATATCCTGGTGTGAGGTTGGTCTCCCACTGCAACCCGCACAATAATGAACACAGTGTGTTTGACAAGCTGAGGCCATGGGTCCCCGTATGGTACAGTAAGTGTATACAGGTATGTACTGTATGTCATTCAATGGCTTTTGTTTTGTTTTATAAGCTGAATTGCAGGTGTAGATATATTTTGGGTGATAATTGCATGGTAATAATTGATTGAGCTCAGTCTTTTTTGATGGCGGACAAAATGACTTATCCTCAAAGGTAGTGTTGTTTTTGTCAACGAAATGTACGACAAAATATCGTCGTCAACAAACCTTTATCACGTGACAGAAACGAGACGAGACGGCGATTTTGGAGCATGCTTGTTGTAGTGGAAATCTTCTCACTTTCCGCTACCTGTACGTACCATGTGTATGCTGAACAACAAGTCCCGTGTTAAAACACCGTCCAGGCACTGTAAACTGGCACATTGCTAGCTACGGTGGCCCCCCTTTGTTTACATACCCTTTGTAGCCCTATACATACCAGTGTACAGAGCCTAAGCTGTGTATACTAACAACTGATTTCTTCAACACACACACACACACACACACACACACAGTATGGTAAGTTTATTCTTTTAAATTACATTTTCAATTCCCTTTGTATCTTTTTTGTCCCTTTATTCCAAAAGCAAGACCTTAAAATAGAAGAAAAAATAAAAGCACACTGCAGTTTTTTTGCCTGAAGAGTAAATTCTCACCTCCATGCGAGTAAGTGAGCCATAGATGGAGTCACGAGGATTCTTCTGTTTACACAGCGAGAATGAGCAGACATGCATGAAACATTTTAAAATCCCCTGTGATTCGTGGAAAGGCGGGTTTGTTTCCATCTGCTTTACATAGAGGAGCAGCTCCTCGGTTTGCGCTGAGATTATTTGAATTCCATAGCAGGTTTGACATTTGATAATAGTGCCTCGTGTTTACAGATTCTAGGCTTCCCTGCCAGAGGTTTCCCTATCATGTTTGCTCAGGTCCCCCTTCCCACCTCCCCCCAAAAAGCAAATTGAACGAAATACTCAAATATCTCTTTGTGACATCAAAACGGCAAATCCAATTATTGTCTTAGCTTGGCAAGAACAGATACATATCAATCAGCCTTCTAGGAATGTCTGTATTTACATAAAATATTCTGAGTAGCAGGTGCAGCGAAGAGAGAGGGGAAAACAAATGTTTGGGTTACAATTTGCCATCGGTTTGTTGTGATGGAAGAATTGTTGTCTCATTGCCACATAATGACTGGATCTTGTTCATCCCGTTGAGGCTGGTTTATCATTTATTTGCTGTGTTGCTACGTGGATGTTACTCAGGCTGGGCTGTCACAGCAGCATTGTTATTTAATTGACTGAGCCTAACACCAGTTGGTTGATAATCATTAAAAAAGAAGAGAGAATCAGATTGTTGTGCACCTCAATTCTAAGAGGTTGTAGACAGATGGGACAGTGTTAGGAGTGTAGGAGGGTGTATGCACAGTATGACAATGGCAACATATGCCAGAGGGGTGTGTGTGTGTGTGTGTGTGTGTGTGTGTGTGTGTGTGTGTGTGTGTGTGTGTGTGTGTGTGTGTGTGTGTGTGTGTGTGTGTGCGTGCGTGCGTGCGTGTGTGTGTGTGTGATTCATTTCAACTGGCTTTACAGCACGTTGTCTGGAGCATTTGTTTTAAGGATAAGAGGATACCCTCTACTGGAGCACAGAGTGAGTGCAGATCAAAGTGTGTGTCATAAAAATGAATTAAACATATGTTGTAATGTCGACATGCTTAGAATTGCTTAAATTCGAATAAGACTGAGCCGATGTGTTTTTGCACCATTTTGGGGAAGCTTTCTATCCCGTTTTTGGACACGTTGAACGTAACGTGGAACAAATGTTTTGTTCCGATGTTCGTGTTTCCTTACGGTATATTTTTATCGTCCCACAGGCTGTAATGTTGTGGTCGGAAATGCTTCAGTTACAGTTTTACTTGGCAAGTATTATAGGATTCACGGTTTAAACGTCCTCACAACAGGTATGTGTAGCTTTTCACGTTATCAGTTCAGCTCTAGGTTGGCGTGTTTGTAGCCTTTTATCCCGCCATTGTAAACCGAGACTAATGTTACACTTGTTACTTAATTGACCAGATATAAGTTTTGTATGTTTGGCATTAAATGTAGCAAAGACAATTCGTATTTCGTCGCTGAAAGTGTTTTCAATGCCACATTTAAATGTTCCTCGTGGCACTTAATAATATTACCCTAGGCTAGTCTATATAGCCTATCAGGGTTACTGTCATACACAGTCTGTCAATATATGGTTTCCAAAAGGGTTTTCCTTATAGGCTAGGCCTACATAATCTTATTGAGGTGTGTCCAACTTTGATATATCTTTATTTATTTTTGTGTATCTGGTTAATGATTGAGTTCATTTAAATATAGGCCTATATATATTTAGATTTTTATTTTACTTGCATGTGGGTGTATATGCACAATATTCCTTTTTAATGAGTGTTTGCATGATCCCACGGCAACAAAGCTGATAATACGTCATGTTAATTTATGTATTTTTTTTATATATATGATTTTGGTCTAAGGCTTTAAAATAGAACAATAATTATCTTTCTCCAGTTACTGGATTGGAAAAATGGATGAAGTGCACTCTCACTCTGCCCATCTTCATTAATGACTTCCAAAATCAAAAATTAAAATAGGGCTTTAATTCTCTAAACATCCTTAAATACAGGATTTTCTGCTTGTTTCATTTGTATTAATGATATGCACAAAGTGGAAGGTTGCACACATGTTTTAGCTGATGTGACAGAATTTCAGACAGATGTCGGTAGCATAGTGTTGGCGTGCACTGCAGGGTCACCTCCTAAGGCATGTGCCATATTTAAATGCAGTCTTTCTGTTTGGGTTGTGTGTGTGGCCTCACATCAAAGATCACATGGCTTTCATTTATGCTCTAACGAATCGGGCGCTGCTCTGAGTTGGCTGCCTCTGTACTTTGGCATGGTCTCCAGGGTAACAGAGCATCCAGAACATGGCTGTACCTGAGTCACATGGAGGCAGAGCTGGCGGGTTCAGAAAGCGTGTCTTCATTGTGAATGTGTCGCAGTTCTCTGGCTCATGATTGTCCTCACCTGCGTTTTTGTGTTTGCCAATTTGGAAATGAGTGTGTGTGTGTGTGTACATCTGTTTCACTGCAGCAAAGAGGTGGCCAGCCCAGCGTCAGCCAGACACAAAGCCAAGTGACTTCCTGTGTGTGAGCGTAACCATGGTGGGTTGTTGAACCTGTGTGGCCATCGGAGCACAGAGCAAGTGATTTAATGTCAACCCTTTGCCTTTGGAAATCACAGTGAGTTGTTGAGGTCAGTGCGCTGCACATGTACATTTGGCTTCACATCAGAAGTGCCTTAGCATTCGGGATTCATCGGAAGTGCTTTCCTAACTAATACCCTGAAAAAAAATGAAAAACAAAATCCAAACCACTTTAATTTCCCGTCATACGGAATTAATTTTATTATTTTTTACCTACTGTAGATAGTTCAAAATAACACATTTGAGAGCTGTAATCGCAATACCGTGATACAGTGAAACTATGGTATTTTTGTTTAGGGTTATCATCCCGTGACAGAGTATCATTTTTCATTTCATTTATTTATTACGGCTCACGGCCATAGCACATGGCATGGAGCACACAATTCAACTGAAATCATTACAAAACAAAACAATGGTGTACGGCAAGGAAAAACAAAACAAAACAAAACAAAACAAAAACATCATTTAAACAATGGCAAAACATTTCTCAAAAAGGCACCTGTTTTAACAATAACCCCTGGCCTACTTGCCCTCAAAAGTGAAATCAATTTGGTCATGGATGGAAAATAAACATAATAATTTGGCAGATACTTTTTTCTATAATACATTACATCCACATTTTTACACTCAAAAAGTACATGGTATTCATCTCCAACACAATTAGCATCACAAAGGTTGCATATTCTTTGATTTCTTTCCAGCCCTTTGTATCTTCTTGTGACTTTAGGTATGCGGGTGTTATTGGTTCTAAAATTGCAGATGGCCTGTCTGGACTTTTGATTTTCATACAACAGATATTTTTCTAGTTTAAACTCTTGTTTAAATTCTATGTATAAGTCACAGGAAGTCATGCTTGTAAGCTCGCTCTGCCATTTCTGAATGAATTGATCTTTTAACCTCCGCTCAACAGTTCTTTTCAGCCAGTTAATGTTGTTGTATTTTTGTGTTATCCAGATGTATGACAACCCGCAGTCATCCAGTATCTGTTTCACCTGTGATACCCAGGGTGAAGCATACACACTGCTGCTATGCAGGCTGTGTAGCTGATTGTACATGATTTAATACCATGCCTATTTTTGGTTTCAGTCTTTAGTGCTGTCCTAACTCACCGTCACTGTCTTTCCCACAGTTAGGAGCTTTTCATCAATGGCTGATGTGTGGGCGAAGATCTCAGCTGTTCTGCCTGGTAGTGTGGACCAGTTCCCACTGCAGTTCAGCGACACAGTGGAGTCCAGTGTGGTGGAGATCCTGAAACGGTGCCGGCAGCAACTGTACAGCGACTCTACCGGTACCAACCAGACCCTTTATCCTCAGATCGTTGTGGACTTTTCCTGGGAGAAACTCAACACGGGGACATGGCGTCACATTGACAAAGAATGGAGACGTGTTTATTCTTACGGCTGTCTGTTCAAAGCGGCCGCTCTGTGTCACAACAGCCCGTCGGCGGAGGAGCTACTGCAGGCCGTGAGGACTTGTGACATGGGTTTACTCATGGGGGCGGCCATCTTGGACGATATACTTCAGGTTATTGTTCGTATTCTGCAAGGGGAAGTCAGGAAGTCCACTAAAGAAGATGCAGATGAAAGTGAACGTACTGAGGTCAAGGTGGGTCTTCCTATTCATTTGAAACAGACATTATTCCATGTGAGTTTTTTTATCACTTTAGTTCTTCATCACTTACTTCAGTATTGCCATCAAAGTTGGTTAAAGGATTTCAAGTGGGGAATGGGGATAGTGTTATGATGCTTCAGTAAGAGTTGGGTGTACTCGTGCAACGTTTTACAGTTTGTTTAACAAGCATTCTTGTGGTGCAAAACCCATTCAATATTAAGGTTGCATAAATGACAGGATGGAGAATCATCATTGACTTACATCAGTGGTATATGGCATGTGATGCAGCAAAGAAAATAAATCTGCTTTTCTACATTCTCAAAGATTCAAAGTTTGTAACAGTGTGTGTCATGAGCGATGATGATGATGAGGACATTTCAGAATATGTTTTGGATAGCTTTTTCTTTTGTTGCCCTTCACCTGATATCGCTGGAGATGAGGTGCTACAAACACCCAAATGTCACATCACTTTGTTTGGATGCCATCAGGATTGAGAATTCAGAGTAAGAGCCACTCATCTTAAAAAAAAAAATTAAAACATTTACAAACCATAACTTTCCATGTCTAATTGCGCTCTTTGACTGGGGTCTCAACCTACGGCTTTTTTAATTTGATTTTTTTTAAGATTATATTTGCATTTTTGTTTTTATTTGACAGATTTGTAGAGATCTGGGCATAAAGGGGAATGACATGCAAAACTGTGAAATCTTTCAATTGCTTGATTTGGCCAACAGTCTAAAGCTTCATAAAAATACACAATATCACAAAAGACATAATCAGCACGTGTTTTAGAGGCCCTTAATTTTTTTTATTTTGATCTATTGTAGAGAAATATGATCAAAAGACTCACTGTTTTCTTGTTATTTCCCCCATCAAAGCTCCTAATTCTATCACTAAATTCAAGACTTCACTTAACTCTTGTTGTTCTGGCCTCATTAACAGAGAATAAAGATCCAGTGCCCACATGCTCCTGCGATCAAAGAAGAGTTGTCAGTTCCCAGGATAAAGTGTCCTTCACTGGAGAGCTTCAACACAAACTACCTGCTCCCCCTCAAACCAGTCATTCTAGAGGGGATCATCGACCACTGGCCCGCCCTCAGTCAACGCCCCTGGAGGTTTGTGCTTTTACTGATGTGTTTTTCTTGTTCAATTAAGAACAGCTCTACTTGCAGGATATGGCTTGGCTGTATCCATCAGAATCCATTTGCATATTATTTATCCAGATGGCATCACCATGACAGTTGATTTCCCAATTTGGGATCCATTTATCATCATAATTAAATTCAGTCAGTCAAAGTATACTAATACTTGACAGGAAGTTACAGATCAGTTGAATCCATAGTCACAAAGTCTCAAAGGAATTAGTGATTCTGGAGAACGCTTGTTGACAAAATCACTTTTTGTCAAGAGGCAGTGATCTTGTCATGAGCCACTACCTGACAGTATCGTGTGTGTGTGTGTGTGTGTGTGTGTGTGTGTGTGTGTGTGTGTGTGTGCGCTGAAAAAAAACATTGCTAATACACAGCCTAGGCTCTGTAAATGGGTATGTAAACAAAGGGGGCCCACCCTGCTAAGCTAGGGTGGGCCCCCTTTGTTTACATACCCATT
Organism: Ammodytes marinus; assembly: GCF_949987685.1. NCBI lineage: Eukaryota > Metazoa > Chordata > Actinopteri > Uranoscopiformes > Ammodytidae > Ammodytes > Ammodytes marinus. The sequence continues at coordinate 9,628,890 of NC_137220.1, forward strand.
ACTTTGTTAGCTGTGCATTAACACTGGATTTTGTTTTGTCAGCACACACAGTACTTACAGGCAGTGGATCATTAGGAGTTATTTCCTAAATTTTGACAAAGACATTTTTTTGACAACCAGCTTTCTCCAGAATCTTTAGGAAACCGCTTCTGTTTAGCACTGGCGTCACAGTGTTGGTATTATTATATACTATATATATATCACAAATCCTACGTCATGGTTAAACACTAGACCCCACTTTGTGTCGAGTGTAGCCATGTTATCAGGCTGATTGACACTTGTGACACCAGCCTGAGTGTATTTTCCTACCTCAGAGAATATTGTAACAATTGAATGTAATCACTTAAATACCAGAGCAGCAGCTATACCTACTGTATATGATATATGTAGTGCAAGGCATAACTAATGTATATGATATACAGCATAGTGTACGTTTCAGTCTTACTTGTCTTTAGATGTCGGTAAGGGGAGGACAACATGAACTGAGTTTTAGCTTGGTGTACTCACACAGTCACAACATCCCTGACACCAGGGTCTGATATAACTGCCTCTCCTTTTAAGAATGTCCTTCACTGTCCTCCCTCTCTCTGCCGACTGCTGACAGCTGACTATTCACCCTGACATCTAGACTCTCAGCCCATATACTGTAGGAGGACATCCAGGAGTTCAAACCTGACATTTTTCTTTGCAGAGCTAGATCTCCGAATGACTAGATATTTGCTTTTGTATCGCAGTAATGTTTAAAGGAGAAGTAAGTGATGTTTTTTGTTAGAATACTTGTTAAATCAGTCTATATTGATACAGCAATCACTTAAACAGTATGCGCAGTTCACAACACAGGTCTCCCAGTCATTCAGCTTTGCAGTAATGGCCAGATAAGATTTTGAGTATCCCGCTCGTTTCTATCCAATCAGGAGATAGAACACTATAAAGAGGCGGGTCTCTGTGCCCGTGAACGATCACTCGGTGCTCTCCATCGTGGCACTATCTGACGTGTGGTGGTGACGTAGGGACAAGGGAGGGGACTGCTAACTGCAGTCACTGACAGGAAGTTAGCTAAAAGGACCATATGACTTACTTCTCCTTTAATGAAGTTGTTTTCTCCCTTTTCTCCTCCAAAAAGCATAGAATACTTGAGGTCTGTTGCTGGTTGCCGGACAGTTCCCGTTGAGGTGGGGTCCAGATACACGGATGAGGAGTGGTCACAGACACTGCTCACGTTCAGTGAATTCATTGACAGACACATTTTGAATAAAGTAAGTGACTGTCTCCATTAAGCATTAAGCATCAAACACCTCCATGTGATTTCTAACACACTTTCACTTTGCTCTGCGGATCAAAAATCACCCAGGAGGATGGAGTAAAAGGTGTTGGTTATCTTGCTCAGCACCAGCTGTTTGATCAGGTATGGAACTGTATTCACTTTTAGAAAATACTTTGTGATTATGAAAAATAATAATCTTAATAATGTTGGCAATTTGAGGAATAGTATTCTCCCAGTTTTCTTTTCAAGTGTCACCACAGTGCTTTCAACAGCACAAGCTTGTTAGCCCTTATTTTAGCATACATGTCAATACATTGTGTGGATTGAACTTTACCAAAAAAGGTCACCTTTGTCAAGCTTGGGTATTTTGGATGTTGTTTGCTAGATCAGAATGATGATGTTTCACTACATCCTCAACCAGGAACCACTTGTAAAAAGCTCTCTATGTATGTGTATGTTTTGCTCCTACTTTTACAATGTCAAATAAGGTGATATTTTCCTGTAGGGAAGTTAAGTCTAAAAAAACATCCTCTTGTGATGTGATTTTGTGTTTGTTTGAGGGTTGCTCTTAGATACCAGAGCTGAAGGAAGACATCCGCCTCCCTGATTACTGCTGCCTCGGCGAAGGGGAAGAAGACGACATAACTGTGAACGCGTGGTTTGGGCCCCTGGGCACAGTGTCTCCTCTCCACCAAGACCCTCAACAGAACTTTCTGGCTCAGGTGACCATATCCTAACGCTGCTTTTTCTATGAATCCTAGTTAGTGTCAAAAGGTCAGTCACATGATCGCAGTTTGTTTACCACATGGGATTTCCCCCTTCCCCTATATAAAACAAAATCAGGTGGTGGGAAGCAAATACGTCCGCCTCTATTCCCCGGAGGACACAGACAAGCTGTACCCTCATCAATCCCAGCTCCTTCATAATACCAGTCAGGTAGGGGGATTGACAGTCCATAGAGATTGGAATATGTTACACCGGCAAATGTATGCAGTATTGTTTTCACAATTTTTTTGCCTCATTTTTCCAATGCAGGTGGAGGTGGAGAATCCAGACACAGAGCGCTTCCCCGAGTTCTCCAAAGCTCCGTACTTAGAATGTGTGCTACGGCCCGGAGAAGTGCTGTTCATCCCTGTCCAACACTGGCATTACATCCGCTCCTTAGAACTCAGCTTCTCTGTCAGCTTCTGGTGGTCCTGACTGACTGACTGACTTGTACATACATAATAAAGTATTTTCTTTTTGTAGAGTGAAATTTGAAGTCCCAGCGTCTTTTTTTTCTCTCTTCTGCGTCATGTATGGATATCATTATGGACTTTTTAACTAATGCGATGATAATTCTCATAAATCTTAGGACATCACCGATCACAGAAAACCTTTTGATCCGTGAACAATGAACACACGCTGCTGCATGATTAGTTTAATTGTGCTGCTGATGATTGCTGCTACATCTGTTGTGTGGAAAGCTATCACCACCAGCAGCAGCAAAAAAAACACAACAAATGAGCAGTTAGAACTGTTTGTGCTCATTTCATCCTGCATATAATTTATGGAGAGAGGGTTGTTAGTCATCTAATTTGATGGGATATGTTGCTCTTTTTCAAAATTGGCTTATTTAATTGTGTTCTCAACCTTATTCCCTCCAAATATCCTCAGATGTGTGATTTCCATAATTCATGCAAATGAGGCAAGTCTTCAAATGTAATAACCGAGTGAAGCCACAGGTATAAAAAAAATGTGCTAATAAACACGGGTCTCTGGTTAAACTTGACAGTCTGGGGCAATCAAGCACAGGCTACAGATGAAAATTAATGAATTAAATGAATTAATCCCCTTGCACAGACATACTTTTGAAATTCCAACTGTCTCATTGGTGAAGTCCCCTGACAGTACGACTCTTGTCGGGCACCCAAAAAAAAAACACCTGACTACAAAGAGAGCAGAACTTCCACATTTGAGACCCCCGACAAGCCCCAGTCGTGTTTCCCTTTGGTCCATTTCAATCTAGCCCTCTAATTAGAACCATGAAGTGTGTGAGGATGTGACAAAATGAAGTAGATCAGCACTGATACTCATTTGATCTGCTTTTTAATTAAATTCACCGTCTGCTAAAGTAGAGTTTGGGGAAATCAAGGCTGCACAAGGCAGAGCATTTTTGTATTAAGCACAACAGCCCAGGAAAATTCTATTATTTGTGTTTTTTTCCTGATTTTGAAAAGATGAGCGAGAATTTTTAGGTGAACAAAGAAATTAGAGAAAGTGGCTCAGATAAACTTGAGGGCTTTGCTGCAAATGTAGAACGTGTTATAATAGTCGTAACTTTATCAGATATCTCTTTGTGACTGGAAATGGAATCACTGTTTTCTCTAAGTGCTTGTTAAAGTGATAAATATGTGCTCATAAATGCATACTAAATGGAGAATAGTTAATCGATTTACTTATCTTGGCAGCTTCCATTACGGCGCTGCAGATAAAACGTTGTTAAGTCTTTATGTATTTATTACATCATGTTATTATTTTGGACTGAGAAACAATGTGAAAATAACTTAAAAGGCAATGCCTTAGATGTGCCAGTGAGTGTTCAGGTAATAGCCTTATCCAAACCAAGTTACGTTCCTTTATAAGGTTATCTCTCGAAACCAATAATATGAACCCTGCCAGAAATGTAATTCTGCGAGTAAATTCTGTATAGTTCACTTAGCGCATCAGTGCTTTGTTGTTGTCAAGTAAGTGGCACAATTGACTTAGGATCACACAAAACTGCTTACTCTCATTATAATGTAATCAATACTCAATTACCAGTGAAGTAATGTGGGACCTCTGGGCCTACAACCCCTTCTCTCTCACCTAGACCCTCCTCCTGCTCCTCTGTTGATTAACGGCCTCTTGGATTTACAAATAAATCCGGCGAATCAGGATTAAATCCAGCTGATTACCTTGTTTTGTGACACAATAAAAGGGACTAAACTGGATGCACATTGGCTACCGCACGGTGAGTAAAACCCCCAATCTGCTTAAATCTGAAACACAAACTGGTATATAAAAGAAAATAACTATTCTCTGTGTTTCTCTGTAAAGTTACCCAGATCATTTAGTTCAACCTTTTTTTTTAAATGGCAAGTTATTTTTGACAAAATGTGTTGGGAAGCTGAAGGCATAAAGGAACATTGATTAGAGCAGTTATGTTACCCAGCGACATGACATTAGGTGTGGGTCCTCAATTAGTTTGATTTAAAGGTTGTATGCAAAGTAATCAATTAGCATGACCTCAGGTCACATGCCTCTCTATGTTAATATGTATCTGTTGATCAAATGGTTTTACACTTACACCATCTGACCTACACTCTTATTAAGAAAAAAAATGCGAATTAATACAGTTAATACTTTTGCTGTGCTATTTTTAATTTAATATAAGAAAATGCAAACAGCATAGAACTTTAGCAAAGATTCACAACAATAACTAAAAAAACATGCAAAATTTACAAAATATTTGTTAAGATGATTGTCAAACATTCATTAGTTACCATTAGTGACAGAAACATTATTTCATTATTTTCTCTCGTCTAATTTGATAAAACTGTCAATCACTGACAAAATATAAACAGCCTTAAGAGTTATAAAGTATCAGTTTTAGATACATAAAATACACTTTCTTTATGAACAAACCTGAGCTAGAAGCGAGGCATTTAAGTATGAGTTATCAGTTTATAATCCTACAGTACGACCAACAGTGCAACGGTGTACATGGTTATTTACATGGTTAAAGATGATACTGTGTATTGTTGGGTAATTGGACCAGAAAGTGTGCAAGTTACAATGCAGACTGATTGATATGTATTACTATTCAAAATAGTATCTTAAGGCACCTTGGTTTCAGTCATTTTTTTAGTGTGTATGTTATCCAAATGTACGGTAGGCCTAAATGATCTTCAGTGCATTATAACAAAAATGTATCTAAAAAATAATCCTTCATGAAATAAAAGTTCCTCCCATTAGGTGTCTGTCCCAGGACAAATAAAAGAATGCTGATTTCGAAAAATGTCTTCTTTCTAATATTCCGGCAAATCTACAGAGAAGTTCTGCATGCGCTCCACCACGAAGAAGCAGAGTGTTCCGATGAAGCCCAGGACCACCATGAGCAGGAGCTGCCACATCAGCAGGAGGTAACCGCTGTAGAAGAACGCCACCGCTGCAAAAACAGACTGATAGACGAGAACACCTTTTACTCTGTTGTCTGACAGTATAAAAGTTAACACTGGACAACTTAGAAACACGTTCTAAATCTGCCATTTCCTTGTCAACTTTCCAAAAGTACATTTACTGTAATGCAAAAGAAAATCATCTCGGTAACAGCGAACACCCATCACAGCTTAGCCAAAAATGGAGCGTAGCGTTAGTTCAGGGTACGGACGTCAAGGCGGCTGTCAGCGCTCCACGTCAGCTGACAGCCAGCTTCCGCTTGTTGCACCCCATTGGCGCCTTATTTAAGCTGCTCTAGCCTGCTTACCGGTGCTGCTTCCTCTGCAAGCTCTTGCTATACCCACCTCTACCCCACCACCTCCTTGTTTACTGTATTTGTCATCAATGTCATTTCTGTTGTCATTGACGCTTGTTCTGTTCTACACCTAGGGGGTCCTTGCTGCTGATCTCCTCACCTGTCTGTAATCCATGTAGCTCATGGAGGACAGAGGGATGGCTCTCTCTGCCTTAAAGCTTTCCACGTGTGCGCGTGGTGGAGGGTGTGGAGATCCTGGATCAGAACCATACCGCCAAATATAATTACTGCAAAGTATTCTGCTAATTGAAATAAACTTCTATTTTGACTAAAGTATTCCTGTCTGAAGTATAGCTAAGCCCAGCAGGTCCGTCATGGTGGTGGTGGTTCATGGGGCTTTAGTGAAATACTGAATACAACTGTATACGAGTATAACTATTTTGAAGTTTTGTGTTTTTGCCTTTTCAAAAACCCAAAAATACAGGAGCAATTAGTCCCAGGAGTTGTTTAAACAGTGTTTAGCTGCACTAATGTAAGCTACAATCATTAGCATGTCAGGCTAACTTACTTAGCCTGAGGTTGATTGAAAGTACACACATTTAAGCATACATCGTACCACTGTGTTGCCTGTCTAAGTATGTCTTACAGGGTTACCTTAGACATAGTAACAAAAACATGTTGGACCTTATTTACATATGTCTTCTTCATTGGGCATGAAAAAGCTGCATTAAGAAGTCAAGTGGAGGGCAAGACCAAATCTCCTAGCGTTCAGTTGACAAAACCCATGGTCTTTGGCTACAAAGTTCATAGGTTGTACACGTTTCATGATTGAAATGTAATGAATTTGGGCAAAAATTTGGTTTGTGCCTTAGATGAAAATACCAACAAAACACGGGGTCATGAAAGTGCAAATTATAAATTGGAAATTGGTTTCAGATTTCTCTCAATTGGAAACATAGGGAAGGGGATTCAAAAGCAAATATGTATTCTGTAGCGGACAGAAAAATGCAAGCTGATTTCAGTTGAACTTGAAGACAATTCCTCTATTCCCGGGGTCTATTTCTTGTTAGAAACCAATTCAACAGCAAAGAAAAGAGGAGATTAAGGACCGTGTGCGGTTTTGTTCTTTTGGTCTCTAATGGGGCTTAGGGTGAATATTTCATACTTGAGAAAACAACATTTTAACCCAGGTTTGCTCAGCTCTCTGCTAACAATGTCTGGGATTCGGCGACTCGGGATTACCTGGATGAATTTGAAGATGGCAAAAGCCGGCGTGCTTTGTTCAGCATAAACACGGCCTAATATGCTGTAGAGCTGTGTGTTGAAACAACTGTCCCCAAGCCCCAGCAAGAAGCTGCACAGCAGAGCAATGGATACACTGAGGGGGGGGAAAAAAATACAGCTCTTACTAAAACCAAAAAAAACAGATTTGTGTGACTGGCCTTTGTTTAAACTTTGTCTTATTGTTAAATTGCCCGAGAACTGAACAAGTACCTTGGAATGAGATATGGGTTATTTTGGGTGCTGGTACTGAAGACAACAGGTGCATCATTTGGGATGTTGAGGAAGATCAAATAGAATGCTACAAAGTGGACCACCATTCCCAGAAACACCACAGAGGTCCGTCTGAAGCGGTTGTTCTTACACAGCAGTCCAAACAAGCCTCCACCTGATGAGCAATAATAGTTATTCATCTGATGACCTTCAGTGTCTTTAAAATCACTTAAACCACACTCTTGTTATAGGATCTGAAACTTACCCACAATTTCTCCAATGCCTACCATGATCCCAGAGATCCCAATCAGGCCCTTGGCTGCCCCTCCAAACTGTGTAGTAGCTCCGATACACGTCCCATACACTCCACTGTAGAAGGATAACTCCAGGCCTGAGGAACAAAGGAGTTCATGCTGTAGATGCAGTGCTTGGCCCTGAGGCAAGGAGACTTATTATATCAATGTATTCTTTATAGGACTTACCACTGTACGCCATGCAGGGACTCAGGAGTAGGATGGTCTTAGCCTTCAACAGTTGCAGGATTGTTGCTGAAGGGGGGGGGGGGGTGGCACCAAATAGACTTATTTGAATTGCTAATAAATACATATTATATTCATAGCACTTATATACTGCTTTTTCACATTTGGATTGAGCTCACATAAAAATGCAAATGCCGCCTTGCCCTGTGACATTTAAATGCAGGTGGAATCCCCCTTCCAAAAGGAGATTTTCACTCAGGCACTTGGGTAAATTCAGATATCAAAAGAACAAATCCCACTATATTTGTTTATATATGCCTGGATTCTCCTTCTTGACATCAGTGTGCATCTTCACTAGGCCAGATACCTTTAAGGCAGGAGAACACAAGTCTACACTGTGTGTGTGTGTGTGTGTGTGTGTGTGTGTGTGTGTGTGTGTGTGTGTGTGTGTGTGTGTGTGTGTGTGTGTGTGTGTGTGTGTGTGTGTGTGTTTGTTTGTTTGTGGATATGTGTGTGCATGTGTTTAAATCCCAGGAATTATTTAACAAAACAGTTTGTATGTGTAGTGCGGTAATCCAAAAGTACTGATCAAACTTACTGAATTCGAACTTGGCATCCTGCACAGCAGTGTTTGCTCTTTCCTTGTACCTAAACAAGAGAAAATAAATCAATTTCAACTTCAACAAAGCTGGAATGAATCAGTAGAACATATAAACTGCAAACACAAACAATTACATAACTTCCTTCCAGGAAATTGATTTAACAACGAAACTTTAGCTGCTTAAAATCCCCAACATACTGTGAAAAAGTGTTTTTCATATTAAAAGTTGCTTCCCTAGGGGATTACTGGTTATGCTGTTAGAATCATGCACGCACTCTAACTCAGCCAGTAAGCAATGATCAAATATCTGCATCTAGACAGAACAGTTTGTAAGCGCAATCTGTTGCTACATAACAGAAACAGGCAAATAAAGTTTTGTCCAAAGCAAGTTTTTTAATATAATATATTTGTTTTCTGTGGTTTTTACAAAGCTGATTCATTTTATATTAAAAAATATGTCCTATGCATATCCTTTCCCTGCCTGTGTACTTTCTCCATGACTTTCAGTGGTCTTTGCTGCCAGCTATATTTTTCTATTATTTTCATGTCATGACTTGAGTCTACATTTCTTCTAGGTTAAAGTCATTGAAGGCCATGCCTGCAGAATTTGGGGTCTTGCTTTTATCTGCTGTCCTTCGCAAAAGAGAAAATCTTAGCTGCCCCTAATCCACCTGATTGCACCCTTCTTGAATAAAGTGCAATCATAAGGCTTGACTTTGACAAAATTGCAGTGATCTGGAGCAAAAATAGTTGGTGTTACTTTTGAAAAGGTCAATGGTTGTTGAAAACGCATGCAGAATGTAGTGGTGATTTCGAGGTGGGTTATTTAAAAAACATATTTTGTCATGTTCACTCTAATTTGTCTGTACAGTATATGTCACACAAAACACTGACTGCTATTTCACTGATTATTCATCTCGAGGTTCTTCTGGGTCCTTTAGTTGCAGACAGTAGCCGTTCAGTCATTTGGAAACCTACAGTAGTCTTCAATAGTAATAATCTATATATGATATCAAAGTTGGGTGTCTCAATAAGCTTTTTGAAAAGAAATGTTCAAAAATATTTAAAAACTGTTAAAAAAAAACAGCTTTTTTTCTGTCAAGACCGTTTGACGGGACTGTGTGGGCTTGGCTGTATTAAACTGTCTCCATGGCAACATTCATTGTTTTTACTGAACGTTCGGGCAGAAAACTGACGTGATTGGTTCAAAATACTCATAGGAACCAGAGCATAGCCCGCCTCCTCTAAACCGTATTTCTGTTAATATCAAACTTAAATGACAATATCTTTCATTTGGATTGATAAATATGCCTAACTCTTTCACATGAAGCTTACTATCACTAATCCCTAAAATTACACAGTTAGAAGGGTTTTGTGGATTTGGGTTTACAGGGGCTTAAATATATACATATATTCTTGAGAAATGAGTCTACAGTGAAAAAAACATGTGGTTATATAAAGGGATATTCATTTACATCATGGGTGTTGAGAGCAGCGACTGGCCTTCCTCTTCAGAGAGCATCTCCTCTTCATGGTGACTTGTCTTCAGAACAAGGAAGCTGAGCGTACCCAAGATGGAAGCCACAAGCAGGGACAGGAAAATGTTTCTCCTGCTGCCGTCTGAGAGAGCAAGATTTAAAATAAAGCGCTTCATTGGAATACACAGGATAAGTTAGCGGCATTAAGATAGAGCACATTCAGAATAACCAATCACTCCCATAATCCTCTTTGTATTTTTGCTTTCATCTTCGTCATGCTGGATTTTTTTGCTATAACATGTCATGAGAGCACTTACTTAGATAGGTTTTAACTGTACCTGGAATCTCTGTTCTTCCGTTCCAGTCAAAATAAATGTAAAGATTGCCAAACAACATGCTGTGAATGAGATAAAAAAAAGGAGTGAGTGAAAATGACAGACATGACATTAGCAGTACATATAAAACATTTAAAAAGGCATTTCACGTAACATTTCACAGCTGCCGGGACAGAATTCACTCTGTGTAATGGAATTATAGATGTTCAGATTTTCCCGAGCACTTTAAGGATTAAGATTAACTGCCGTTTGAAACATGTTTATTGATATTTTTATACTATCTCACTCTTATACTTTCTTTCCTACTTTGCACTGCAATCGCTGCACCAAAGCTTCCCTATAGGGAGAGATAAAGTTTTATCTCATCTTATCTATCTTATCTTAAAACTCTAACCGATGCCACTATAAACAAAGTCCCAGTTTGCTCGTAACAAATGAGTCAGTCACCGCTCGGACCAATCAGAGGCCAGATAAATCATCGGTCTGGTCTACAGGGTAACTGAACAAAATACCCTTTGAGCAATTTGTTGTTGTACAGCGAGTTTTGTGTGAATTAAACCTCTGCGTTAGGGGCTAATTACTGTCACAAAGTTTGACCTTTAATTAAAGTGCTCCCATTTGGGCAATCAGTGTAATTAAAGAAAAACACCGGCTATGCAGCTATATCTTAAATGTCATCAGAGAAACCGTGTTTGACATACAGAAAGAGCAAACATGGACTGTGGACTTTTTTGCTCGGATCAAAACACCTGCTTTCTATACACAATAATCTGCATCCCTGCCCGAGAGGAGGCTTCTTTCTTTCTTTGAGCTGTTTATTTTTCTTTTCATTGTAAACAGTGGAGTCCTTACTAGACAAATGTTGGGTTCTATTTCTGTCTTTAATTATATATCACCTGAACAAAAAAAGAAAAAATGGAGATGAGCAATTAGTCCGTGCCAAATCCTCAGTGGTGGATAACAGAGCTTCGTAAAAGATAACAGTAACTGTGTCCTCTGTGTGTGTGTGTGTGTGTGTGCGTGCGTGTGTGTGTGTGTGTGTGTGCGTGGTATGTGCGCGTGCGAAGTGTGCAGGCTGTGAAGAACTGATTCTTAAGTTTACCGTGGCAGGGTAACCACTGGGGTGTCAGATTAGCGTTGCCCTATTGTGGGCTTTGGCGCAGGTGACAGCCAATGTAATTATTACACTAAATCAATTTGCATAATTTTAAAGAATACAAATGAGTCGCTCAAGACAGTGTGCAAGAGCAAAAGGCCAAACGCCAGAGATGGAAAGTCCAAAAGTCTCTCTTCTGAAGATCGCTGTGTAACATGATTTACTGAATGTATTTCAAAATAAACCATAGTTATGTATCCTCCTGTCAGGCTAAAAATACAGTCAGGACTGTATTATTGTCTGCAGCGGCAGTGTAATAATATATCTTTGATCAACTCAACCAAAAAGAAAAACCATGGAAGGTGATGATTTGTGTTTTCATTCACTGACTGTACTGATGATGTGAAGAAGTAAAATAACGCAAGCTGATTTAAGCATCAACTTTGAGTTGATTTAAAGCTGATAAGTAGGCTTTTTTTGATTCTCAAATAATAATAAAACATATATTTATTTAATTTAATTCACTAGAGTTAAATCATTACAGAGAATCACACGGAGTATAATCCCCAGTGTTAAAATGCACTGTGGTTGGAAATGAACCGTTGAAACTGAGAGACTGGAGTGTCTAGTCATTTGCTACACACCTGCACTGTAGGAGAGCCCAAAACATCCCTGTGTTCCTGTTGATGGTGGAAGCCTCCGAGTTTTCCACCAGAAAGTGTCCCTGAGCGGTCCATAACACTGTAACAAATGTCATTAACAGAGGGTCATTCCAGAGCGGAAAAAACAAATTAACCAGTCAGTTAATTGCCCCGCATGAAGTGAAATATTTCTGTGTTATTAAGTAATGCGACTAACTATACACAGACGCCCCGGGACACGATAGGAATTCATCACGCTGCAAGTGATTTCAGGCTGCATTCAAAATGGGAAGCAAATCATTTTTCTTTATTCTCACCAACATCTGTGGGAGTGGGCTCAAAGGGGCTGCACACTACTTAGGCCTATTTGAACAGCTCCTACCTCATTTTAGGGTCTCATTTTGGATATACTGTTTCTACGCATCAACACACACACACCCCAGTCACAATAATCCCTGTATGCATGATTAAACACTGTGAGGAGTTGGACAAACAGAAGCTTGCGTAGGCTGCAACAGACTTTGAATAATGTGTCATATTCGTATTGTAAAGCGTCTTTGAGTGACTTCAAAGGCACTCATGAATAAAATGTATTGTTGTGGTTCCTTCCTGGGTCTCCATTACTGTGTGGAGTGTTTGTCTGACCAAACTAGATATTTGAGGATGAAAATGATACTTTGTCACTATTCTTGGTATTTTATAGACTTTACAATTAATCAAGAAAATAACCAACAGATATATCTTTAAGGAAACCCCCACAATATGCTAATTATCATTTTTGACATTGGAACACAGGTGTTATAGGTCTGCATTACAAGGGAGAGAGGAGAGTTATTCAAAGTAGACACATGTACTGTAGATATTTCATGTTCAGGTTATTCATGCATTTAAAACGTTACAGTGGCTTCCACGTTGTAAAAAGGAATATCAGAGGTTACATGGAGATTGATGGTAGGTTAAACTTACTGGCTGCGCCGATGCCGATCAGTACAGAGGTCAAGTAAAAGGACCATGTTGAAGGGATGATGAACACAGAGATGTATCCACTAAGAGGAGAGGAACCATGAGCAAAGTGTTTCAGCTTCTGCATCTTTCAAAACATCATGTATGTGATTTCATGTCATGTAAACAAAGTTACCTGTAAAGCAGGCCGCTCAGAAACATGGTCCACTTTGGTCCAATAACTGTAACCACCGTGGGTGCAAGTAGATTAGCGAAGGAGAAGACCCCATAGATGATGCCGAGACTGTAAAGGAAGACCGAGGAGAAACAAAATTGGTGTTCCAGTTTCCATTTTAAAATACTACTTTACTTGTTTTCTCTCCATCCTGAGCTGAGGATGTGAACCTATAGGGCTACCTGTGGTACCCGCTTCCACTGAAAGTCTCATTGTGCAGGCTTTTCACCACAGTTTGCTGAAAATAGGAAGCACAGGGTTAGACCAGACAAACTGGGTCATAATAATTAAATCCTCAAGTCAGTCATCCGGTTTGATAATTTCACTGTCCATTACAGAAAATTAGGAACACGAGGTGCGCCAGATATCCAGCTCTGATTGGCCCGTTTCCTGCTACAGCCCATTTAGCATGTTGGATTTTATTTTATTTTTCAAGTTTTTCATACAAAATACAAGTACAATGTCTTTAAACAGCTTTTTTTTGCTTTAGTGTTGTAGCGTAGGCTACTTTATTGTTCCCTGCATAAAGTTATTTGGTCATTCTTAGCAGGAAACTATACATAATGCACATATTTTTAACGATTTTAAATCCATCAGAATTGTGTTGTATAATGTAGTTCTTGCTCATTTATTATCTGCAATATTTTCAATATTATTTTAAGCAGTTTGGGACAATATTTGCGTTTTCAATAAGTTTCACAGAGGCGAGGTTTTAAGAAATCCATTGTTTGAAAAAAAAAACTGTATAGCCTAAAAAATCTCAACTCTGTGCCTTGTATTTTGAAAGTTGTTTCGGATGGGGAGAATCTTTTTTTTCAACGCAACATAATACAAAGTTGACGATCGCTTTGGTTTAGATAGCCTACGTAAAAAAAACTCTTGATAGAAAAGGTCTGTTAACTTACTTCAATGTTCCCACAGGTGGTGAAGGCGGTGAAAATGAACAGAAACCCCACACCCAAAATCACAACGTTGAAAGTCCTTTTGTCAGTCATGGCGTTTGTTTGGTTCTTTAACTCGTCCTAGAAATACATTTTTAAATTCTACCGCGATTGTTGTTCTGCAGCTCTTGACAACTACAACTCTAGGAAAGACTGCCACAATCTAACGACTCGGACCAAATCCATTTTTAACGGATCGCGCCACTGAAATTTGCCTAACTCTACCAACTGTTATGTTACAGTTGAATGCACAAACTGCGGAAATAAAGGGCATAGGTGTAGTAGTAGAGATGATATGGGACCGTATGGGACACAGACCAGACCACAACAGGGAAGCACTGTTATAAGGGCACTTCCCTCCTTTCAGACCAAGTACGCATGACAGCTTGTGACTTTTATTAAAACCCTGGACCTATTCCAATTGTCTTGCGGTCTTCTCTTCCTTCTTCCTCGTCACGGTTGTCCTCAATTTCTCTCCCGCTGCAGCTCATTCTTCTTCTTGTGCAATTTTTCCGGTGATTTACACTCATTTAGCTTTGCTGCCTTCCAGAGGTAACCAGGAGGATTATTCTTCCGTGGAAAGGACAGTGGGGACTTCAGACCGCTTCATAGCACAGCTGTCAACACAGAGCCTCTGACATTGAGAGAACAAGCAATTCAAATATGATCAACATCAATGAAAAAGCATGGCATCGCTTACATGTTGACCAAATAACTCACAGGAACCAAAGCAGTTTTTTTTTTATTTAATTGTTAGGCTATTACTAGATTTTCAGTCTCATTGGTCTGCTGATAATTGCATTACTAAATAACATATAACCACATGCCTGTTGTCATACATGATGTAGGCTAACGATAATGAATATAATCATCATGAGAGATCATATGGGCCTAGGTGAAGCGTACTAAAGTAATTAGGCCTAGTTGTATTTGAAAGCAGCAGGCCAACAAAATAAAAGTCTACTTTAATTTGTTTTCAAGAGATATCAGAATCAGAAACACTTTATTGGTCCCGGGGAGGAATTCACTCATTTACAGTTGCCTCAATCTAAGTGCCAAAGGCCTACAAGAAATTAGAGTCTTCATGGAAAGTGTACAACCTGCATATAAAAATCATGTTTTTTGGCACATGTTCCCGTGTCCTCCTTCATACAATGACTTATGAAAAGTAGGCATGGGCCTTTATAAAAATAAAAAAAAGGGCCAGCTTGATCTCTAATTGTCATAGGCACATGCCTGGGTAAGTAAAACAACCTGTGATGGGCATGATATTATAATGCCTTAGCTTACCTCCTATCACCACACAAAGTTATAGTGTGCTGATAGCAGGAGGTAGATGTCATGGTCATCACAGACTTTTACAGATCCCAGCCTGGCTTATAAAAATGTTTAATATGGCATAGGCCTATGCTGTGTGAATGCTTGAGAGAGATAGAGAGAAATAAAGGAGAGAGAGGGAGGGGGTGTTAGAATCCAAAAGTAGGCGATAGTACATTATTTTAAACACCACACGTCATTCAATATAAATGAAGAAGAAACGCTTTAACCAATAGCAATTGAGTAAAGTGCCACCTCTCGGTGTCTCCCTTTGCTGCCACAACAACAAAGACGCTTAGCAAAGCGAGAGCATTCCTCACCACTGACTTTCGAGTTCGCCAAAATACCCGTATGTGGCATAATTTTACAGCTCGTGTTTTCAGTGATTCCAAAAAAAAACTTTGTTTTGCCCATCACTTTTAGAATAAAAAATGTTGGCACGTTATTTGGTTGATCAAAAAATACAGTTGCCTTTATCAAAAAACTTTTTTGTGCAGTTCTTTTCGACGGCGCATGCGCAATCATATCCCGTCTTCCTGTCCACAGGCGATCTTAAAATAAACCAAAATAGTTTTAACATTGTGACGGTAAATACAACCCCACTTTGTAAACTATTTTAAAACTTGTAGGCTATTGTATGGATGCCATATACTGTCAAGCGTAAATTGAAGCTTGCACGGGACTTTTGTTGTCGTCGACTGTTACTTCCTGGATATCACATTTCATCTTGCGCTCAGTCATCTCTTTGCCTCAACCTACAACAGATTGTACACAATCATCATGGCGACCCAGGATGGTGGGTATTGAGAAAATGCAGCAGCAATTCCTTCATATCTTTACAATGGGCTTACACGCCGTTAATGAAATGACACATGTTTGTAATTGACTCATTAATATAGGACTATCACTGCGCTGTATTGTTATTGCACGTCTATCTGTAACGTCATTCTTAAAATGTTCACCAGTGTTGTCGCTAGCTAACGTTAACGGTTGCTAACATCAGTCAAATTCAGCCAGGACTAAAGTTAGTGGTAGAAGGGTTAATACAGTGTAAGGTTTAAATTGGTTAACTCTCGGTGCTAAAGCGCTACCTAAATATGGTAAGGTTATAAATGGTAACGGCGTAGTACCAACAGTATTTTACGTCAGCGTTGCCAGTTTTATAACCAGTCACGGCCAATCGTATCACAAGCTCCAGTATTTTTGCGAGTCCATATTTTTTCGTAAAAAAAAAAAAAAAATTTCGTTTAGGGTCAAGTGTGTTTGGCTCGTTTTTATCACCTCTTCTAATTCACAAATAAGAAATGCCGCTTAGATGAGAAAAATCAGCGATGGAAAGAACTTGAAAGACCACGAGAGAGAGAAAGGGGGGGTGAGCAGTAAAAACGAAACTAGACTTCATTACTCTTTTTAGACTGTTGACACATTTTCAAACTTCAACAAAGTATGGGGAAATTAATCTTAGGCTAAACTTAATTGAGTTTTTACATCAGAAAATAGGTATAATAATTGATAACAAAGATAAAATAAAGTTTAAAAAAATGTCTAAATTTGTCTTAAAGGGACACTGTGTAACATTTTAAGTAATTTATTAGCTAAAATCAATATCCTCATTCATAAATATGTCCTCATTGGTGTAAAATCACCTCTGCCAATAATCTGAATTATCCTCCTGAGCGGAGAATTACAAATATTAATATTACATTTTCTACATTGAGCAGGCAGGTCTTATGGAGGCATCCATGTTTTTGGAATGTCATCAGGTGCATTCTTTAGAATTTAGAATTGTTCTTGAAGGCCACTGCAGCTTCTGTTATTATTCGAAAGGGTTGGGGTTACCCAGGGAGCGTTGCATTCTAGAACTTTCCAGAAGTTTCTTGATGATGTCATATTACACACTGCACCTTTAAATCAAGCTTTCTTAAAAATGCTATGACACGGGGAAGGGGTTTATTATTTTTTGTGTTCTTACCTTGCATTTGTAATTCTCAATATAATTATTTTTTTAAATCATTTACTATTGTCTCACATTAACATCACACAGATCGGCATGGCATGAGCCGATTTGATAACGTTGTGACTTTTAGTGTTGAATTGTTCTTTAATTTCAGTGTGGCATTTAAAAGTCTCCAATCTAACTTGTTCCAAAAAACCGAAACTGAAACTTCCTATGACAGTTATTTGTTTTGGTTATTAAGAAAAAAAGAATAGACAGGATTCCTAGAAGCACAGATGCCAGTCTTGGGGTAGATGTCATGGATTATACGCTATCTAAATTGAAATGTTGCAAGACACACACAAAGTCAATGGTCTCTGTGATAAGCAGGACTTGCCAAATGTGTATTTCTGAATAGTTGCATGACTTGCATCTATGTAAGACTATTCTATAACAACTTTGTACTTAGTGGTTATGTAAAACTTAATTTAAAGGTGCACTATGCCGTTTCAGAGGAGGGGGGTTTCTTTACATTTTCAGAGCTTGCAGTTAGTTTACAAAACATATTTTCCTCTACATTTATTCTTAGTATTGAATAATTCCATCATCATAAATCATAACAAAATGATTTTAAGGCACCTGGACTCAAACATAAGTCTAAAATATTTTTGTAATATGAAACTGTCGGCCCTCCTCCTGTAAACAACAACAGTGACACGGCAACTTTTCAGTAAGCTTTCTAATTTCAAACAGTTTTCCAGGGATCCAATTTTCCTGCGAGAAAATGTGTTAATTCAGTTATGAGTATATATCTTAGAATATGTTAAATTTTTTGGCAAACCCAAAGTTACATAGTGCAGCTTTTTAACGGTTCTAAATACATTTTCTTTCTTACTCTTTCAGGAAGTGAAGAAGTTATAATGGATACTGAAGCCAACCTTAAAGAAGCTGCTGAGCCGCTGGGCGAAGTGGCCGACAAAGGCGACACAGAGACTACGTGTCAAACAGACGCAGGAGACGCCACAACTCAGGACTGTAGTATTAGCAATGGGGCTGAGGCAGACGACAGCCGGGAGATGGTGGACTTGAAGATTATCTGGAACAAGAATAAATATGATCTGAAAATTGCAGTTGATGACACCGGAGCCAAACTCAAAGAGGGCATCCACTCTCTCACTGGTAGGAGCACGCAGTAGTTCCCCTTAAACTGAATGTTATAGTGGACTGTTATAAAAAAAAAACAACAGCTAATAAACGTGGTCCTTGGTCTCCCCAGGTCTTCCACCTTCAATGCAGAAAGTGATGTACAAAGGATTGCTTCCGGAGGACAAGACGCTACGTGAAATAAAGATTACAAATGGTGCAAAAATAATGGTGGTAGGATCTACAATAAATGATGTATTAGCTGTGAATACACCCAAAGAGACCATACAGGAGGAAGTTAAAGCTGAGGAAAACAAGAAGGAGCCTCTATGCAAGCAAAAGGTAAGAGGAATGGCCTTTCTGCACCAACGAGTCAAATGTTTCTGGAGTTTTGTGTTTATAAACCTGCGTTGTGATTTCAGCAACACAGGAAGGTTTTGGACAAAGGTAAACCAGATGACATCATGCCAGCATTCAAAGGAACAAAGGTGAGGGAGGAAGATGAGATGTCAAGCCTTGTTTTTGTTTGTCTTGTATTGACTCCCTCCAGTGTTTCCCACAGGAATTTGGGGAAACTGAGACCCCCCCTCCCACACACACACACACACACACAACCACACATTTAAAGGCCCGGACACACCGGCCCGATAATCGCCGTCGTAGAGTCTGGAGGGGGCGGGGACACAAATCTGTTTGGTGTGTGCCGTGAAATCGGTCGTCGTAGATGATGTCGGGCTTCTTTTGAGCCGAACATCTTCAATCGGCGGCGGACAGTCTTTCAGTTGGAGCAATTTTATTTGTGGAGGGCTAGCGAATCAGTGAAGCTCGGAAGTGAGGCGGGTAGCACAAACAGCCAACAACAGCTAGCCATTGTTTTAATGTGTTTGTTTGTTTGTTTCGTTCAGCGAGTACTCACATGCATCAACCCTTGTGATGCTCGACACCATGCTCGACACTCTGCTAAAAATGGTGCTCTTTATAGTCCATAAATATAAATACGTATTTCTATCTATGTTTATGGTCTAGAGAGCCGTCCCATCATTTCCGGCTTCCGTATTTTTTCGGGCCACAATACAAATTAGCGCCGCCTGCTGTTATGGAGACATTACGTCCCGCGCAAGCGCAGAGCGTACGGAAAGTCAGCAGTCGGCTTGGTGTGTTCTTTGCACTTTTTGGGCCGCGACGGGAAGACTGGAGCTGCCTGAATCGGCAAACTCCATTTTCGGGTAGTCGGACTGGTGTTTCCTGGCCTTAAGATGCATGAGTCTGGTGCACTGTGATTTGATGACAAATTAAGAGGCTAACTTAACTGTGTCTAATGTGAGCTGTTAATTACTATTTTGTGGAATAATGTGGAGACACTGGGTCACATAACATGGCAGTTATTGAAGAAAAAGTTAATATTTTTTATTAAAATATTTTTTCCCTAATTTTCATTAATATGACCAAGTCAGCAATGCATTAGTGGGAAACACTGTCTCACAGCAGTCCAAAGCTGGCGTGTGTTAACTGTATCAGTTTAAAGCCAGACAGAGATTTAACCTTGTTGTCCCACTAACAGGAACGATTACCAACAGTGCCTTTATCCGGAATGTTTAACAAGTCCGGAGGAAAAGTTAGACTCACATTCAAACTGGAGCAAGATCAGTTGTGGATCGGAACAAAGGGTGAGATAACAACCGGCCTCTTTCTCTATTGCTTCATTTACTACACAGCACAAACATGCTGATGATTCAATGTCTTTCATTTGTTGTGCGTTCACCTTTACAGAGAGGACGGAGAAAGTTCCGATGGGCTCCATTAAAAACGTAGTGACTGAACCCATTGAAGGCAATGATGACTATTCGATGATGGTATGTGTTTCCTGCTGCTCCCGTATCTGTCTTATGAAAGGTCATAATGCCAAATGGTCCGACAAAACTGTCCCCATGTCATGATATGTTTGTTGAAATTAATTTCACCTAACTAAATCATTCCGCTCACACAGCAATGCTTTTATCTGTAAAATGTCTTTTATGGATGTGAACGGTGCAGGTTTGAGCAGCCGCTGTATTATGGCTGCAGCATCATAGTGATGATGGGGGTCATCGTTTGCCGTTCTGGGCTCCGCAGTGGAGCGGGAAAATGTCAGTGCTTTCTCTAGATTAACCTTTCTGTCTAAAGGCTCTTGTGTTCTTTATTGTCAGTGAAATAGAAAGTCTTGGAACAAGGAACTTAATTGAATTGTGTCGTCTCGCGGGGGAGATCTAGATCTGTTGTCATAACAGCATCGCTATAAAATATATAAAGTTCAGGTAAATGTAGCAAAGCTCAGGAGATGATTTTGTCAGTTTAATGCCTGATGTGTTTTTGGACTTTACAGAAAAGGTCCTATAACTGTACATGGCCAACAGCATCATATATTTCATATTGATCTTAATACTTTGTACATGAATGGGAAGTCAACAGGGTCAGATCATTCATTGATTAATTCATTTATGTATTCACGGCTCACGGCCATAGCACATGTCAAAGTACAGTACAAACTGACAGCAAAGTGCACTAAAGCAAACGTGGATAATGGCCTTTATTGTCTTAACTACTGTATGAGTGGACATTTAAGGGAATTTCCAGATCTCCCTGCTTCCGCGTTGTTGAGTTTAAATTGTCGCCACCTCCCACTGACTGGCTGTATGTGTATATCGAGCTGTGTAGCCAATAGACTGTGTGGGAGTTTGTTCCTCTACAGTTAAGCTATGTATGGATCGGAGTATTTACACTGGATAGATGTGGTGAAATCATAGCTTTAAGAACCAATGTATTGATCCAAATCAATGTGTCGTTACACCATGCAGTGCAGAACAGTCAAAGTAAAATGACTTTGTGTTTTAATGTTTTTGGTTCGAATTGAAATGTGATGCCAGCTACCTGCCTCAAAGTATGTTCCTGCATCACTGAGAATGTTGATCATTTTCAAGGAGTAGCAAGACAAGAAGAGCCTGATTTCAAATGTCAATAAGGGCAGAGCTTTTCCTCTAGAATATTAAGCCAGTCATAAATAATAGTGATTCCACCTGTTTACTTTAACTTTAATGAGAAGCAAATCTGCTGTTATTTTGAGTGAGCAGCAACCTGGGTGAATATTTGCTTGTGTGTCAGAATGGCTTCTTGCGTTATCCAATGGACTATTTAATCCTACATAGGAATTTGTATTTCCCATTGACAAGTCTGATGAGGCAATGTATTAACACTGTCTTAGGCTATACGTTCTGATTGAGGATTTATTTAAATGAAAAAGCTATTTTGCAAAACATGCACAGGGCTGTACAGTGCGACAGTTTTGATCGCATTTGCTACTGGAATTGATCACGTGCGATGATGAATACAAGTCCATTCGCACTAGTGCTAATGAGCAGATGCACAACACTGCTTAGAGGGCTCTTCAATAACTATCTCCAAATGCGGGTAAATGTAGTCTTTGGCTGGTGAAAGATGTGCGCTCTGGATCTGTGCTTATAACCGGAAGGAGACGGCTCTTTACATTACCGCAGTTAAGTTAGCGCGTGTGCAAGCAGAACATTTCCTGTGCGCCTTCACATTAAAAGCCTGTTACTAGCCAAACGTGAGTTGACTTTTATTCTGAAGCCGGTAAAAACAGGAAGTTAGCGCTTCAGCTTGCAGTGCTCTAGCTACAAAGGCAACTCATTCAGCTGCAGAGTTTGAAATAAGCCACTGAAGAACTACGCTTAGCACATTCACAACAACCAATTTAATTTATCCTAAATTTTACCAATATGTATACTTATTCATTTAACAAGCTATGTTTAATGTTTTAAAGTTTGGTTTTAATTAACAGAAGGACATTTTCTATTTTTGTTATTATTATTAATATAATAATTATATATACAAAAAAGTATATAGATACAGATATTATTTTTATATTCTTATGGGGAAAAATAATTCTGAATCAGCAAAAAATTGCAATTGGCAGGTTAGATTCTTTTGTCTGAATTGCAATCAGTGCACCCCTATTAATTTTTCTACAATTATTACTGCACACACTAGGATATAATATTAATTGTGAATCTCAAATTAGACCAAGATGACAGCCTCAAAGGTAATTAGAGCGAAATGCAAGGGTTAAGGTTATGCAAGTTTTTGAACATACTTTCTGTGCTACCAAATTTATTTTTGTGCTACTGATTTTTTTGGCTTGCTAGCACCAGTGCTACCACCTAAAAAAATAAGCGTACAGCCCTGATGCAGAAATCAAAATGTTCATGTCTGTCATTGTTAAGTAATTTAATACCTACCGGGTACATATGTCATGTTGATTTGTAGATTATGTGAACTTCTGAACAATCCTTAAATGTGATAACCATTTTGTGTTTCACTTTCATAGGCTTTTCAGTTGGGTCCAACAGAAGCTTCTCAATATTGGGTCTACTGGGTGCCTGCACAGTTTGTCGATGCAATCAAAGACACAGTCCTTGGAAAATGGCAGTATTTCTAATGTGCCTCTTTTTTTTTGACGAACTGGGATTGAGAGGAGCAGTCAATGAAAAAAATGAAACTGGAGTCGACAGTGAGGCCTAAGGAACTTATTGGAATATATTGAAAGGAAACGGACGGATGCCTGTGGACTAATTATATTGTTTTTAGGTTAAAAGTGCACTATCTGGCAGCATAACATTTATCAGCCCTGTTGATCATTCAAGGTTTTCAGCAAATCCAAGGGAAAATGATGAAACAATTGTACAGAAATTGCTAACACTTTTCTTCAGTTATTCTTAAAGAAATAAAACTTATTTAATGAAATTATTACACTGGGTCATTGTTCTTTATACCCATCTAAAAAAATGTTTTGGACAATGCATGCCATCCTAGTTTCTCTTTGCAAAACTGCTCAAACTTCACGATGTATAGGAGCTTTAGTTGAACAGCAATATTCAGGACCTGCCACAAACTGCGTTTCAGATGTAACAGCAGGACTTTAACATTGGCCTTTTAAAAGGGCTGTTTCCTCCAGGAAGTCTCTGTATTAACCTTTACAAGCCGTTCAGCAATGTTGTGATGTGTAGTGCTTGTTTTATATAAACATAGCTGTTAGTATTTAGTGACCAGAATGCTTGATATTGGTCTTGGATCATGAAACTATTATCCACTTTGCTTCCACGGCTCCCACATAAACTGCTTTATTCAGCAGATGAAATGGAGGTATTAATAGTAAAAAAAAAACTCATTAGGCTAGTATTATAAAATGCTGTATGTCCCTGGTTATTACTAGGATTAGTAAAATTGAAGTGAAGAATGTATTAATCAAAATATTTCTCATGACTTGCTGGGTTTAATTGGTTTAACATATCGAGATAGCGTGACAGTGAATAAACAGACTTGTATTTGGAAAAATGAAAGTATGTCAGTTCTGTCAATTAGTTTTTTTAATTAAAAGTACAGCGTTACTTGTTATTTTATTACTATTTGAGCAGTATCACATACATCAAAGTCAGAGGTATATTTGATGCTTGCTGCAGTACAAATCAGGAATGAAACTGCTTTTAGTGTGAAGGATTGCAGACCGGAACCCAAGTTGTTGCGAGCGAAAAAATACTTCCGGTTAAACGTCATTTTTGGCGCCACGCGAGAAATACAAACTTTTGTTTGGGTTGCTGTAATTTATTTGACTGCAGAAGTTGGTAATGTCCAACACAGCGAAAACAAACGGAGAGAGGAAACGCCCACCGCCCGTCAAAGTGTTGTCCGGTCAGCTGAGGACGGCGGAGAACCGGGGCAGCGCCGACAGCGGGGATGTGTTTGTGATCAGGCCGGGCAGGGGTCGCTCTCTGTCGGTCTCTTTAGTGTGGATGCAGGGTACTGTGCTGGAGGTCCAGCTGGACAGAGACACCGTGCTGCTAATGGACGAGACAGGGACCTTCGCTGTTCAAGGCGTGAACAACATCCCCAGAGGGAAACCATGTTTGTCCCAAGGTAAATAAAGCAGACTGAAGCTCCCAAGTCATTTTAAAGGTGCACTATGCAGTTTAGGGAAGGGGGATTTGTTTACATTCGCAGCCTTCTGTTTGTTTACAGAACAGCTTTACTCTACATGTTATTCTTAGTAATTAATCATGTTGTCAAAAGTAAATTCATTTTAGGCACATTTAACCTAACGTGAGGTGAGACTAGAATATGTGTGTTAACAAAACTGTGGGCATTGCTGCTGTAAACAAAACTAGTGAAACATTACATTTTAAGGTAGTTTTTTTAATTCAAACAGTGTTTTAGGGTTCTAATTTTTCTGTAAGACAAGTTTGTTTATCCAGTTATGAAAATATACCTTAGAATATTTCACTTACACAGCCAAAGTGTGCACCTTTAAGAAACAAACACTGTTTAGGTCAGGGGTCTCCAACAGGTCGATCGCGAGCTACCGGTAGCTCGCGGGCGGGTTTTCAGTAGCTCGCCTGATAGGTTGACAAACTTGTAAAAAAAAAAAAAAAAAAAACATTTTTTTTTTTTTTTTTTTTTTTTTACAAGTTAAAAATCTGATGAAGGTAAATGCACCTCTTCCCATGGTCAAAACTTGCGATTTGCGGTAAATAAATGTTCATGTGTCTCAAAGCGTTTCTCTATCAGCTGGTGTGTGTGCTGCTCTGCGGCTCTGCATGCGGCCATGCATGACTACGGCATGCACTGTCTTTGACCTTTGCATAAATGTATTTAATCATTTTAAGGGGAAAAGACATTGTATTTATTATTTCAATATTGAGTTATTTGTAACAGCCTGCTAGTGCAGCCATACAAGATTTATTTTCTGAATGTTCAATGCTGCTTTATTTTTATGTTTTAAATTGGGAAATACATGTTCCAAAACGACCAATAACCTCTGTATTTAAAAAAAAATCAAGCAAGTAGGCTAATAATAACCATTAATGAATTATAAGCTATCGCATCACAGTAGGCCTAATTGTCCACAATAATCTCACAACAGCCCCTATCTAAAAAGGAACTTTAAAAATGTACAACTGTAAGGTCAGTTGTCTGTTTTATTCAAATAAGCAGTTGTTTATTTCTGTAGTGCGTATTGGCATCTTTGAGCAAAATACCCTCAAAATTTTCGGCGCGTTGCACCGCGCCTCCTCCACACCTGGGTGGTGACCACCTTGACTAAGACATTTCCTGGGGGAAACACTGTTGCGTCACAATAAGAAGTGTAGTATAGACATTGATGTCATTTTCAGTGATATGTGGCCCACAAAAAGTGTAAAGTAATATGTTGGACCTTGGACCTTTGATGGGAAATTATTTATGATAAGCATTGGGTATTGCAATTTCACACATGTACAAACAGAAGCTTAATTCATTTGATGTGTGCTATGTAAATAAATATAAGCGATTTGATACAAGTAGCTCTTGGCCACTTTAATTTTTTCAAAGTAGCTCTCAGTTGAAAAAAGGTTGGAGACCCCTGGTTTAGGTCGTATGTTTCAGGTGAGTCATACAGCTTTGTTTCACAGAATTACACAAAAGCAGGTCTAAAGTAAAACATTATAAACTTTTCTTAAATCAATGCAAATTGTCCCCTGTATTTCCATTCATTTGACTACATTTCTACAAGGGCATGTCATTGTTTTGGTTGATCGTCGGTCCAAAACTCATGATGGCCTATTAAAAATTAAAAATAGAACAAACATTTATGAAACACTCTGTACTCTTTTATGATAATAGATATATATTTATGAACTGGACATTTGAAATAATAACACAGTGGTTTATTCAAGACATATTTCAAGATCATACATACAATTGTTGAGAAGTTTGGAAGGAAAGTGGAAAGTATAAAACTGCATGTCCAGATCATAAATGATATAGCATTACTGTGTGGAGTATTACAAATGAAAAATTAAGTTAGAGTTTTAATGGATTCCACCACTGCAATGCCACTGTCTAATCAAAACATTAATTAAATTGATATTAGAATTACAATTAAAGTTGTGCCTAAAGCAGAAACATTAAAGGTGTTTTATGCAGTTTCTGAGGAAGGGGATTTGTTTATATTTGCAGAGACTGCATTTAGTTTACAAAAAAAAAATTCTCTACATGTGAGTCATAGTATTGAATAATTATATCATGGTAAATCCAAACAAAATGATTTTGAGGCACCTGGAACCAAATGTAAGACCAGAATGTTTGTAGACAAAACTGTGGGCCCTGCTGCTGTTAACAACAGAGAAACAGCCACTTTTAAGTTAGCTTTGTAACTTCAGACAGTGTTCCAGGGATCCAAAAAATAAATTAAGCTTACTCAGTTGTAAAAATATATCTTAAAAAATGCTCACTTCTCTGACAAACCCAAAGTTACATAGTGCACCTTTAAGTTTCCTCAAATCTTTTTCCAATTATCAATTGACCACCTGCTTTCCACCTGTTTTCACAGGCAAATATGTGATGGTGATGGGTGTGATCCAGGCCACCTCCCCGGAGCCAGTGATCCGTGCGGTGAAGATGGCCGACCTCTCAGAGCTGGCTGCGCTACACAGGCGCATGTGGAAGCTGGAGGTGGAGGAGCTGCAGCAGATGATGGTCTGAATGCACAGCCGTTTGGTGGAAGTAACAACCTTGAAGTGGTTCTTGACAAATGGTGAAACTACTACACAGCAAATTCTCCTCTTTAGATGTCAGGATCTTGACTGGGAGTTTTGATGCAAGAGTGACAACATATTGACATGAGAAGAAAGTATTAACGCTGTGAAGGGTGATGGTTGGATTACAGAAGCCATGACTTAACTTGTCCCCTGTGCCAACAAGGTCAGAGTCTTATGGAGAAAAAGCTGGAAATGGAGCTGCAGCCCTTTAATGCTGGATTTACAGTTCTGAAGGGTGTAGCCCACATGTGGCTAAAGTGAACCTACTCTGGGACAATTGCTAACATGGGTGATACATCTTATGGAGGAATATTACACCCAGATATGGTGGCATCTTAGATCATTAATGTAGCTTTGGAAATGTGTGAACAGGTTGTACCACTATTATCTGTTTTGTAATAATGTGTTCCTTGTTTAGAGCATTCAAGATGTATGTTTATACAATGTGAAATAAAGAAGAATCAGATTTTCAAAAACTTACTTTACTATGCCAATTTAAAAAATATATATTTATATGTACTGCATAGGGAATTACAAATTGAGATTGTGGTGGTCCTGTATCTGTTTGACTGTACTCCAGTAATTCAATTTTAGTCTTGACATTTTAGAGGTAGATAGTATTTTTATTTACTTTATTATAATTCTGAGTTTAGAACAGGTGTAGCATTGTTATAAAGTTAACCTGACAATGTATAAAATAAACATTGGTGCATGAGTAAGAAAACATACAATAATACGGGAGTAAATTTTTTATGCAGTGAGTACTTTCACATTTGATACTTTTAAGCAAAATGATATCTTAATAAAGATGTTTTACTTGGAATGAATACTTTTTTCAAGGTAAAATACCTGCATACATCATCCACCACCCATAATAAGTGTAAGTAAAACAGCAGTTTAAAACAGATTTTAAAAAAGAGGCTTTATTTGGTGTGGTGCCCATTACACTGGTAACACTATTAGATACATGGAAAGTGAGAATGTCAAATGAACTCTCAAATTTAATTATTCCATACTTTTAAACTTATTGAATGGTAAAAGGTAATTAACATACAAACTGCTTATGAAAAAAAGAATTACTGTAAGTCTCTGAACTCATCTCTGATCAGTGTTTACACATGCTATTTTCATCCATATTTTTTTTAGATCTTCTACCGAACGGTGCATAGCAAAAGCTTCAAGTGTCTCACACTCATAATTTGCTGTTGATGACAACAGAGTAAACCAGCCACCAATCAGAGGGCCCGGTCCTGAACACCCACCCTCTAAAATCACGCTGTGGTCACGCTAGTTCCTGTTTCACCTCAGAGGCCCTTAAGGATCGCCTGACTCAAGATCTGTTTTCAATCCTGCATTATTTTGCAAGTGAGCTTGATATATTGTCATCACATTATAATATGTCTTTAAGCAGAAAACTGTATTTCCCAAAGTCATTGTCATTGGGTGCTATAAGATGGTCTTTTTTGGCTTTGGCAAGTTTCATCAAAAGGAATTCCCTGCGCTCCATCCACTCTTTTAGTTCCTGATCCCCGTGTGCCATCTTACACAGCTCATCCTCTGTGCACGTGTCTTGGAGGTACCTGTCAGGAAAACAGAGATTGAAATCAGGCAACCATCCAAAACTACTGGGATTCCAACTGGTAAGCAGAGACAGTACACAGTGTTCTGTTGGCTGATCAAAGTCTCACCTCTCACAAACTTTGAAAGTGCCTGTAGGAAACCGGTACTGCCAACAGTTCTGGTCGTCCTCAGAGTTAAACACTCGGTCTTTGTGTTTTTCGGAAGTGATATGCTGCTGCCACTGCTTCTCGCTGTTGCAGTTTTTGCCACACAGCCAACAGTGATTGCCAGCCTGGGAAGAGAAACGGGAGGAATCGCATCACATTGAGATAATTGACCCAATCATTTTTCTGTTTCTAACATCATTCAAATTCATCACCTTGTATTTGTAAAAGTAGCACCATTCAAACAGAGTGATTAAAATGTTCACAACATTTCCCCATTTGGCAAGAATAGTTTTGATTGCGTCAATAGATCCTGACGACTAAATGATTGTCTACCAAAAGAAAGTTAAGACTCCCTGCTAAGGAGTCTGTTTACAGAACACAACATTGTAACATCTGTAGACCCTATACTGATAAAAACTGCTAACTAGATATATATACTTGTCTTTTACAATTTAATTTTAAAGCCTTTTTTGCCACATGCAACCAAAATGAACAAGTAAGTGGACGTATGAAGTAAACACCACTTAATTACATTAACCTTGTGTTAATCACCATACATAAGCACTGTGCCATATTTGCAAGGCTTTTAAACCCACCACTTCTTCAGCGTAGTCTGTTGGCATGTGGATCTGTTTGCCATTCTCCCGAATGGAGTTATTGGAGGTGTCTTCACCCCAGCCAGGCTTCTGAGACTGCAACCACTGCTCATAAAGCTGATCCAAATCTGGAACTAAATGAGGGGATGGAAGGAGTTTGATTATGATGGGGAATCACAAACAATATAAGTACTATCAATAAAAGTACTATCCAGTTTAGGAATCCATCTCCTTGACCAAAACCTACTGTTGTTTTCCTTCATGTAGGTCCAAAGGTCCCTTTCTTCTATGCCGTGAGCAAACGTGCAATTTCCAATGTACTGGCACTTCTTCCCAGCTGTCACATGCATGCAAATCTATGAAGGGAAAACAACATGTGTTCTTGACCTGTTGCTGGAGATTTGTCCTAATCAGACACACAAAATAAAAAATAACCCCTGGGGTGGAAACTGTTAGGGGGACATACCTCAAACTGAGATGGGATGGGTTTTTTGGTTGGAAGCGTTCTAACTGTTGTCCACTTTTTCCTTTCAATGGAGCTTACTAGCACAACCCGCCGGTCTTTAGCCCACCTGAAGCAGAGAGAAGGAAGGAAGCAGAGTTTGATGTTTTTGGATTTCACCGTTTCTCTTTGTCAATTCAACTTTTTGTCCACCGTCATGAGACCATGCGATTACTCACGTGTGTCTCGCCTTGGCCGAGCAATACTTCTTGTTTTTGTCAGCTTCGCTTAGTTGGCCATTTCTCCAGCACTGGCTACAGACAAACATCATCTTCAGATTCGGAGGCCCGAACCTCCTCTGTGCAATGGAATGCTGCAGATGAAATTTGAACATGTGTGATTATCAAACATTTTTACCAAAGTAACAGTGATTCCCCTCAATCATTTAGCCTAGCCAGAATACATTCATCAATGATGTCACTTGAACCAAGGGAAACATCAAATCCAATATAGGTCCAATAAATATAAAAACTCTACATTTATACCAATCACTAAATACTACTAAAAATGTATAAGAGACATCTATTTATGTTTGATTTTAAAAAAATCCTTAGTGGAGAATATATACAATTGAAGTCAAAGTTAATGAGCTGCAACCTCAGAGAAATGCTAGCAGCAAGAAATAAACAGTCAACAAAAGTCCTAATGTTGGCTTACCTGAGCTCCCTGCAACGAAGCCGTTGCATTCCAATACTTTTTTGCTTCTTGGACAATACTTTCATGAGTGATACCTATATGAGGCAAAATCAAAGTAAAAAAAAAATAATAATCAATAAGATTATATTACATGTAACGGTGACAAAACACTACAAAGATAGTACATACTAAAATTGCCCCCCTTGCACTAGTATTTTATTTTTAAAGCGCTCTTACCTAGCTCGTGCTGCATCATCCAGACCTTGAGCTCGATGAGGCTGTGTGCGTAGAAACAGTCGTCCTCTCGCACACAGCCGTAGCGGACTTCATGGCGACACAGATCCAGCTGGCAGTGAGGACTCAATGGTCGGATTTTGGAATAACGAACTGTATTCTCCTTCAAAATGTGGACCAGGCACCTTAGAAAGCAAACAAGACAGCAAAAGTCATTTTCATGATTTTTATCCCCCTCACATATTTCCTTTTGCCAGATTACTAGAACTATTAGATTCACAAGCCAAAATGTTTCAGTTAAAAAGTGACTCACTTGTGATCCTCAAAGATATGCTTTGTCACCGGATGAGAGCAAAGTGAGGGGTCATCTTTGTTGGTTTTGCTGATTATTCTGGGTTTGTGGTCAAAGCACACCTTCAAAATAAAACAATTGGGAAAAAATTTGAAATTCAAAAGAAAAAACAACAGATTTTGTATTTACAGAAAAAAGGAGTATGTGGGTTGAGATGGCTTACCACTGGAAAATACAACAAGACAATATCATTAAAATATCACATTAACTGAATCAAATAGGCCAGCTACTAATGAGTACCAGAGAGACAATGTACACATAGAGGCAGAGGCTCTGACGAAAAGCACATATTTACATTTCTCACATTAAAATGGATAGCCTTGGATAAAAGCTCATTCAAAAGCTTTTCTTCCTCACACTGGAATTAAAAAACAGCATCCAGCCATCAGTCCCGGCAGCGCTATATACCACTACAGTTAGTGTATCTTAAAAATGTACAATACTCTGCTGCGGTCACACTAGTTGTGAAAATAAACTAATTAAATACTCACCCCACAGAGAAACATGAATATCCCCCGATGCTCCTGTAGGATCTTAGGGACGGTCAACCTGACATTGGAGTGGGGCCCATAAGGATCGAAGAGCAGCTCTCTGGAGATAAAGCCTTTTCGCTCCAGAGTCCAAACATCAATCTCTTCCTGGCAGTATGCAAATGTGCAATGGCCCGGGTACATGCAGTCTTTCCCTACAGCCACCTCTGAAACAACGCAATAAAACATTTGACTATTAGCCCTTAGCGTGGAAAAGAAGTGTGCCAGATATATAGAAACAAATGCCTCTGGAATCATGTGAATATTTATGAGTAATAAATAAAAGGGTAGGTATGGAAGGACCAGCCTTGCAGAAATAATTGGTGAACAATGTAAAGATGCCAAGGGAACGGATGTCTTTTTTTTCTATTATTATAAAATGATATCATTATTTGTTTTTCTTGGGAAATAAACTTGATTTGTAGGTTTAAGGAAAAGGAAAGACATGAATAAATTATTAGGAAAGGCAAACGCAACAATTTCTTGGCAAAGGAAACTACAAATTTAGAAGAAAAAAAATGTACCTTTACAAATGTAATAGGGTCCAACGTATTGTGTTTTTGTTGGTCTGGGCCGAATGAGCTTCCACGTTTTGTCCGGTACGTGTTTGATTCTGCCGAGTAAAGCGTCCTTTTTGCATTTGTGCTCTTCCGAATGAAGTGTGTAATCCAGCACACCGGGCCCTGTGGGTATAAAGAAATATATATAAAAGACCAACCCTCAAAAGACACCGACCACCCACACACATATGGACTGTAAAAACAATTCCTCACCAGTTTTGACATAGCAGATTGAGCACGCTTGTCTAAACTCATGCGTTTCAGCTAAGGGGTTTTTAGCTAAATCCACAGCAGTAGGCAGACCCCTCACTTCAGGCATGCCCACAGCCATTCCCATTGGACTTTCAATATTGTTCATCTGTTTTAACAAAAAAAAAAGACAAAGACAACGTTTAAGCCTGTAGCAACATCTATATCGACAATGCCCAATAATTAATACCATAAACAAAATATACCTGTGGCATGAATGGACTGGGGATATAATCTATAATTTGAACAAAGGGGAGAAAAAGACACAATTAATAAGGTTTAATTTAACCTAGCTGATATGTTTTTGATACTGATGGACATTTGCAATAGTAATACAGTGGTGGTGGTAGTGCAATATTAATATGAACCCAGGGCTAAAACTTTCATATAAATTATCGTGCTTACATTCAAGCCATTGACACTCGAGTTGACACAAAGTGTGTAAAGCTTATCAGCTCCACAAAACTCTCTGTTTCTCAATATGGCAGCGTTTACAAATTGGTGTCGCCCCCCTGACACTTGCGCAGGAGTTCAGAAAAATTCCCAAAAAGTGACCCAAGAAATGTTTCAGTTGCTCTTTCTACCAGTAAGAAAAAACATGGACAGCTGAAGGAATAGAATCCATGTGCGAACACCGAAGACTTAAATCATGTAGATGTGCCGACAGTGTTGTTGCAATTACCCAGAATTCCTCATGGGGGCGACAGAAGTTACGTACTATAGCTTTAAGCTGGCAAGGTGGTAAAAAAAAGATGAAAAAAAAAGAACAGCCTACCTGTCTTAAAGTCTGTCATAGAGAGACTGTCCAGGGAGTCCAGTGGTGGGGGAAGGGAGTCAAAAGTGTCCATACCAAAATACGTACTGGACCCTGACTGTTGATAGAGCGGGGGCAGTGTTACTGTGCAGTGTGTGGCACTATTGTGGAGGAATGGGTTTATGTGAGATGGCATCAGGAATGGACTGGACATGGAACTGCTAGAGGCAATACTGGTTGGCAAGGGAAGAGGGCCCTTCACTGTGGGTATAACCTGAGGGAAGAGACAAACTAAAATCACAATTTTGTATATCCACAGTGTAACATTTTATTCCACAATGAGACCCACACATTTTATAATGTTTCTGTGCTTAGGTCTGTCCACCCTGTCTTCTTCTTATTTTTCCCTTGTTAAAAGGTGCCTGTTAGTATGATAACATTTGCTTATTAGTGCTAAATTAAAAGTTAAGACATTTCTTTAAAAAAGTGCTACGAGTACAAGTAACAGCAAACAAGACCGTCCGTGCAAATAATTCTATTTTTATATAGTTTTCCTTTATGCCTTTGTGCTGGGCACGCTCACCCATGAGGAAGTACAGCTGGCTTGGTAAAAAGCACTACTGCTTTTGTCCAAAGGGGGTGCAAGAATTAACACAAACTGAAAGTTCCTCGGAGGACCTTTAAGCACTTTGTAACAAAACAAAAATGTATCATCCGCTCTCTACTAACCATGGCTGAATCCGAGTCAGCTTGGTCCAGTAGATCGTCTAGGTCGTCGCCAATGATATCGGCGTCGAAATCGTGTCCGTTGTCGAGCATGGACAAAGGCTGGCTGCTTCTGCACCCGTTAACATATGTGGGCACGGGGAGGGGGGATGACGAGGGGACCGGTCTGGGCAGGGACACTGACTCAAAGCCCGGGGGCTCAGACACGGGACCAGAGGAGATACTGTGGTTGTTGTGGTTGGGCAGAAGGTCGTCCACCATGGCTTCATGAAGGGGCGAGTGCACTGCCACTGGAGCTTGGATAGGAGCAGGGACCGCTGACATGACACTGCAGTTATCTGACGGCTGAGGCTCATCTAAAAAACACATCAGAGAGAAGAAAAAAAAACAAAAAAAAAAAAAACAGGGTGAGTGATTTCTGTTCTGTTGCTCTTTAAATGATGAAATCAAAGCAGAATTTAGTATCAATCTTACCAATTTCTATATCTTCAACTGAAGACGAGCCATAGAAAAACTGAATAAACGCAGAAGAAATTCATTGAACAATGTAGTTGTCAGATGAGTGATCATGCATGTTTCAGAGTGTTCTAGGAAAAAGTTCTGTTGCTAACCTTATCACCTGATGCATCTTGATCATTTGATCCCCGCATAACATTCAAGGCAGGCTGGTTAAATTAAATTATGACAAATTAGTATTTAATTATTACATGCAAAATCTGAAACAAACCTCATTACAACAATAATTATGACATGACACTTTCTTCTAGTAAAGGGTTCATGAGACACACATACCTTACTCCTCACATAAGCTTTACGGATTTTCAATCCTAAAATTTTGGCAAGGTCCTGAGTCAGCTGTGTGACACTGGAATCCTGCGGGAACAGTAGAAATGAACATTGTTTATTCAAAACCACTGACTTTGATCTTGGTGTATTTCTATTATGCTCCTAAGGCTGTTAAAAATGCATTGATGACGATTTCCTTAAAATGTATCAAAAATAAAAATAAATAAATTTCTCATATGCAAGACTTTTACTTTTCATGCATTACAGCAACGTTCTGAAGGAGCCAAGCAACACATATGTTTGGCTTACAACTGCCTTTTAACTTCAGTAGAAGAGAGGTCGTCTAATGCTTCCTGCCACAACAAATCCAGACTGATACTCTTTTCCATATCCTGTCCACATTACACAACAGTGTGCAATATGATGGAGCGGTGAAGCCATTACTTCTTAAAGCAGAGCTGTCAAATGTAGTGCTTTCTTTCTATTTGAGTGGGCTTAAGTGTTTATTGGTAAAACCACTTCAACAGCAAAGAAAAGAAAAATATCCTTGTAACAAATGTATTATACCAATGTTGGACCTAACATGAGTTTGACCTACAAATCATAGTAAAGGCAACACCCCAACAGACACACATCTTTTAATGTAGCCATTAGACTGAGTGTCTGGCAACATGCCAGAAACATCATGACGCCACTACAGGTGCTGCTGCTCCTGCAGGCAGACTCTGTGGCATTTCAATTTGCTTACATTTTGACAACAACAAAAAACGTGACATTTTGAATAAATTTACATACAAACACAGATGTTATAATTTACCTGAGGCACTGCTAGAGAACATTTGGCAACGGCCTCGTAGGCCTCTTGATGTCTCCCTATCTCCTTTAAGGATTTTGCTTTTCTGTAGAGCGCTCTGTAGTTCCCCTCGTTCAACTGGAGAGCCTTTTCACAGTCTTCTAATGCTTGGTCAAACAGTCCC
The DNA here is from genome assembly GCF_949987685.1 of Ammodytes marinus. Classification (NCBI taxonomy): domain Eukaryota; kingdom Metazoa; phylum Chordata; class Actinopteri; order Uranoscopiformes; family Ammodytidae; genus Ammodytes; species Ammodytes marinus. The sequence goes on from NC_137220.1 coordinate 9,664,540, forward strand.
TGAGAAAGGAAACATGTCCCAGTGTTATGAACGCTTTACTAAACCATAGTGCTGTAGCGAACAATGAAACTGCTCTCTGGTCATAAATTGACTTTACGTGTTGAGTGAGTTGAGTGAGGTAAGGGTGTGGCCTCCCTGAGGACAGCAGAGTGTTTTTCACTGCCATGTAACGTGATTTAATACAGACGGGGAAGAGGAACCCAATGTTCCTATGAAAACGTCAATTTTCCCCAATTGGAGGTTTTCTCAGTGGACTCCTGTACAAACTTTTATGATCTGACAGTGTTCAATGTGTGATGTGCCAACTGTGTCTTGGCCTAGATACAGATATGAACAATATGATGAAGCATGAAGATAAGAATGTATCACTTTAACATATGATTAGGATCAGAGGGTGTGAAAGTACAACCTCTGAATTGACGGTATTGGATTTGATTGACGTGCCAAAATGTATGAGGCAAAATTGCTTCACATTTGTGTTAATTATTCAGAAGAGGAACCTCTTTGCCATTAACCACCAATGATTTTGACCTGTTCTATATCCAGCACAGTTAAGTCCAGCAGAGGTTAAATAAAACTTGAGTATAAAGAATGTATTATATCAAATATAAGTTCTCATTGTACACCCAACCCACACATTTCAGACTGATCCATGATTTGATGCATTTAAAAAAACAAAAAAAAAAACAGCAATTCATATATGTCCTACCATAATGTATTTTTTATTGATCCATTTCAGCATGACAACTAAATGATTGTGCATCTCAAACCTCCAACCCTCTCATAGTATGACAATCTTAGGTTATTGCAACTGATTTCAGTAAACAATATTTCCCTAGACTCAAAGGCGCTTGTGAAATAAACTGTTGAATATGAGGCTAACTGCTTAGAGCAAAACAAATTCATGCTTTAAAATTAATAATTCTACATTCGAGACGGCATCTTCTTTTGAGGAAGCAGTAGATTTTGTGGGAGTCCTGTCACATAAGGTTGCCAGGCAACTAATGGGTACTCCAGGAAGTGGCAGCACCCAGCCAAGAAGAAAGGTGGGGCCACATTATGTTCCAGTTTCATGAGATTGCCTCCACACCCCGTCTGTAAAAGGAGGTGACATCAGGGCTCTGATTTGAGTCATGAATAAATAAATAAATAATGATCACAGATCAATGCTACAGTTTATAATCTGGTAGTGTAATAATTAGGGCTGGCCCGAATTATTCGAATATCCGAGTATTCGTTTGTTAAATTAGTATTCGGAGCTCAATTCAGTATTCGGGATATTCGTTTTTTTTTTTTTTTTTCAAAAACTTTTTTTGCAAAGGTAGCTCAAACTGCAGTATATTTTGTCAGCAAATAATATTTGGAAATACAAGTTATAAAACAATTGTAAAATACAAAATAGATGTTAATTTAAAATATATTATCGAATTATTTGAACTTTGACCTAGTTGGCAGTTGCCTTTTCAAAGCGCAAGTTCCGGTGATATCAGCTGTAGTAGGCTGTGTGATGTTACCAGAGTGAGGCAAACTAAAAGCGTCACGAAGCGCAGGAGAGAGAGAGAGAGAGAGAGAGAGAGAGAGATGGAGGAAGAATAGAGTATGTGTTCCTAATAACTCTATAGGCTACCACAACATTAGCGCGATTTCGGAAGGAAATGTAATGCTTGACGTAATGCTAACGTTAGCTTAGCTCAGCTGTTTGTTTACATTCAGCCATGCTATTCAGCCATCATCAACCGTGACTTGCTTGCATCATGGGAATAGGCAGTCAATAATGGATATAATATGGACACAAAATATCAATATTGGATCTTTGTATGGATTTATAAATCGCCGAAAAGATGCACATTCCTGGATGAATTGATAAGCTGAGGACAGCTGATTTGGAACGGAAAACAGCTGTTTGCCTCCACGGGGAAAAAGTAAGGAACTCCGACTTTACTACTGTTTGAAAGTTATTAAAGCATCAACAAACTACGCAGCTTGCTGTCTCGGCTCACACACTCGTTTTCAGTGAGTACATTGGAATTATTAATGTTGGTTTGATGGTGTGTTTTTTCTGGAACGAATATCCGAATATTCTCTCGAAAAAACCAACGAATACTCGAAGCCTGAAAAATGGCATTCGGGCTAGCCCTAGTGATAATGTAAAAAAAATAAAAAGTGTGGTTTCACAGCAGGTCGGAGAGGAGATCACAATGGAACAATAGCAAGAAAGTGAAACTGAGTGAAAACATTTGTATAGAAAAATTGAGGGGCAATAAAGTGGTAGAAAACAGAGTTCCTATTTACAGACACATTTATTATTTTATTCTGACATTTTGTGAATTGTGTTTTTGTAAATCACTCTATATTCATTCAGCAATCACTTAAACAGTATGCACAGTTCATAACACAGGTCTCCCAGGCACTATCTGACGAAGACGGCAGCGTGTTCATGTGGTGGTGACTTAGGGACGAGGGAGGGGATTACTAACTGCAGTCACTGACAGGATGTTAGCTAAAAGGACCATATCACTTCTCCTCGTTGTAATTTAGCCTTTACTTGTTCTGTTTAACGACAATTGTAAACTGTGTGGTGGAGTCAAAACGAGAGAGAATTCAAAGCAATTGAGACCGAAACTGAAAAATAGACTTGAGCATGAAAGTTGTCACCTACTTACCGGAACAATGTTTAGGTACGCAGCGCTGCGATTTGCATACAACTTCTCCAGTAAACCTTTTGGAATGCAGATATCTTCCGAGTCGGCGTAGTCTGCTATACTCAAGGCTTCGGTGTACATCTCTATGGATTTTGTCCATTCACCTTCTTTAAACACGTCATTTCCTTCACCAAAAAGATTCCACACGAGATCCTTAATGAACACCTGGAAATTTGAAAGAAAAACATATCAGTACAAAATGAACACAGTGCTGCTGGTTTGACCTTTCACTCGGGCACATATTTCCTTTTCTATGACCCGGTCGTCATCATAAATAACTTACCTCATACTGATCTTGACTTCCTGGAAACGGAAGGGTTGATCTAAAAAAAAAAAAAAAAAAAAAAAAAAAAGTTCATGTTACAAACCTTTAAAATGTAAGCACAACAAGAAGAACAGAAATCGAGAGAGAAGTTCAATATGAGTTCATTCAGAACAGATCTGGACCGCAACTAATGATCATTTTCATCCATCGACTAAATGAATGACTTGATCGTCCTACAAACATTATACTCCAGACACATCCAAATCAATTGAGTGAAGCTGCTTAATTGTCCCTTTTCGATTGAAAAGAATACATTTCTATATCTTTTGGTCTATAAAACTTCAGTGGATACTGTATTTCTGCATTTTCACTGAAAAACAGATCTGTACATAAAGACACAGGGACATCAAGACAGGAAGGTGTGTAGGTGTGGGTTGTGTGTGTGTTCTTTGGTTTAGTAGGTTGCTGTGTGTGTGTGTGTGTGTGTGTGGGTGTTGACCTAGGTGCGGACGACATTGGCTTGCAAATGCAAAGTCAGCAAAGGAACACTATGTAAACAAACAACGAAACAGATTCACCTCAATTCTGAAAGTATTTATGGATCGTTTAAAATCAAATGGGCTTTTTTTCAATTATTGGTTTGCTATCTACAGTATAACCATACAAAAACAGCATCATAAAAACTAAGTCAATAATAAACTACAGTGACCGTTCAGATTCAGATAGATATCAGTAACATTAATGAATCACTTGGTGCATTGATACATCCAGCTGATGATTTTTATCTTACTTTAAAAACAGGCTTTCATAAATCTGAGGCTGCAACATTTAATGGCAGGATGGAAAGTGTTGCAATAATTCCTGAGAAGTTGTTTTGTTATGATGTTTCTAGTGCAGCTGCTGTCTGGCATTTAACAGTCATCATTCCTCTCTTGCGAACAGGGCTGCTGTGACTTTCGTTTTCACCGAGGCAGGCTGTGCTCTTTCTGGACTCCCAAGTAATGAAGAAAAAAAACAGACGCAACACGAAGTCTGAGTGGATAAGAGAGTCCAGATAACAGCATCAACATGCTGGAGGGTATACAAACTCACCAGTAAAAAGGCTAAATCTAATTCCTGCTGCTACTCTTTCCGATACATTTTTCTACCATCAGTTATTAGTCCACATATATGTAAAGGGATAATGTAAAGCGAACGGGCCACAAATAAAGACAGACAAGATTTACAGGAGGAGCCCGATGCGCTACTCACTTAATCAATTAATTAATTAATTGCAGCAAAATGTTGTTTTAAGTTTGGTTTTATCGATATAGAAATGCTTTTTATTGCTTACGGTACAAAAAAAAAATTGTGGGCTGCGGTCAGAACTCCCTCCATAGCAACAGTAACTATCTCCCTCTGTGGCCAAGCTTACTTGCGTCTTGACTGGAGACTTTTCTGGAATGAACCATGACTCCGAAGTTCCCTGCTCTCCAGATAGATACATTCAAATTAAATTACATTAAATTAAATTTATTTTTTTACTTTTTTTGGAAGGAGTTAGTATGTAGCTGTTTATAGACGCCTGTCATGGAATTGATATGGCAGGAAGTGATTCATCAGATCGCTGACTTGTAGGTCCATAGCATCGGTAAATTTAAAGAAGAAATAATTGCCTGTGAAATGCCATGATTGTCCAATCAGAACACAGCCTTTATCAGTGCTGTGTTGATTACATGTGTAATAAAATGATATGGTGCATTTAAGTGGCATTACATTTTGTCTATGTATGATAGACAACTGAACTTATCATGAATGTTTACTTTCAGGTTGACTGCACAGTGATGAGGTGCACACTAGTATTTTAACTATCACTTTTGTTTTAAGATGAATAGGCCCTGTCACACTAGATGAAATGCAACAGGGCACTGGCTGGCAGAGCTCTAGAACAATATGTGCCCAAACCATGACTCGGCCTAATGCATGGAAACAAAGCTTTCGATCAGATGAGGAACATAGCCCACATTATAAACAACAACCAAACTAAAGCCATTCATCAGCCGTCACGCTGACACCCAGTTGATCTGAACAAGAATGCATGATGCAAGGCTTCTAGTGCTGACAAATAAGTCTTACATCATGCAGTCTACAGCACTCAATGCCTTTTCATTAAAATGACACGCAGAGACAGTGAACGCGGCAGAGCAAGATGGCAACCGTCATCTGACAGGATCCGTACAAGGAAAGTTTGAACTAAAAGTTTTACACAAACCAAAACAAAAGATAAAAATAACAAATTACTTTAAGTTAAGGACAATTTTGTTTGAAACACAACTACTTTAGTCCTGTGAAAAAGTAAAGAGATCTACTCAAAAAAATATGTTTTTTTTTAAATTGGGTATGTCATTATTTTATTTCAGGTAAATAAAAAAGTATGTGTCACTTTTGACCATATGGGATGATGTCATGGTGATTTGTGCGACGTTAACGCAGGAGAGCCATTTCTCTGGTGTGTTGCTTATGGTGATTATTCTCATAAACTAAATCAAATTTCAACAAACAGTAACACTTACTGGATGAATTGTAGGCCTTTCTGAATTTCCTGCCAGCGACTCCTCCTGTCCTGACACGCTCCGGACATGTTGGCGTGTTCTATCCACTCCTCAGTCAGCACCTAAAGTAATCACATAAAAAGGATTATTTATTTTAAAAGTGTATTTTTTCCCCTGCTGTGTGGGTCTGACAAAGGATTATCTTCTTTTATCAGCTGGTGAAATGGACAGAAACGAAACACAAACAAACAATTAAGAAAAAAAAACACTCCTTCCTTATCATTAATCATCATCAGAAGGTTGTCCAACAGGTTACCTGCAGTATATTACTCGGTGTGTCCCCACGCACGTCATCTTCTTTCCTCCCATGTCATTTTTGCCACTTCCGCATTTAGTAATGACGACACGCGTAGCTCCGGAAATTAAGACGAAAAACATTCGTGTTCGCTCTCGATCTGATAACGTGAATAAAACAGTTGTTCGACGTGTCGCTTGGTCTAAATGACACAGCAAACTACACACGTGAAGCTGTGGGAGACATACAAGAATAGTATGCACTTATTCGTCCCGGGGTAAACTGTTTCAACATAGCATTTGAAAGCACGAGCTCCATTATCGGACACATCCTCTTCATGACACTGACTAACAACAACTGGCTTTTAAAGTCTATTATCTAACACATTCACATGTTATCGATAAAATAAAATAAAAACAATTATCCTTGGTGTCCAAGTATCTAGTATAGGAGCATATCACGTCAGCATATCACTTCGTCAGCCATTGTTACTGTTGTTATCATGTTTGATAAAGGATTGCAGTCAAGACCCATCATTGCAAATGTATAACGTCCATTATTGCCCGAACCATTTTGATTAGCACAAAAGTAGCAGCTATACATCCCCATACTATGTCCAAGTCATGAGTAAGAGATAGTGATGTCAGCTTCAGTTTGAAAAGCTTAAATTGACTTTATTCTTTGAACATGTTTGTGTATTGGAGCTTTAATTAGTAAACAATTATGTATACTTCACGACCACAGGTTGACGGTGGGAAAATATATCCTCTAAGTTAAGTTTTATGAAGGAGGAAACACCTCGCGAAGGGCTTGTCCGATAATGGGCGCGTGACAGTTAGCGCACGTGTGTTAACCCGCGGCTGTGGACCACCGAGTGTATACAATTATCGTTAGCGATCATCATCTGCTAGCAAAAGGTTAGCAATGTGTAGCTCACATAGTTTCAGCACTGCGAACACGCACACATTATACTAACAAATTAAAACTCAGCAGCTGGCTCCGGCGCTGGGAAGCGGCTGCATGACGTTGCCCGACCAAGTTTCTAGGAAGTAGACTGAACCTAACAAAGCGAAGGCATGTCCAAGTTAAACTAGTTCCCCAACGCAAACAATAGCGAATAGTAAACGTGTCGCTCCATAAGAGACCTTTTAAATATCACACAAGTTATTCAGCAGTAACTACTTACATGAATAGATCTTTACTCCCAACAAACCTGGCGTTGGTTGTCTAAAAGGGAGGGAAAGTGATTTTTCGTTATTGCTAAAATAACTTGGCTAGATGTGCTGTGTCGCTGAAGGCCGCCCTTTGCTTCCTCTTCTTCTTCTGTGATCAGAGGTAGAGCGAACATCAGCTGCAGCCTAATGCTGCCCCCTGCGGAGAGTGGACGTGGTCTTTTTACACTCAAAAAATGTATTGCAACTTCATTTAGAAATAATTAATAAGCCAATCTTTAAATTTTTTTCTTTTTTTTTTCTTTTTAGAAAAATACATTATTATTAGGCTACTACTTTGTATATTATGTATGCATCCTTTTCAGCACAGAAGATGTTTACTGTCAACATCTATCTATCTATCTATCTATCTATCTATCTATCTATCTATCTATCTATCTATCTATCTATCTATCTATCTATCTATCTATATCTATCTATCTATCTATCTATCTATCTATCTATCTATCTATCTATCTATCTATCTATCTATCTATCTATCTATCTATCTATCTATCTATCTATCTATCTATCTATCTATCTATCTATCTATCTATCTATCTATCTATCTATCATAGTCCATCTCAAGCCACAGTTTTATAAAACTGTAAGAAGTTTCCTTTCAGGGTATAAACAAATGTCCATATCTTATTATTATGAATATAGGCTACAGTAGTATGCAGTTTAAAACACAAATATAGAAATGTGTATATATTTAGGTTCATTTGTTTAATAGAATCAGAAAAAATGTATTGATTCCCAGTGTTGAATTTAGGTTGTGTTATAGTCGCTCCAATTTAGAATAGAAATATATAAAATAAGAAAAAGGCTATGTAAAGTGTAAAAAGTAATGTGCTACACACTATATCATATATTTTTTTAAACTATAGCAGTAAGTAATAATATAAGAATAGGAAGTATGTTGTACACAAATAAGTACATTACAAAATGTACACAATGTAAACACTGGAAATAATAATGATATACATGCATTATTGCTGTAGTATCATTGAATTTGCTTATGAGAATTATCCCTGTTAATAATGACTGTGTGTATATCCAATGTATCTTCCTCGAGCCATATTATTGCCTTGTCATTTGCAAATAAAAAAAAGAACCAGTGTGAGTGTGCGGGTACGCTCAGAGATTTCCTCAGGCAAATAACAGAAAACCGTCAAAACTGGGATATGAAGATGGAATTCATGTCTTCACTAAATATCATTGTTTTCATTCACTAAGAAGGCTTACCATTTATAATTCAGAGACATTGTATGAAGCTTCTACAATCCCATTTTCATTATTATTTAATGTAAAAAAAAAAGAGAATAAATTACCATTTTGAAAAGATATACTGTCAATCCATATCGTATTCATTCATTTGCAGACATGTACATTCAGCAGTTTATATTCATATGGCAACATTGAAAATCCGAGGGCAAATAGGCCTACCCATTGTCAAGGCACCTTTTGTCCAACTCTTTCACCAAATCTAAGAATAACAGCAGTTCAGATGGTTGAGCCTGAAGCAATGGAACATCCTCTCACCCTCAACTCACCACTGCAAATCTTCCTCTGACAGTAAGTTTCCTGGTTATTTCATCTTTGAAATTGTCAACACACTAAGCCTTCTCTCGTGATCCTGTGGATTTGTGGTTCACAGAGAAGAGTAGAAGAGGGAGCTTTAGATTGTCCTCCGGTATATACAAAGAAAGATGTGATACATTTAGCTAACTAATACTTAGCTTTAAAGCTATAGTGCGTAACTTTGTCACTTAAATGAATGTCGCTTACATTAAAGCCATTGGCAAATAAGTTGACAGAAGGTTAATTAAGCCTATCAGCTCCTCCAAACTCTCTCTGCATTTCTCAGTATGGCAGCATTTAGAAACTTGTGTCACCTCCTGACACTGGCACAGGAGCTCAGGAAAATACGTATATAATATAAGAAGTGCCCACAAAATGTTTCAGTTGTTGATTCTACTGCTAGGAAAAACACCTGGACGTACAGTAGAAAGAATAAAATCAATGCACGATCGCCGAAGGCATACCTCATGTAGATGACAGTGTTGTTGTAATTACTCAGAATACCTCATGGGGGCGACATAGGTTATGCACTGTAGCCCAAAAAGTAATAAAAAACCTGACTACACACTGAGCTACTTTCTGATTCTCATGTTCATGTAGGAAGTGTTTAACCATGCTGGACTTCTCGCTTGACTGACAGTTCCATTTAAACAGCAGTAATTATGCTCTGACCCAAGAAAAAAATACTTTGGATGAGTGCTTTATCACTGTCAAATTATGGTTAGTGAAAAAAAGTCATTTTGTAGATAAGAATGTGTTTTCGTACTCTCACTAGATTTTCTTTTCACGTTGCTATGAAAAGCACATTCAAGTCAGAATCATCTTGATGTTTCCTCTAGCTGAACTTTTTATTTTCTCTAGTGTTTCTCATTTTAAACTGAAAAACATATTTTTGGATTGTTTACGTGTACAATCCTGCTATCTTTCACATTTTTATCTCACCCTGCTTTCCGTCTCAGTTCATTTCACATTTTGTACCTCATTCGGAGGTTCACACATTTTTCACTCAGGTGTGCTCAGAATTGATACCATCTTAAATGTTGACTGGATGTGTTGTGGCGATGGATTTGCTTGAACTGAAAATAATAATCAGATACTCGAAAGAAAAGACGGAGGATGTGTGTCTGTCTGCTCTCATGCGGTGCTGTCACACTGACTGGCAGCTCTAATAACTGCCAGGAGGAGGCGCTTATCTCACGTCGTGCAGAAGAGCTGAATCACAAAATAACTCTGAATGTGTCCCCCCCTGTTATCAAAAACCCAATGCGTGAGTCTTTTATCATTTAGCTGGGCCTGACATTACAGCATTATGAATGACAATGGAGTCCGGCGACACAGACAGAGCTGAAAATACACTCTCAGACAGCATAGTGAGAAGATGAAATGAAACGATATAGGACACAATTCATGGCATTTTCACATCAGATCCACAATTTGTCAAATGAAACAATCTGAATTGGGCTGTTAAACTTGGACACTTGGAGTGCTTGCTCGGTGAATCACGCTGACAGTAATGATAGCCACAGTATGTTGTGAGTGTTTGTTTTATGGAGATGAGGTCTGTTCTCTTCACCCCCACTGTCTGACATGTTTATTCACAAGTTGGAAGAAGATGGTTAAGAGGAAGGAGACTGCATGGAGGCCAAGCTATGTCATTAGTATGTAATTACCATAGTCTGCAAGTCTAGGTAGCTTTGGTTGTTGTGACTGTGAGGAAGTGAAACCATATATTGTGTTGCTTACAGTAACTAAATAATAGCCCTGTGTGAGCCACAATATCCAAGCCTAATCTAACTGTATATGTTATATTTGGAAAGTTCTAAATACTTCAGTTTTTTCATGTATAAGCCATCCAGAGCAGCTCAGGTCCTAACACATTGAAAGAGTTTGATTTGTTTTTCTGTATTTCATGTTATGTATGTTGCTCAGTAGGAAAGCCAGCAACTTTTTTCTTTTCCTGTGGTTGAGGAATCGGTGGAACATCCCATTACCTCTCCGACTGAGAGGCTTTGACAAGGACAAAAAAAAGGACATTTAGACAAGAAGCAATTATGGTATCTATATATTCATATCTATTCAATTATACTGTCGATAAACATGCATTATGCGTTCAACATTAGCTGTGTATATTTGATTTTCATGAAGCTATACCATATGTGTTGTATTTCTAGAAAAGTAACCAAATTCTAATTTCTTTGTCTGATACAAACCACATTTACAACACTGTTGGGGCAGAGCTGAGAGGAGGCCGTAAAAAGAAAACCCTCAGGCTGTTTCCTCTAGAGGGCGTACACGTTTCTAAAAACTCTGGATGAGCCTCTGGCCAATGGTGATGCTGTGGAGATTATTCAAATAGGCTCTAAAATAAGCTCTCCACCCCGCGCTGCACTCTCACAGCGTAATAAGTAAGTGAAGAGACACTTGTTGCTGTGGACCTTGGGTCGACTGTTGAATGCCATGACTGCCTTTTACCGGACACTTCTACTGTTATCTGGTAAGACTGATATTTCACTTTGTTGAGGAGGTCTTTTAAGTGACGCAAATATAGTTGTCTGTAGAAGTTGTTTTAAACAGGGCACAGAGGGAGTCAGTGCAGGTACCAGCTATGGTTGCAAAATACCTGTGGTGACGTTTGCACAGTGATGATAATTCAGCGAAAGTGTTATTCTCGGGAAGGAAGTGCAAACCAAAAGAAAATCCTTTAGCTCTACACCTGCTTTAGGTGTGCGTGCAGACTTTGGGTTTCTGGTGTTCATTATACAGAGAGCTGCATCCTGTTTACCAATGTTCTGAGCCTCTGTGGATTCTGCAGAAAACATGTGTGAAGGAACAGACTGGAAAAAAAGAGTGTTTACTTTTCCAGATTGCTTAGTTTCTGTGGACACTTTTTACACAATTGGTTGCCAGTTTATAAAGTACACCTACTAGCAGTCCTGAGATGAATCCCCCCTATATGAATATTATAATGGTCAGTTTTTGTCAAGAACTATAGAGCTCCAACTTTATGATCATCTTGGAGGATGCAGTTTGAATTGTATCGCCTTTAACAGAGAGCTGCTTAGTACACACACCGATATAAATATCTCTGTAAAGTTCAACACAAACCCCATCCTCCAAAAGGAACATGTATAGTTGAATGGTATAGTGCAGGGCTGTAGCAGGAGGTTGCATTAGTTTTAGGTAGGTCAGGTATGCTTAATCAACTGTCAACTGAATGTATATAGAGGATGAACAGAAGGAAAAGTTAACACGAGAAAAACATTTTGATGCACTTATGTCAGATAGACAGCAGCGTTTTTCAATATTGTGTGTCCACCCCTGAATATCAAACAGTAGATACATTACAACCTCACAGTGCAGAACTGGACTAAACAGTTGGTTTGATGCAAAGAAAACCAAGACTTGACGGGGTTTGTTCCTCCACTTTTGTTGTTTATTTCTCCTGGCAGTGGCCCTGGCCTCGGAAGCTGCGAACACGTCTCATCGGACCAAAAGAGGCTTGCTGGAGCTGGCGGGGGCCATTAAATGCAGCACGGGGAGAAATGCCCTGGCTTACATGATGTACGGATGCTACTGTGGGCTGGGGGGTCAAGGCTGGCCCAGAGACAAGGCAGACTGGTGAGGCAGCAGCTTTAATAAAGCTATCATTTTAAAGATGATAGAAAAGAAAAAAACACCAAACAATCCAGTCTGTTTTTATCTGTTATCGTCTGAACACCTGTTATAGCATGTGCTGAAAAATGTCAACATTCATTTAAAGGTGGTCAGTGATTGTTAAAATCACTTTTTTCGTAAAAATCACGGGATATCTCCGCTGCCTGTTCGTGCTGTGTGTTAATACATATAGCCTAGGTTCTGTAAACGGGCATGTTGCTTCGCTACGGTGGGCCCCCTTTGTTTACTTACCAGTTTACAGAGCTTTTGGTGTGTATTAACACCAGCTATTTTGTCCATGAACACACAGTACAGACGGGTAGCGAATCATGAGGAGACACTCACTGATTATGAAAAAAAAATTATTTTGACAACAAGCGTTCTCCAGGATCGCTGACTCCACCTTAAACACTTTATATATAGGCCTATATATATGTCCCAACTATACATTATGTGATGCAAAAGATATAATCCAGCATGTTATGGTGATGTTTATTCCCCCTCCCTATGGATGGTGTGTATATATTATTTCCTCCTCCTGATGGCTGCTTTTGGCTCCTCTCAGCCGCCCTACATCCTGCGCCTGTACGCACAGTTTCCTCTCCTGAAAGAGTCCACTGAACCACAAATGTGCTGTGCCATGGGAAGGAAGGAGGCAATGATATCCAAATGGAGCCGGCTCACGCGTCCTTTTCAAAATAGGCCCAAAACATTCCACACCCAAATCCTAATTGCCGTCTCCTACTTTTTTCCTCCTGCACCGCGAGACACTGACCCCCCCCCCCCCCCCCCCCCCCCCCCCCTTTGAACCAGTTGACGGCTAACTATCTGTTGTGAAAACCCCTGTGGTGATCCTGGTCTGCCTTTAAAATAGCCATGGTGGGATTCAGACCACAGTATACTGCCTCCTCGCCCCATGTCTTTTCTAGTAGTTCAGCCTTCAAACTAAAAAAAAATAAAAACATTTACCCTGTTGTCAATCTTTCTGTGTGTAGGTGCTGCCACAGACATGATTGCTGTTATGGAGATGCAGAGCGTCTCGGCTGCTCAACCAAAACAGCCCAGTATAAGTGGAAGTGCGAGGACAAGAAAGCAGAGTGTGGTAATACATTATTAATGTTTACGTGTGGATAATATTTTGCTATTTTGAACATATTTTGCTCTATATATTTTTTTTTTCTTAAGTGCATACATTCATCTGATGATTATGGTGCTTGATGGGTAAACCTGAGTGAGAAACACAGATCAGGCTGTGTGTGTAATCTACAAATATCCATGCAGTTTGTGAAAACAGTATGCACAGCTGATTGGAAGGTAAAGACAGCTTGTTTACAACATAGGTGAAGTAGTATTTTAAGCCTCCATAAAGAAGTGGAAATGTAAATAGCCACAAGTTTAATATAGCTTACACATATAAAGGTGAAGTGAGCGATATATTTAGGTTAATATAAGTATTAAATCGCTCCATATTCATACAGTAATCCCTTATATAGTGTGCGCGTTTCATACCTCCGATCTCTCAGTCACCCGCTCTGCATGTAGTCGGCAAATTAAATTGTTTGGGGATCCCGAAAGTGGTATCCAATCAGAAGAAAGAACGATACAAACCGGCACCCGTCTCACTGCCGGTGTACCCGCAGAGCAACAGATGGGTGAATGTTTATTCACCTAAAATGGCGGAGCAGGTAAAATCCTTCCCAATGTCTGTTTTGATGGTTTTTATCATGTTTTATCACACTTATGGATCTGAGATTATGCTAGATGACTCACTGCTTGAAGACCGCAGTGCATTAATGTGGTGACGTAGGGACGAGCGAGGGGACTGCTAACTGCAGTAACTGACAGGAAGTTAGCTAAAAGAACCATTCCGCTTACAGCACCTTTAAGTACCAAACATAGTGGCTTGTTGATGATACTTTTAGATAAATCAATGATAAATTGATTCACAATATCTACAATTACATATAGTTTCAGATATGAAGAATTTCCACTTCAGGTTATTTTTTACTAACTAAAGCTGGACTTGTATGAGGCACCAACAACCGAGACGAAAATCCACTCCAACACCAAAGCATTTTAAAGTTACAATCCTCTTTTCAACTTGTCACTCAAAGGACACATTTGTGTTCTTCTTTTTGCAGATGATTTGGAGGATAAATGTGAAAAGCTGCTGTGCAAGTGTGACAGAAACGCCGGCAAGTGTTTGAGAAGAGCACCTTTCATCCGGAAATACGCCATGTGGCCGGATTTTCTCTGTGGTTACGAGCATCCAATGTGTAATATTTACTGACACGGTTAAATACATCTGCCTGTCCTCCTGTGTTGCCTGTTTTTTTGAAAATACAGCCATTACAGGGAATTTAACTGTGTTCTATGTATGTCATTATCAGGTTATTCTAATGAAAATTGTACTTTTTCAAAAATAATGAGGAGTGTGAGAAGTAAAACAGTGTTGTGTTTCTGAGGTTTTCTTACTTTAAAAAAAAATCACATAGGCCTATGTTGTTTTACAAAAAAATCTAAATTCCTGAACACTGTGGATGCCTGAGAAGTCCTGAGGATAACAGCTGGTTCACACAATGGTTAAGGCAACTTGAGTTTCCCTGCTGTTGAAACTCAGGCAAGGCTCAGCCCGAAAGTCATATGTTAATCAGTGCAGTGTAAGATTAAATAGCTGGACCTCACAACCGTACTTTTATTTGTTGAAGTACTGTGCAGGGCATTGCCTGCCTGCCTTCTAACTGTGCAGTTCACTCCCTGTGCTTTGGAAAATGTTCATGACTACACCTCATTCATTGGCGTTTTAAAAATAAGCTTTTTGGAAATTTAGTGAGCTAATAGACAAACTTAGGTTCTCCTGCTTTTCTATTTTAAAGTCTGCTGTAAAACAAGTTTCCTTCCTTTTTTTATAATGCTACTTCAGGGACGTGGCAGCAAGCTGACTGATTCAGACCTTATTCAACTCCAATGTTATGCAACAGAAATGTTAAAACTGTTTCCTTTTAAGGTCAGATTGTTGTGCTTAAAATCCCCCGAAATAATAAATCACAGTCACGAAGTAGCTATTGAGTCAGTGATCTCATATGGCCTCAATATTATGGCCACGTGGGTGAGGATCACATTGGCTGCTGAACAGTTTGTTCTTTTCCTCACAGTATGAAAAAACAAAAGACACATTTTTACATCTGCAACCTTTGCAAGGTGGCTCTCCTCTACGGATGAATTAATAGTGTCATAAAACCAGCAAGGCATAACTTGGTTTGTAAAGTCTGAAGTCTGGATATTGGCCTGTAGATGGTGCCGTATTCACAAACACCAAACTTAAAGCACACTGACGCTGCAGGAACCGAGCATTTATTGGGGTACAAACTTGGTCAATTAAATAGTTATGAACTTAATGATCACTAATATTATTGTTATTTAGATAAGTAAAAAAAAGTATGTATTGAGGCTCTTAGAAATAAGCTGGCTGTTGTCTGTGGGGTTGAATGTTTTATATTATGCAGTAAAAGACTATTTTGGTCCACCCGCAGTTGGTGTTTTGGTTAGGAACCTCCTTCACATTATAAATGGGTAAAATTCCCTCTGTCAAAGTCAGAACCATACTTTTCTCCTCTGACACCCAGTAAACACACTGCTCATGGTTGTAATCACAGTAGAGAAAGCTCTCCCAGATGTTTACTGCTCATGTGAGCTTCTAGTACCCCATAAGCATAGTCTATCAGTTCACACCGTGGGAAAAAAAACTGTTTGTTTGTTTGTTTGTTTGAGCGATTGACCACTCATGAGTGTGGACTGAAATGGGTGACGATATAGCGCAGTGTCCAAAGTCCAGGATTGGAAATAAGTATCTGGGTCATGGCCCACAAACACTTGCCCGATTGTATCCAACAGTCAGCAGGTAGCCTATATGAGCTCTGATGCTGTGGAAGTCTAGTGTAACTTTGACGTCTCCTACTTGGTTTGTGAGAGACTGGTGGAACATTTGAACATTGTAGGAGGGTCTCAGAATGTTTTTTTCACATGCATCACACAAGGTTTCCATTTCGTTTTTGCCCCGTGAACCATGGAGACTCTGTGAGAGCAGCCTGAATCCTGTTCCTTTTTTTTGCCCTCACTACCTACCTGCGAAGGTTGACATCTGTTTTTCCCAAGAGTGGGTTTCATGAAGCACACTAGCTCTCTTTTAAACATTCTGCCTGGAGGTGGCCTTTCCAGGATTTCAGGTTTGGACTATCTTATGTACTTTTGCCATTTGCCATCAACACACACTATGTGTATACATCAGTCTTTGACCACTGACTGTAAAGGTGGAGTCAGCAATACTGGAGAACGCTTGTTGCCAACGTCATTGATTTTGACAAAACGCCTTCTCCAGAATCGCTGACCAAACTGTCTTTGGACCAAATCATATTTCTGTCACTGCTGATTGAAAAGTTGTCAAAGTTTACGACATAGCCAGGTCATAGCCAGGAAACCCAAAATAAATGCATACCGTGTAACGTGGCCAGGTCTAATTGTGAAATGCTCAGCTGCAGGTGCTAAGTATAATTTATCTGTGGGGAATGTGTTACTTCACAGTAACCTTAAGCTGTAGAAGTGGTGATTGGCTGCAACAGACATCCACATCGTGGTAATGATGATTCAGCTGACAGCTTTCATTAACATTAACATTTCAGAGGCAGTGTAGCGCTCTTAAGGAAAACTAGCCCTGCGTATCTTTTGTACTCCTCTCCATACAACAGCTGACCATTAAAGTATGTAGTTAGCATGCAGTAGGCTTACAATTGGGACAAACTGTACTTTTACATATTTATTTCGCCATATCATCGTACCTTGAACTTGTCCCTCTTGCTTATATCCATCGCATTGCTGGTCGTTTCCGCACAGAGGCTCAGTAGATGGGAGGTAACGTCCGCTGTGCAGAGGATTGTGTAAATCAACAAAAAAAAAGCATTCTGATTTCCACCCTTAACGTTACGACTGGATGTAGAAGGGCGCCAGGGTATTATTAAGCATGCTGCATCCGACCAAATGTATTGGGACATCCTAAATCTTTTTCTTCCACACTAAATAGCAGGGAAGTATGGGGATTCCAATTGTAATGCAGCCCCATGATGGAAGAAACACTGTTTGCCCATCCTGCATATGCTTGACAGTTAGTTTGTCACAATGAATGTGCACATTCTTTCATCCCCGTTGGGTGAGCTGACAGAACCTATTTCCCCGCTAATTGTGTTCTTTAATCAACTGTTTGGCTCCCCAGCCGAGAGCCAGATGGCTAACAATGAGGTATTGGCTTAAACAGCTCCAAACATAAACAATAACAAAGCATTTCTTCTTACTATCATCATATCTGTAAGTCTATTTAGACTGCTTTATAGATGAACATTGTTGTAATAGAGAGGACGTATGGTCATCAAGTCAGTTTCACATTATAAGTTTGACTGCTGAGTTACTGTATTTATTTATTTTCAAATATAAATAACAACTTAAATTCATAAAAATTAAAACATTTGTTCAGAATACTACGCCCACACTAACAAGGAAATCAATGTGTGAAGCCCTACAGCAGACCTGCTGCCAATTCACTGCATGATACGGACTCTCCTGTCGTCCACCCCCTATTTTAGTCTCCTTTGTGTTGTTTTTCTTTGAAGGCTCCTTTCATTTTGCAGGTGGCAATTAAAGGAGGTTAAAATAACGGAAATGCGTGTGATTCAATCACAAAGGTAGAAACACTTGTATTAAATGCTCAGGACTGAGGAGGGCTTCAATTACATTAACATGTACATTGTTTTAAATATATTAAACAAATGAATGATAATGTCATTTTCAGTAGCAGCGTTTATGAAAGGAGGGGAGACAAATATGCTGCAAAAAAATATGTCAAAAGGGCCTGAGGGCAGGGAGAAAAATGGGAAACATAGACCAACATTGTCAAATATTTTTTAAGAGTCAGGAGAGTAAGTTTTACATTTTTCCTCTACTGACTCCATCTGGCCAATCAGTGCAAGGTTTACGTATGGGTATTTTGTGCTTGCGACTGCACATTTCCTGCATTGTGTTGTTTCTTAATTGGAAGAGCATCTCTTGCACTAAGAGTAAGTGCCATGCTGTTAGATGTTTTCTCCAAGCTTGCACCACACAGCCCCCATCTGTGCCGCAGAAAGTTAAACACTGGCAAAAGTCAGCAAAAAGTTTGATCATTAAAACAGAAGGAATTCAGACACTTGTTTTGTTTCTATATGTGGAATATAAATAGCAGCCGTGAAAGACTAAAACTATTTTGAAGGATCCTGATAATTGCTTTTCTAATTTTGTTGGAGGAAACACAAAGCAAGACACTCATTTTCACTAATGTGAGACAGTGTCATATGCTTATGTAAGTGTGCGTAGCTCACATACTGTTACTGTTAACATTCTTTTGAGATGACTCTTCTCTCCTCTCTTTAACTTAAACTGTCTCTATTTGTTTGATCAACTAGAATACATAGTAAAATCTACTTCTAATGATAGATCATAAATGCATTATACCATGTTTGCCTATCAAATCAAATCAAATCAAATCAAATCAGTTTTATTTGTATAGCCCAATATCACAAATAGACATTTGCCTCTGTGGGCTTTACATTCCATACAATATGATACAATATGATACAATATGACACCCTGCCCCTACACCCTTAGCTCGGCTGAGAAAAAACTCCCAGTAAAAAAAACCTTCACCGGGATTTAAAAAAAAAGTTTGCAGAAATCTCTGGGAGAGTCGAAAGTCATCTTTAAAACCCTCAATCAGAACCTCATTGGCAACAAATCAAGAGGAGGAACAAACATTTAATTTCTTACTTCATATCAAATTTCATTTTCATACACTATCATGTAGTATGGGAGTTTTTGTTGTAGTATTTACAATACTCACTACAAACCATACAGGTTACCATGGAAACAAGCTGCTGGTACTGCAGCATGAGCTTTCTAATAGATGTCAATCACTGTGGTCCTGGCAGCACAATATGAGACATTTTGTAGTGCTCAAATTAAAAAATAGTCCTGGACCATCTGACAAAAATTCCCCATTAAGAAAAAATCTCCTTTAGCTATACACTTTCCCACTGTATGAAATGATTAAATAAGGACATCTATGGGGAGATTTACTTGCATACGCTACATCAACACCTTGGGGCATGTTGTTTGTTTACATGCTCAGAGCTGCTCATAGTGTCATGAAGGACCATTTCCTTTTTGCACCAACAGATGAAATACCTTCAGAACCAGCAATTTCACCATCTGGATCTTATGTTCAAAGGCCAAGGTAGTGATTGATGTGCTTAATGCAGTATTTCACCTCAGAGTGAAGGTGGTTCAAATAGTTGGAGGTCGGACATTATCCAGTGCTGCAAATAGATGCTGCCGGGTGGGTTCACCTGCCATCTGCATTTCCTGGTTTGAAATATAACCTGAACCTTTATAGAAATATGCTTTCAAATCAATTTAGGAGAGCTCTGCAGGGGAAACAACCATGTTCACAATGAAAGTAAATCTGAAACACATAGCCTTAAGGTCCACTCACTCTACCTTCAGGCACTTTTTTCAAATTGATTTTATTAATTGACATCCCACTTGAATTAACCACTCTCTTCAAGAGCGGTTTATAGAAACATATCTCATGTAGGCCTATAGGTCCAAACACAAAAACAAGGTTATTGGTGTAACTTTAAAGTTACACTTGAAGCCTACCTCTTAAAACATAAATGACTGCACATATTAATCCCTGTGTAAAAGGACAGTGAACATAGGCCTACAACTTGGTCTTTGGAGAGAAATTAAAATACACCTTATATGTGTGAGGCTACTAAATTACACAACAAACTCTAAATAAATCACCTTTTCTTCTCCATAAGTGTACCAAATGACTAGCCTGGCTCCGCCCGCCCACCTACTTCCGCCCAAATGTCATGAAGTACGATGGTCTGGCAGCACCAGGCTACCAAATTACTGCTTGAAATCATAGATAGTATAATAAAGGTTGAAATGTAAAAGTCGGCCACTTTTAGAATGTAAGCAGTGTCCTTACATCTTCAAAATTGGTTAAATATCAATAATTAACAACCAAACATGTTATGTAAAATTAAGGAATACATATTTGTTCTAAAATCATCAAAACCTCCTCAAATAACAATGTAATATTGCATCATGTGCCTAGCATCTGTCTTTGCATCATCATAATGCAAGCTCATTGAGTGGATGAGGCCAACAGTGCCTCTTGTGGACCTACTTATGCAACACAGATGACTTTCTTTGTTACTCAATATTTATTTGATATGGATATAAATTGGAAGTGAGTAATTACAGATAGGTAAGTTAAAATGTAACAGGTAAAACTTGAAATAAAATAACGTGGGGGAAAGCATAGAGTCGAGAAATAATTAAGCTATATGATAGTGTCAGCAGATGTGGGCTCATGTTTTATTTTGATTGACAGACCGATCTTGCCGACGGATAGTTGGTCTACTTTTTCAATGTTAAATTGGATTTCGGCTTTCGCGGAGGGAATGAAACATCTGTTGAACACTTAGAGTAGGTGCTTCAAAAGGCACGGACGGGGTTCGAACCCGCGATCTTCGGTTTACGAGACCGACGCCTTACCACTTGGCCACCGCGCCTGCGCTGACGAGCGTGTCAAGATCAACTATCTACTGCCCTTGTGGTATTGAAATACCAAATTACACAATATTGGAGAACAAAGCGTTATATTTTATATTCTCGATAAACTCGACTTCCTCCCTCGTACATGCACACGGACCATATGAGCCGCTATGAGAACGACGAGGACTACCGATGTAAATGTATCAGTTTATTTCGGCCACAAGGGGAGGCTGTTTACCATGTGCGGACAACAGGCGGCTCAATCTCCTGCATAGTTCTACAAGCCGGGGTCTCTGCCTCTGCTCTATACCTCAAGAAGCCTACTACCAACAAAAAGCACAACGAAAGTGAGCATCCACTGTTTAGTCTATACTATTTTTTTGTTTGTTAATATGTGGTGTAATTTTTCGCGTTTTGCCTTCCGTAGGCTACGCTACAGGTTAAACCAGTACGCAACTAAAGCTAACTTTACCAACCGGCTCGACAATAAGTCTATACCGACCACAATACAACAGTGTAAGGCAAATATCAAACAAGCTGTATCCTGAGGTTGATTGCCTAAATAAAGAAAGGCTAGGCCTATTAGCCTAATTTAACTGAGGATTTGGTCAATAGTGGTGTCCTAGGCTACAATAATGGAGCAATCCTCACCTAAAGGCTAGGAGTTGTAGCCTATATTGAGGATCTGTCATGATCTGTCCACTGACGTGTGTTGGTAAGTAGGCAAAATAAAGAGTCATGTGACCACTACCTGTTTTTGTGATAGCTCAGTGGAGTATGACAACAGACTCAGAACAATGCACATCTTAAGGAGAAAAAGGGTCAGTGTGTCAACATAATCAGCAGAAACCTTATGAGGGCCATTAATATTCAAAGTAAAGTCAAAGTCAATCTGTGCAGGAAGGCTACCCACCATCAAGATACTGTGCTCTGAATCAGTTGAGATTGAGCAGAATAGAGTTATTATCTTGCATGGCTAATGACCGTAATGACTATGAGAACCAGTAGGCTGCTTGTGATTCTTTTCTAAGCAATACAATATGCATGAAGCCCGACTGCAGCTTTTCACTGTCTTTCTTTTCAAAACATCAAAGATGAACGCTCGCCTGAGGGCCTTTTTTCCCATTCTTTTTGTGTGAGAGTGGATCAGATATCCTAAAGGCTTTTTTGAAAAATGAACAAGATTCATCTCCATTGGGGATTAGTTAGCTGTGAAAATCACAGATGAGGAGTCACCTTGACCTGCTTATAGCAAGACGTCAGTGCACGAGACCAAAAGAGGGGCCTCTCTGGAATAAACCACACACACAGTAGGTAGATTTCACTCAATGCACCTTGGAATGTGACTCTGTTTCTCTGAAAGTCCAGCCTTGCTGTATTGTTCCATCAGTGCAAAACATTTATCCAAATAATATGTTATAGCATGTATGTGTATTGCACCTTTAACGTCTGAATTCTGACTATTGAGCTATAATCCATTCAGGGAATTAAAGTGTATTCTCTGTAATTTAGGACTTAATGTGACCTAAACATTAAGCTTTATTGAGCAAAATGTGTTAAAAGCATGCTGTTCCATTGATGATAAAACAGGATAAGCAGCCTTGAGTGAATATGGAGGAGTTGAAATAGGGAGCTTTATAGTATATTTGATATCACATTTAAGCTTTTTAGTTGCTCTGCTTTTTAATCATAATCCCCTGCAACATCATAATCTGACATACAATATGTTCGAGTCAGAGATCACACCATGGATCTGGGGCATTTTTGTTCATGTGGAGTGAACACCATGAATGAAATAATAGCCTATATGTATAACTGCAGCAATCTATTCAATTATTTATTGGTGTGTAGTATTGCTTTGAAAAATCATGTTATATATGTTGCTGTGCTTGTTCAAGAATATTCCTCTGCCCTAGAACTGTAGGAATATATTTTTTTTTACAGTGTCCTTTGATATGCCAAAAGAGTGAAACTCGTGTGAATTAGACCTAGTATTATCCATTATCCACTTCTATTTACAAATTGCAGCAATAGTTGTCATAGTTGTAAGGAACCTTCCAATGGCACAGTTTGAAACAATCAATGCTATTTTTCATTTCCATTTTTGCAGGCAGCTAATTGATTTAGCCTAATTGGGTCTGTTAGCTGGCAACTGATCCAGGCCAAAAATTAAACACATCTAGTAAAACCATTGGTTATTAACAGCAGTTAATTGGGGAATTTATCTTGGTACGCTAATTGTGTTTTCTTGAGACAGCCAGGCAGGCTTTATCCCTGTCTCAAGTATTTGCACAAAGCTAATCTAGCTAGCCGCTGGTAGTAACATCATATTTAGGCTACAATAAACAAAAAAAGCAGTGTGGATAACTCAAGGCAAGATATTGAATATCCCAAAATATTATGGGATAATAAATCCCAATACATACATATTGTGTCAATAGTTCATGTTGTGTGCTGATGTGGTTTCTATTTCTTTATAAAAAATATTGCATCTTAGTTGTATAGGAGCGACATTACAATTAGCTCCCCCCACTTTTCCTTTCAATAGTATTTCACTATGCTGTGAATGAACACTATAAAGAGGAGGTCTTATTTGTTACTTGAGTTAATTTGTTTGTCTCTATTATACAATTAAACACAATAAAATTGAGAGCAACACTTTCCAACCTACAATCAAAAAGTTGAGAGCAAAACCGACCTCACTAAAAGCTATAGTTCGTAACTTCTGTCGCTGCCATGAGGAATTATGTGTAATTATAACAACACTGACGATATATCTAAATGAGGTAAGCCTTTCAGTTTAAAAAAAAATAAAAAGTTACTCTATATAGCTTTAAAGCTGCTCTGAGGAACTTTCAGTTTGTGTTCATTCTTGCACCCCCTTTGGACAAAAGCGGTAGTGTTCTTACAATGGCAGCTGTTGAAGGAAAAACTATATAAAAATAGCATTCTTTGCACTGATGGTCTCGTTCGCTGTTACATGTAATTTATGATCAGCAGAGGAAAACTTAGACTGTTTCAGAAATATTTAAAAGTTCCTCCATAGCACCTTTTAAATCAAAACGTTGTTTTATTGCAAGTAAGATACATTTTGGCTAAAAATCTATGAAAATCGAAATATTTGTTTGTAGATCTAAAACTATTGTTTGCAGTTAAGATGAATCTTGTAGGTGGAACCTAGATGTGAGACAAATCTCTTTTAACTGCTAAATTCTTTTCTGATTATTTGCATACAATGACATGAAAGTACAGTAAGTCCATAGCCTTTTGACTGTAGAAAATTAATTATTCATGTTGAAAGACTATTTTTAATATAGTTAAGAGACTATTTTGTACAATCTTACTAAGCCATCCCTTTACATATTTTTTCCCCTTT
Organism: Ammodytes marinus; assembly: GCF_949987685.1. NCBI lineage: Eukaryota > Metazoa > Chordata > Actinopteri > Uranoscopiformes > Ammodytidae > Ammodytes > Ammodytes marinus. Next base: position 9,688,807 of record NC_137220.1, read on the forward strand.
TTAAGACAAAATATAATTTTACATATTAATTCGGCTACATGTTTGTACTGACAACCAAAAAGTTTAAATCTTTAAATGTAATGTGTTTAAATGCATCCCAATCCAGACAAATGCAAGTGGCAGCCAACACTGTGGCTCTTTGCTGACGCAGTGTGAGGAGAAAATTGGTCATTGTGAGAAGGGTATGCTGGATCTGACCCTGGCTACCAGCAGACATGCAAGTGTGAAATCCAGTTGAAAGGTAAGCAGCTGATAAAGCTACATAACAAAGGCAAAATCATCTCTTCCCCCTGCCTGAAATATCTTTTCATTAATTTTTCTCTCTCCCTTTATTTGCATTCATCTCTCATTTACTGGGCTATTTTCACAACTTCCTACAGCATATGGGTGTAAGTTTAAATAAAATATCACTTTCTGAGGAAGTTAATTAAAAAAGCGTTTGGGGCTGAAATGTGTCATTTTCAAGACACTCATTTTAAATAGCACCCACCGCTCCATTTATGTTTTTTTTTCTATTGTTTAATGCGTACAAAGCAATTAGGTGCACATCACTCATGCCTGTTGGGTCTGTTACCATAGCTACAACAATACGATTGTGCTGACAATCATCTGGTCCCTGTTTCCTCCAATAGGGTCGCACGGATGAGGCTGCAATATAAAGTAAAGATGCTCATCTTTCAGCAACACACTAGGAAGAATCAGGTTTATGAATACGAGAAAGTATTGCAGAGTGGCAGGCAGGGGACTGCGCCCAGTCATGGCGGACCACAGGAACAAGATCCGACAAGCCACACAGCAGGAGACGAAGGTGAGAGCATCTACCATTTTGAAATTCAACTCCTTATTGTTCATTGAAAGAGTTTGGCCGAACAAAACAGTGACAGTAAACAAGATACGCCTTTGCATTCAAGCTTTGAATGCCAAAAAATAGGGACCAGGGGGAACACAAAGGAAGTGTCACTTTAAATAAACTGCATTTGTTGGAAGAAAGCAGACACACAGTCTGCTTATACTTAGACATGTAGTCTGAGGCTGTTCAGGTCAAATGTAGGTTCAATCGTTCAGATCAAAGAATTCCAGCTCAGCTTTGCTCAAATAGAACATTATGTTTTAAATTAAGGAACAGCTATAAAATGTGGAAAAAATGTCAAAACATTTTTAAAACTAAATAATCAGAATCTATTGTTCATGCATTTGCAAGTAAATAAACATTTGTGGCCACAATAAAAGAGAGCTCATAAATCCCATCAATCGAAACATCTGAGGAAAAGATGCTTTCAGGGACAATCATGAAGGAGCTTTGAGGCCAGGCTTTGTTGAAATCAAAGGCCTGAGAGCTGAAATATATTTAAAAAAAATGTTTTGCCGGCTATCTGTATCGTTCTGAGAAGGATAAAAGTGGTCAGTGAATCTGCGGCTCTGAAAAAAGGACAAGAGCCAATGCAGCATGTTGAAGCTGCCCCCCTACTGGGCGGCCCACGAGCCTGTCGATATGCTGGTTTGATGTTGTATGGAAAATAAGAACCCCCCACAACAAACACAGGAGGGCTGGAACAGAACAAGAGAGGCTGGAAAGGGAAAAACCATCGACAGATGGACGCTCTTGTGATTAAAGATGGCGGCAGCCTTCACTGCAGACTACGAAGGACTATACTCGATCCATAGAAACGCGGTAGGAGTCGTCTGCGATTCTAAACAACCAAACCGAAAACCGCACGGCAAGGTAAACCAGCAGTTACGATGTCTGCTTTTTAATATCTGATGATGAAAACTACGCTCACCAGTAACTTTCCATTGTATTGTTTATAGTTCTATTATGTCTGTTATCGTTCCCCATGTCAGTGCCCCCGCTGGTTCTGTTGTGTCCTCACTCGCATCAAAACCAAAGCACATCATTTGATTTGACCAGTGAATGTTCATCCCATGACCAGACTACTGGACACCCCGACAGACTGAAAGCTTCAAATTCATTAGAATTTATTGAAGCCGGCAGATGTCTGGCAATGTACTCTCACCACTTGGTACATGGTTATGGATGTATGTCTTCGCTATTATGTCATCATAGGAAATATGGGCTTTTTAATAAGATTTTCCCCTCTTTGTGCGAATTTGATGCTCTCTGAGCTCGAATAGCATGGCTAAAATAAACTCAACGTCTGCAAATTGCTCAATCCTCTGTGCTTAATCCACTCCAAGGCTTGTTAGTCATGATATATTCAGCCAGGACAAAGGACATCAGCAGGACTCCAGAATACATTTTCTGACAGTCGTTTGATATTACTCTTTTGATCATTCTCTTATTATTATCATTGAGAAACTTTAATAAGCCTGCCACAGGTTTACTAAAAAGGTTGAATCTACGCTTTTCGAGAGTCTCAATGTATACGCTCTATGTATGTTTTCCATTGTAGTTTTGAGGGTGCTGAAAGATGTCTTGTTTGTTGCTTCTTTTGTTCGTCTTAACTCACGGTGAATTCTTTGTAAACAGCCACTTTGAAAATAGAAATCTTTTATTGTATGCACTCCAAATGGGAGGATTCATTTAAACGCCTTAATGGGCCTTTGTTCATCAGAGAATCTTCAACAGAGATAAGCCTATTTCAGCCAAGGCCTACTAGGGCGTCTAAATCCACACTGACAGGTGGAACAAAAGACGACTGAAAGGACTGAATTGGGAAAACATGAAGTTGTCCTCTGGTAACTCTTGAGTTGGAAGTTTAAAAACTAGAAACTCTTTTTAACACATCAGTAAATTCCAAAAAGATATTGAATAAGCATTCACACATTTGTTTCAATCCATCTTTTTTTGAGCCATGAATATCTGTATTGATAAGATACAAACCACAGAATAGGCAAGGCAAGGCAAGGCAAGTTTATTTATATAGCACAATTCAGACACAAGGCCACTCAAAGTGCTTTACAGGGGCAAGATTATAATACATAAAACACATTATAAAACATTTAAACGCGAATAAAAGAAGCAAATAAAATAAAAATTGCAGGTTAAAATGGAGACACATTATAAAACATTTAAAAGCTAATAAAAGAAGCAAATAAAATAAAAATTGCAGGTTAAAATGGAAACAAAAAAGTCTTCAGACTCGATTTAAAAGAACTGAGAGTTGTAGCAGACCTCAAGTTTTCTGGGAGTTTGTTCCAGATTTTTGGTGCATAATAACTAAAAGCTGCTTCTCCTTGTTTAGTCCTAACTCTAGGGACTGTAAGTAGACCTGTCCCAGACGACCTAAGGGCTCTGGACGGTTCATAACGTATCAGCATATCAGTAATGTATTTTGGCCCTAAACCATTTAGTGCTTTATAAACCAACATCAGTATTTTGAAATCAATTCTTTGAGTGACAGGAAGCCAGTGTAAAGACCTCAGAGCTGGGGTAATGTGATCCACTTTTTTGGTCCTAGTGAGGACTCGAGCAGCAGCGTTCTGAATTAGCTGAAGCTGTCTGATAGATTTTTTTGGAAGGCCAGCAAGGACACTGTTACAGTAGTCAAGTCTACTAAAGATAAATGCATGGATAAGTTTTTCTAAATCTTGCTGAGACATAAGCCCTTTAATTCTTGATATGTTCTTTAGGTGGTAGTAGAATAAGCATATTTCTGTAGAAATAAATCATGTGTTATACATACATCATTTTAACAATTCTGGCACAAAGTAATACCCTCCAATACTCCAAAGTAATGCTCTTACACAAGATTTCATATAGGGGAGAGTGGCCTAAGTTGTGCATTTTGGAAGTTGTGCCACCTCTTGTTTCTAGAAAACCGTGGAAGAAATTGGAAATGTGACCACATATTTAAGAAGAGCCATCCATTTGACTCATCCCGTAAAGAATGGAGATACAAGGAATAAGATATAAGCACATTTAAGCTCAAAAAACTGTGTTTTGCCTTTCAAAGTAACATTTCCATGATCAAGGTTTTTTGATTATTGTGTCTGAACAATTATAGACAAGTTTGAAAACATTTGACACATGTTTTAGTGCTTTGGTATGCTACACTTTGAGTCTATACAGTTAGCACGATGTCAGCCCTAAATTGCTGCATCATGCTTATTATCCAAATTTCTGGGATTGGGGTGATTTGTGCCAAAGGGCCTGGGTGAGTTATAAGTAAGTAAGTAAGTAAGTAAGTAAAATGTATTTATAAAAACACATTTATGACAGTTTGCACTGTCCAAAGTGCTGTACATAGTGCATTCAGTAGGTAAACAATGAAGGTAAAATAACAATAACCAAAATAAAAGACGTAAAGCCCATACATCCACATAAACACAGATAGTAGTGCAGAGGTAAGATAGTTAATGGGGAGGAAACACCAGGGTGTACATATTGGTTTTGAGCCTTGATTTAAAGGCAGAAATGTAGGGGAATCACATTTGTCAGGTGGCAGTTGGTTCCACAAGCACAGAGCAACTAGTGCAAAGTACATTTCTGAGAGTTGTGCCAGTGGCATGGCTGTATACGCTGGTCACCAAAATAAAGTGATTGTCTACAGTAGCTCAGAAGAGAGTGACATCTCAATTCCACTTAACGACACCACTGATGAGAGTTCAGATGGCCAGAAAGATGATGATGGTGACTTTGTCATTGTGAGCTTTGCAGGTAAAACCATTAGATCTGCTAGGCCTTGTTTAAGAAAATTGTCCTTCAATCTTTGTCAACTATTTACTTTATTTACTTTAAATACACCTTAAATAAGTGATTGTCTAATGGATTTGTCTTGCATTACAGTTTATGAGATATATAGCAATGGCACAATTCACCCCATGGTATTCTCTCCAACCACACAACTTACACCACACCGGGGGCAAGTTGTGCATCAAGACAACTTTTTTTCCGAAAGCTATATTTCTTCAACAGTTTATTCTAGATCCAAAGTTTTTATTGCCAGGGATGCACAACGCCCTGAAATATATGTACATATTTGAGTTGGAGACTTTACTGTCAAGGCCTTACTTTAAAGTCACTTTGAGTGAAAAGTTGCACAACTTAGGCCACTCTCCCCTACATACTAACCTTACGGTCACATAACTTCTCTCTCTTAAACCTTTTCTTACTACAATTGACTCTAAACATTTTTGTGAATGTGGTTTTGAATAAGGATGCCAATAGAGGTCAAAATGCGTTTACATTTGATATTTTAATACAAGGGTGCAAACTATATCTTATAATTGCGGTTGAGTCCATTACGTTTTTATTTAGTTCTCCCAGTGCAGGAAGCATTAACACTAGTGTTATTGTAATTCAAAGCTGTGAAGTCACAGACTACTGGCTTTGTACTGCAAAAGTATAGTGTTCCCTCCATGGTTAATGATAAAAATGGCCCTATGTGTTCCTCTTTTTTTTTTAAGTCAGTCAATATTTAAACAGAACTACAAATGCATCCAGTTGATGTATAGGCCTAGTTGTTCAAGTCATTACATCCATTGAGTTCAGTAGATGCCCTGCAAGCCACAGATAAACTGTGTCTGCTTACTCTTACAGCTTTTACTCCTTTCCGTCATAACTTGTAGAACTAAAGCAAGGGCCAAAGATTAATCAGTGCACCCATTGTCACATGGATGGCATAATTGGCCTTCTCATATAGAAATGAGGCGTAATGGGTCCAGGCATTGTAAGTTCTTAAATACAATGTGATGTATGTGCTATGTCTTACACAAGCCCCAACCTCAGTGATTTTTACCAGCATCCAATAAGGAAGTGACCACAACTGTAGTAACCGGAAGTGCCACTGGGGGGGTGGTACCAAGACTGAGCAATTTTTCTTTGACTCACTTGTTAGACAGGCCGTTTTCAAAGTCTTATTAAACCTATTTACAGCCTGGTCCACAAAACCATTTTAGTCTGTATGTTTAGGTCATATCTCCATGACAACACTGAGGGGGGTGAATTTTTTTTGGACCACGCTAGTTTTTATTCTTTTGGAGGTTAAAATGTATTGGCGCGATCTCTTGAGTGACAGCTCTCCGCCCGTTGTCCCTCACTTTGCCTCGGAGGTATACGTCAGCTATCTCCCTCCCCCTCACAAAATGGCGACGCGCACAAACCAGGATTATTGGTTGAGGTCAGCCCGGATGCTACATCCATATTATTTACTATCTATGGTCTTACAGGATATTAAGCTTAAAGCAGTTTATTTGTTTCCATCAGTACGCCGTACTGTATGTGTCCTTTCCAAAAGCATGCTGTTGCAAAAAAAGGATGGAGGAAATTAAACATTTTCTATCCAATAAATTATTTCATTGACAAAATGGCTGTTGGGATAAGAGTTTCAGTAGAGGGCACCATTTCAGTTCATGGTATACAATGGGAGATTGTACTGTACTATTTGAAACCTTTTGAAATGAATTTCTATTAAAGAATATCAAGTTAATTTTCCTAAACATTGTAAAATAAAACCATAAAGTGTATTGCTGGTCTTCACCTTGTATAAAGACGTAACACATATTCCTTCTTCTACAGAAACTAATGGATGGCAAAGACAAACTGTTTTGGCGTCATGCTGCTTTGGCCAGGCCTTCTTGTGTCAAAGTGAAGGGAGGGATGTTACCGTTGCTACAGCCCGCTGTGTTCAATAACAGTGCAATGGGATCCTCACAAAATGGACGTACTGCTGGAGGATGTGTGAGGAAGAGAAACAAACTCAAGGTAAGATGTGTTGATCTGCATGCAATGTGGACTGGGAATCTGACTGAGAAAGGATTGTATCTGTGTACAAACACAACAGATTGAGTTGCCATGGGAGAAAAATAAATTGTCATCTGCATCCTCAACCCTTACTTGAATGTCAAACTTTCAAAAGTATATTCCGTGGTGACTTGTATGTGGGATTATAATGGAACACGGTCCAGAAAGCAACGGGGACGTAAAGAAAGTGGTGTCGTGGCTGGAAGTCATGGATTGTATGATGTGATTATCTTCATTCTGAGGTTCTGATAGATTTTCCAAAGGAAGAAATCTGACTTTGATGAGAATATTGAAATGCTTTTGGAAATAACAACAATAATAAAAAACATAGATGGTCAGAGAGAATAATTGATGCCTTGCCAAAAAACTGAGTATTTGAGTATCAGGATTCTTAAATTGTTGCTGCCCAAAAATCAATTTTGCCTCGAGGAAGCTGAAGTGCGTCAGGTGTTTTTCATGTTTTGTTTCACGGCCATACATATTGTAAGCTATGTGTGCACTGCACACTTTTAAAGGCAATTCAGGTGACGTGATGAGACAGAGTGTGGAATATACTGTATATATACTGTATATTCCTGTTCTTTTCCACATGCTCCCACATGGTTTGATCTAATAACATAATCATTTACTTTTCAGTGTTCTATCTGCCTTTCATCTTAGAGTTAACCGTGTGACTGTTTAATGATTGCTAAGCTGATAACAGCCTTTAGTGCTGCCTTTGTTGCATGTTTTAGCCTTTGTGCTGTAAAGTCATAAGTAATGACAAGTTCTAACAGCGCTGCTTAAAATGCTCTGAGTTGAAACATTGTAGCAGGTTCCAAAGCATCAGAAGTAGTCGTTACAATGTTTAATGGTATTTATTGTAGCTCGTTTTCCCTGCTGCGTGACACACTCCCAGCCAGAACAGTCAAACTAAAGATTTAAATAATAATAATATTAATAATATAATAATAATCTTTATTTCTAGAGCACCTTTGTCCAACGGTGCAAAGTGGCATGTTGATAGCTATTTGTAACTCAGCAGTACACAGAAGAGGTGTGTCACCACTTAGATTGGTTTTCACCATAGATGTTTTGGTTTTATTCATACACACACCAAGACGAGAACCAATATATCTCCAAGGCTGTTGGAAAGCTTCAGGAGCTCTGAGATGAATCATTAAGACATAATGCATCCCAACCCAAGTGTTTGTGCTAGAGGGGCTACGACTACATTTTTAGAGAAATGTAAAGGTCTCTGCAATATGATTATCTTTGAAACAAGAAATCTATAGTTCACTGTTGATACTGTTAAAAGCCTTGAAATGTTGGTAGCCTGGTTCATAAGTCATTATGCATAAAGAGGCTGGTAATTCAATTGTGTTCCATTATGTGTTCTTGTAAAATATATAATAACTCATAAACTCATCGTATGAAGGAGTTGCCACTGGTAATTATAACACCTTGTCAGCTGTTAAAACATGACAAAGGCCGCCAGAGTGCTCCATCATATATAAACTAATGAGTGAAGTAATCCTGTGCATTCTTTGGCATTATGGAAACTTGCCTCCAAAGGGTGTTGTTGTCCAACCTGTTGTATAAACATCTTCCATCTTGAGTGTGGTATCTTGAGTAGCCAATCGCTATTACATTTAAGTAGCCTATATGCTTCTTTTACATAGGCTATGTCTCATTATGTTTGGTCTGGAAAGGGCCACAAACGTGGAGTATAGATCAAGCAAATAGGACAATTGAAAATCAGGACAAAACTATGCATTAGTTTTGTCCACCAGGTTTTTTTGAAAGGCATACTACATTTCTGGAGTATAGGCCTATGCACTATTGTGTTGTGGGCTGTAGATCCAACATGTTCAATAATCTAATTTAAATCGTTCAAAAATCATCATTTGTTTTTGTGTTTGGATTGTAAACCAAAAAGGGAATACTGATTTGAATACTTGAGGTAGAAAAAAAAATCAATGTAAGCTACTACATGCACCCAATCTAAACACTGGTAGTTTGTGTAGTGAACGGGCGAGGCGCTGTGCATCCTCTGCTGTGTAGCCTCCTCGGCTCCGTCCGCTCTGCACAGACAGTGAGAGACAGCCATGGAGAGGTGGAGAGTAGCGGACTGTTTTCTTTGTTATTTTTAAACTCTTGCAATATCGCAACTATGACAGTGTCCGCGGCCACCCGTGCCGGTCCAAACACCCGATGCACTCGAAGGCAGCAACACGATTTCCACCGGTTAAGTATATGTCACTTTTCTCTCTCTCTCTATCTCTCTCTCCCACAGCTCAGATTGGGATTGCGGTATAGTCGGGAGATATGTACCATCGCTTTTACTGCTTGTAAAATCTATTCCGAAATTTGTTGTGGGATTCCCTGCGTGTCTTCAGACGAGAGAGGGGGGAATGTTTGCGGTCGTCATGTTGTTCGCGTAGTTTATAGCGGCTGTTAGCGGCGATAGCACATATATTAATAGGTGAATAGTGGGACAAAGTTGCGCACTTGTCGGTGGTCGGCTACTGAGAGGCCTGGCTCTGTGTGTGTGTATGTGTGAATATGTGTGTGTGTGTGTGTGTACGGAGTTTGTTTCTGTCTCCCCTCCCCCAATCCCCGCTGCTGTTCTGTTCGTCCTGGAAGAGGCCAAGACATGATTGTGATGAGAGCGGCTCACTTTAGAGGAATAAACGGATACAGTTTACAGACATTTTAATGGACATTTCATGAAACCGGCCCGTGCAGGCTTAAACCATGGACTTTTTACTAAAACCCCGCTTTGAACTGTTCTAAATATCCCAGTGAAGCCGCACACCTGTGAACGCAGCACCGCTCCATTTAAATGTGAATGTGCCGCTAACCGAACAGCTCTCGTGCCGATGCATCATAACGGTATAGGTGACATGCCAGTCTGACCGGAAGATGCATTTTTTAGTGTTTCGGTTTCAACTCCAGCTGTGACACACTATCCACTAAATGCGCCTGTACCAAAACTGCCCTAATTGTATGATTGTCATTGTCCAGCACATCTGGCTCACAGCGCACGTGCTGCTCACACTTCACGGTTGTGAGGAGAAAAAAGGTACCGTTGCCCAAATGTGTCGACTGTCTTTGTTCAATCAGGGAAATGATTTCTGTCGGTATTGGACAAGACAGTGAGTGGGCGTGCCCTGAAGGGGACGCGATGATGGCAACCATTAGAAGAGATTTCCTCTGAAATCACAGCTAGGGTAAAGCCAGCTGTCTGCCTTTCTTTTATTAATTGACTTTTTTCCAAGACGTATTTTTTCTTTTAATCCCCAAGCCATTAGATTTAGCAAGTGCACAGGACTATAAATAGTAAAGTCACTCCTTGTTTTGATTGGACAGAGCCATTACTGGTCAACATGATTAGATCCTCTTCACAGCTGCCGTGAAATATTATCTGCTGCATGGATATGATATGGATATGCATTAAAACAATCAGAAATAAATCTATTTGTTTTTTCTCTCTCTTCACTGTTACATCAGGAAATCAAATCAGCACTAAAATGGTTTACCAAGACTGTATCTGGGAAGCTTAATCATATAAGCTGTAGTGTATGGGCAGTCAGTAGAGGTGGAGATATAGGCTACAGAGAGTGCTGTGCTCAGGGACATTGCACCAGGACAAGGATGTGTCCTTGAACGAGTCTTTCAATTCCCTTAAAATCATTTAGGCATGCCATTCTGCAACTGACCCATGCTCTATGATAGGGGAATGGGATAAGGAGAGACTATGACACACAAACATCAATAAAGTATCATATGCAGTACTGCTCTCATCAGCTTAGAGCAGAGAGGCTTTTCCATGAAAGAGTTCATGTTATAAGCCTCAAGAGAATACACTAATACTAGTTTGGATGAAACTGGAGTAGCCGTGCAGAGTAATGATATGCTTATGCATAAATCACTATTCACCATATACATACTAGTGCTTGCTTAGAAGGATGCCTCGGGGCAAGAGGGTATTGAAGCCACGACTCTTGGCCTGAATTACCACAACATTGCCAAATAACACTGAATGTGACTCAGTGCTGCACATTTACAGATCATCAAACCACATCATTGGCTACTACATTACAGACTATCAAACCATATGATAAGCCTCATGATTTCAGTTTTCAGTTTCTGCTTACGTTTGCAGATGTTATGAACGATAAGCGGTCACAGATCAAGTGCATGAAAGTGTTTTCTAAGTGTATCAATGTATTATCACTTTTTGAAAAGCAGTTTTACCAAGGTCAGACCGGGCGTATCGGACATATAACATGAGCATGTAAGTTGAGCGAGTCTGATAAAGCCCATCTGAAATTTGCAGCATTGCCATCACTGGCATATACTGTACAGAACAAACTGCAAGAAGCTATACCTAGAGCTTTACAGTAGCTGCTGTCATATGTTTTCAAACCCTTGGATTTCTGCAGGATTGTCATTCATATTTAATGTTCAGCTGAAAACTGGCCACAGGATGAGTTTTGCATGAAAATCTGATAGAAATGCAAACCATGCATAATTCTAAAAAATCCCTAACAGGCACTATTCCTCATATAGCTGTGCAAATGGCGAGTATGGAACATTTTTGATTGACATTTGTCAGCAATAGATGTTTTTTATGAATTCACTTGTACTTGCCATCATTGAATTGCCACATAGAATGTTTTTGACTTTAAAGGTGGAGTCGGCAATCCTGGAGAATGTTTGTTGTCAAAATTACTTTTTTATCAAAATCTGTGAATATCTTCTCACGATCTGCTACCAGTCCGTACTGTGTATGCGATGATAAAAAATATGGTGTAAATACACAGAACAGGCTCTGTTGGTGTGTTGACAAAGGGGCCATGGTAGCTAGCAACATGCCTCTTAACAGAGCCCAGGCTGTGTGTATTAACACTGGATTTCATTTCAGCGCAACAGTACGGACAGTTAGCGGATCATGAAGAGATAATCAGTGATTTTGACAACAAGCGTTCTCCAGAATTGCCCACTCCACCTTTTAATAATTATGGGAAATTAATTAATTAAAATATCTTCTCGTACTACTCTTACCTATCAGAGATATGATGATGCCGTTTCTCATTCTATACATTTTTTCCTTCCTTGCAGGAGTTTTTCTGCCGTGGCATAAGTAGAGGCCTGGATCTAATAGTTGTGCATTGCGGGCTCTACGGGGACGTGGTACATGGATGCTGGGACTATGAGCATAGGCGACACAAGGGGCTACATAGCAGCAGACCTGGGAGGCAGCTTCACTGAGGATGCTCCCAGACCTCCAGTCCCCGGGGAAGAGGGTGAGCTGGTGTGCAGTGAAGGCCGCCAGTGCAGCAGTCACCTCGGGGGCTTCTCCTCCAAGAGCGACGCCCTCAAATGTGAGGCGTCTGTGGCTACTCCCAGGCGGCCAGACCTGGACCTGGGCTATGAACCGGAGGGGAGTGCTTCCCCTACGCCGCCCTACCTAAAGTGGGCCGAATCGCTCCACTCGCTCCTGGACGACCAAGATGGCATCCATCTGTTCAGGACGTTCCTCAAGCAGGAGGAGTGTGCCGACATGTTGGATTTCTGGTTTGCGTGCAGTGGCTTCCGCAAACTGGAGGCCAACGAGGGCCACGAGGACAAGAAGTTAAAACTGGCGAAAGCTATCTATAAGAGATACATCCTGGACAACAACGGGATCGTCTCCAGACAGATCAAACCGGCGACCAAGTCCTTCATCAAAGACTGCGTCACTAGGCTTCACATCGACCCCGCCATGTTTGACCAGGCTCAGACCGAGATTCAGACTATGATGGAGGACAACACCTACCCTTTGTTTCTCAAGTCGGACATATATTTGGAATATACACGGACGGGAGGGGAGAGCCCTAAACTGCACAGCGACCGCAGCTCGGTTTCTGGGAACGGTAAGGGTCTGGCGGGTTATTTACCGACCTTAACCGAGGACGAGGAGTGGAGGTGTGACCATGAGCCGGAGGAGCGGTCCGAGTGCGACCCCACGCCTAGTAACCGGCTGACCCAGAAGCTGCTGATGGAGACGGCCCCGCAGCGTGTCGCCAACAGCAACAGATTCCAGGACAGTCACGAGTTCAGGTAAATCCTCCCAGCAATCTAGATTAAAGCTTCCCTTCATCTTCTTCTGACTACACAGTTATTTATCCGGCAAAGTGCTGAAATAGGTAGAAACCCTGAATCCCAAAAATACCATGAACGCTGCCTCGACTTTAAAGGGGAAAAGCCGAGTCTTGAGTACTAGCACAAGAGAGGTCTGAGATGAGAGAGGGAGAGGGTGTGTGTTTACACCTGTGGTGCAGAGGAAGTGTCAGAGGCTGCAGGAGTTCAGCTGTTGTTGTGAGAAGGTTGAGCTAGTGTTCTTTGTTTTCTCCCGTGCAGGTACTATTGGGACTTGTGTTTTCCTTCTGGATGGGCTTTTGTAGCCAAATAGTTCAATAGTATTTTATCTGAGGGAGACGTTTCTGAAATATAATATTTGCCTTCCTCCTCCGAATATTAAGTCTGCAATCATGAGAAAACGGTTCCCTTTTTCCATAATAAGATAAGATAAGATAGTCTTTATTGTCATTGTACAGTCACCTATACAACAAAATTGGGATTGCCAACTGAAGGTGCATTACACATACAGAAAAAACAGACAAACAATTTAAGTTAAAAATAGTATAAAAACAAGACACAGAAATAACAAAAAAAACAAGACAAGGACAGGCAATGTCATAATAAATAAATATAAAAGGCAGAAAGCATATTGCACTTGTGGAAAAGTGATGTAGCCTATATGTATGTCTGTTTAATGTTTTATGTTTCATGAGAGTTAAGTGTCCTGATTGCCCAAGGAAAGAAGCTGTTAGCCAGTCTGTTGGTTCTGCTCTTCAGGCTCCTGTACCTCCTACCAGAGGGCAGGCAGACAGACAGACAGACAGACAGACAGACAGACAGACAGACAGACAGACAGACAGACAGACAGACAGACAGACAGACAGACAGACAGACAGACAGACAGACAGACAGACAGACAGACAGACAGTCTCTTCAGGCTCCTGTACCTCCTACCAGAGGGCAGTAGGCTGAGCAGGTGGTGGCTGGGATGGAGGTGGTCACGGATGATCTTCTTTGCTCTTGAGAGGTATCGAGAGCTGGCGATGTTATCCAAGGAGGGCAAAGGAGAGCCAATAGTCTTTTCAGCTGACCTTATCACCCTCTGCAGCCTTTTTCTGTCAGCCACTGTGCAGCCAGCATACCACACAGTATAAGGAATTGTACGGATCCCACTTGTTTTATAATGTTGACCAGTAACAAATCAAGACTGTGCTGCTCAAAGGTATAAATATGTCATGTTTCAAAATCCTCACAAAAGGAATGTTTTGTTTTTTTCTAAATTGAAGAAGAACACTCCTTGATACCCAGGTTCAGTCGAGCAAATAGCTCAACCTGCCAATTTCAGTAGGCGGTCTTGAAGGTTCCTGATTTCTTTGGATCTTTTTTGCTGTAGTGCATTAGCTTATGGCATTAAAATAATTGCTTCCCAGCTTTTGAAATGCTATTCATTCTCAATGTGATAGGTCAAAGTAGATTCACCCAGCTGTTGTAATCTTTGCCGTGCCAAATATGCTGATGTCCCGCTGACTTGATGATGAAAAACATTAGCTCGCACAACCAGAGGGCAGTACTGATGCAAATTCAATTTTGTGTTGTTTTTCTGTTTCATTGCCTAAATGCTAAAGCTTAAAGGAGAAGTAAGTGATATTATTTTGTTAATATAAGTGTCAAATCACTCTAAATTCATACAGCAATCACTTAAACAATAAGTGCAGTTCATCATATGGTTCTCCCAGTCATTCAGCTTCGCAGTTATTGCCAGATAATATTTTGAGTATCCCGCTCGTTTTTATCCAATCAGGAGACAGAACGCTATAATGAGGCGGTTCTCTGTGCCCGTGAGCGATGACTTACTGCTCTCCATCGCGGCACTCTCTGACGTAGACGGCTCTGTGTTCATGCGATGGTGACGTTGGGACCAGGGAGGTCCAGTGTTAAATCACAGCCTAGGGCTGTCTAAGCGGGCATATTGCTAGCTACAGTGTGCCCCCTCTGCTTTCATACCCCTTTGATGATAATAGATACCAGTTTACAGCGCCTAGGCTATGTACAAACACCAGATTTTTTCAACGCAGACGCACACACTAGTACGAACAGGATTTTGACTGTAGCCTTCAATAATTCAAAATCATATCACATTCAGACACTATGAACAGTCTCGTATTTGACCTCTACTGTTGCAGCACTAGTTTGATGAAGAGGGATGGAAATAAGATCAGCTGTAACAGACACAATACCTTCAAGAAAAGACCCTCTGTCTCGCTGGATAAGACATTTTCTTACAGTTCTTTGGCCATTTAAAATATCACCATTGAACTATGGCTGAATGGTTAATCAATACTAAAACTAAATCTCAAGGCTTCGATTTAGGATAATCATTACGCAGTCCTTCTGGCCCAGTGTTGAAACTGTCACGTCAAAGGTTTTGCAGATTCATGCCGTGTTCGTTGTGTGGGAGACATGCTCATCAATTAGAGTTGGCCTAAGGGCTTATACCCGACAAAAAACAATCCAACAAAAACCTAAAGAAAACATTACATTGATGGCGTGGAAAAAAGGCCAGAAGCAAATTTTGACAATTTAGCCTCAAATAAAACAGCACTCTGGTTGTATTGGAGGATTTTGGGTTTGAGACGACAGCTGTGCAGTTAAAGATGATGATGTGTAAGACCTCTCATTAAGCAACACCACAAAGCCTTAATCTGCACTTGAAATAGCGCCACAGGCAGCTGATGATTGAAGAGTGTACAGCCAAAAAGTCAATGGAAATAAGTGATGCAGAATCTGAAGCAGAATCCAGTCATATTGAATACACATATGTACATTTACACATACAGTATGAAAATGGCTCACAAACGCACCACAAGGTAACAAACCATGATACCCTACCATGCTAAATACAAGGTGTCGAACACATTAAAGGTGGAGCCCGCAATTCTCTGTGCCAAAATCAGTGAATATCTCCTCATGATCTGCTAGCTTTGCATACTGTTTGCCCTCACAACAATATCCAGTGTTTATACACAGCCTAGGCTCTGTTAACGGATATGTTGCTAGCTATGGTTGGCACTTTGTTAAGATACCTTTTGTTTACCTGTTTACCGAGCCTAGGCTGTGTATTTACACCAGATTTGTTTTGAGCACAAACACAGTACAGACAGCGGATCATGAGGAGCTATCCATTCACTGATTTTGACAAAAGGGGATTATGAAAACAAGCATCTCAAGAATTGCTGACTCCAGCCTTTAACACAGTGAATATTGAACTGAAGCTAACCTTTTTAGAAAATGATATCGCAAATCAAATTGCCATATCAGTGTCACACTAAACCTTTTCTTTTCTTTATATGATTTTGTCTTGTTGTGTCTCAGTACATTCTCCAGTGTTGTCATGCAGCTTCCCTGGTTGATATGCACAGAATCCAAGAGGAACCAAATGCTTGTTTGTTTGCACACATAAGAAAACATATCCAAAGGCCATTCTGCTAGAGATCGATGTTTTGCTTGAAATCTCTTCCAAACATGTTTGAGAAAAAAGCTAACTCTAAGAATGACCGCAGGCTTTCCAGCCATGTGCAATTGAAGATCTGGACGCTATCTTAAAAGCAGTAAACTAAGGAGCTTTAATTAGCGAGGGGAAAAAAA
Source organism: Ammodytes marinus (assembly GCF_949987685.1). Taxonomy (NCBI): domain Eukaryota; kingdom Metazoa; phylum Chordata; class Actinopteri; order Uranoscopiformes; family Ammodytidae; genus Ammodytes; species Ammodytes marinus. The sequence goes on from NC_137220.1 coordinate 9,705,263, forward strand.
ACAGTTTTGAGCTTATTTTCACATCATTATTTCAGCAATCAAGCATTTGGCTGGAATTACAAAAAAGACAGGCTTCATTTTTAAATAGCCTTTTAGCAGCACCCGTTGGGGTTTTGTGGAACTAAATTTTACATCAGTTGTTTTCTGATCTCTTCAGAGACAGGCAACAAAAGACATTAACTAGTCTTTCAGATCAGCTTCAAGAAATCTAATGACTTGAAGGAGAACGACCTATACATTTATTAATGTTTAGTGAGATGCTCACCGCTCAGTTTTGTTCTCATTCTCCAGCAAGTTGTGTACTTCAAAGGCAATGCTTCATCATCATCTTTGTAATTTTAATGCGAGTTTTTGAAAGTTGGGGCCTTTTTATAATTAAAAATAGTTGAGACAAACATGAAATAGTAATATGGATTTTTTTTGCATAATTATGCATCTAAAGAAAAGGCTTTAGTGTTCAGTTATCGAAGAAAAACTGTCTTTTGAGGAAATTAAATGATACAAATGATTTTTGCTGGTCTTTGTATGTTAGTTGACATGGGAAAGAAACAGGCAAGCTAGAAGGAGAGAGAAAGGAAGTTTTGATGACACATGGTGGAGGGGAACTGAGGACACTGTGGCCAGCGTCTTTCAAAAATACATGTTCAAAAAACGTGACCAAACACAGCTATTTATTAAACGGATTAAATTATTTTGGTGCAAGTTGCGGCCAGTTTACAGTGAGCCATCTTGCCAAATGACAGAAGCAGCTAATTGAGAGCTTATATGGGAGCATGGCCTCCCTGCCTGCAGAGAAGATGTGTTTGGGCTTCAGGTGTTCTCAGTGATAAAGGGACACCTTGTGCTTTTCTTGGGTCTATTTACTTTTTATTTTTATTTATTTCTAATTCATCATTTCGGGTTAGAAAATGTAAGCACTGTATCTTTGGATGTTTTCAAGTATGATATAATGCAAAGTCAATGATCAATACGAGGACTAACAATGATGCTTTTATCAGTTCAGGAGCAAATCCCGCTCTGAACCACTATTCAGGTTAAAATCAATGGATTATGGATACAATAATAGAAACTGTACGACTCTGTTCATTATTTATTTGGGCCTGTGAGAGTCCCAACCGTGTGCTGTTATTATTCGCTGTTGTCGAATGTGAGATTTTAATGAAAATCAGTGGGTCACAGAGGTTTCATTTTGAACTCTGGGTGTTTCTGCATTTCAAACGGAGGGGAGTGGGAGGGGGCATGGTATAAATGCCTCGGGGAATTCCAATTTGAATAAAAAGAGATGATGCCTTACATCTTTAATTCATGTGTACAAAGCCCCCGTAAGAAATGTGTTCTGGAAAGTCAATGACTGAGATGGTAAATGGTGTGTCAAATGAAAACTCCCTCTGTATCTGTAGATGATCTGGAAGAATCATTTTTCTTAGAGCCTCAATGGGTTGCATTTTTCTCAATTTGTGATCACAGCCGCACAGAGCTGTGTACCTTTTGTGTTTGTAAATGCATGTTAATGAGCATGTCTGTCTTATTTCTCTGCAATTTATTTTCTCTCTCAGCATTTTCTTGTATTTCTTTGTTCTTCTAGACATGCACCATGCCGGGAGCCCGTCAACCCATACTATGTGAACACTGGTTATGCTGTGGTTCCCACCACTAGCGCCATCGATAGCGAGCAGCAGAGTATGTCCAGCGACGCAGAGACAATTTCCCTTACCGACAGCAGTGTGTAAGTATTTTCTCATCACACACACACACACACACACACACACACACACACAGACACACACACACACACACACACATTCTGTACGACATAAAGGCTTTGCCATGCTGCAAGTTTTATCGTCACAATGATACAGAATCCAATTCTATACTTAGTATTCCATTGTAATAGAAAAAGAAGGCTTGTGGGTTTCATTTGCTTCATATATTGCCCTTTTTGCCCATTTTAACCTGTGCTTGACCATAGCAACATAAGCAACAACTAAAGACCCATCTGCTGTTAGAATTGATCTCTAATGCTAATGAGGAATCCTTAATACTCACTCTCAGCAGACTTACTACTACTAAATACCTACTGACCTATTTTGCGGCACAAGAACCATGTTAAAATGGGATTCTTTATAGTCACCGTTCTTACTTTAGGGTCAACAAAGCAGAATGTGTCTTCTAACTTCTTTGGGCACATGCAAGAGACCAAAGGCTTTGTTTGTACTGCCTGGGATCACTTGTGCCTCTATGTATTTCAATTGAGTGTACCTGCCAAACCGGCATGTGCTGGTGAAAGAAGATGTGAAAATGTTTTCTAGTTGTAGAGATGGCACAGGGGAATTGTGCCACAAAAAACCTCAAAGCTTGCACAACTTGACAACAAGAATGTGTTTTATGCAGAATGGATTAGAGGCTGTTATCAGCTAATTGGTCTAGAGCTTCCAGCATAGGAGAGTGGGGTAACCCAGCATGACCAATACCACATGGAATGAACAGACTCCTGGTAGTGTTAACATGTAACTGTAATCCTACAGACCACTTGTGGTGAAGGAGGAACACAATAAGCCTGTGTGCCTGTCCTGCTGCACTGATTAATCAAGGCTTTACAAGGTGTTTGTTTTAGGTACAAAAAAAAAGCAGCAGAAAGATTATAACCTCAAAAGCTGCCTGTATTGGTTATTCATGAGGATGTTTTATGAAATATGTCTTTGTTGTTTATTCCAGAGAGGGGGTTCCACCCTACAGTTGCCGCAAACAGCATCGGCGGGAGATGCACGAAAGCGCCAAAGCAAATGGGCGAGTGCCACTACCTCATATTCCAGTGAGTTATTCATGGCTTCTTCTTTCACTGCTTTCACTCTCTCACTTTCTTGCCTTCAACACCTTCTCTTTAACTGCCTGTCTCGAGCCTTGTTTTTCCCTGACTCCACCATTGGAGATGTTGCATATTTTAGCAATGCTGTGTGTCGCAGCAGGGCCTGTGATGGAGTATAAGAATAGCTGATGGTGAAAGAGAAAGCTGTCTAAATGCAGCTTGATGCTTCTCTAAGCTGTGTGCGCTGAAGCCTAGCAGACATGAATCCTCCCCTGTGACAGCCCTCTGCCTCCCTCTGCATAGCACACTGTCTCTGGGTAGGCAGAGCCCCGGCCCTAATTAGGCCTCGGAGTGAAGAGTCAAATTAAAAACTCCACACGTAGCGTCCTATTAGGATGCATGAATTGACTCTGGGAGTAACGCTCACGTTTCCCTGCCCCAACAAATGAATCATGACTTCACTCCATCGGCAATAAGAAGATTGACAAGGCTTGTAGCTCTCTTTTTCTTTTTTGAAATGTCACTTTGTTTTCTTATCGTCGATATGAAACAATGGCTGGAGAGGTTGCTAAATCAGGAGGTACCAGCTTTGAATTATCATTATCGCACGCACCGCAATAACGTGTGCTGGCAGTAGAGGTAATTAGTGTCACTCAGTCCTCAGGCCCGGCAAGTTTATTTGAAAAGCACAAACCATTATGCAAAGGCAATTAAGAGGGCTTTACACAATGTGTCAGGGCTGCACAATATATTGAAAATGTATCGTTATCGCGATATAAACATTTGAGGTATTTGTATCGCAAAGACCGCTTCAACTGCAATAAATGGTGGCCTATTCCATGTGCCACGCATTCATGCTTTGCATGTCAATATATGTGGAAAATGAGATGTAGCCTACCAGAAAATGTTGTAAATGGGGGCATGAAGATGTTTTGCTTAAGTGATCAATAAATAATAAACAATAAAAATGGAAATAATACATTTTTCCAATGTCTGCATTGGAAACTTACTGTCGGTGGTCTATTAGTCTAACTCGGAGCAGAAAGAAACTATTTGTTTAGTTATCGCAAGTGATATCGTCATCGCCATTTTCAACAATGTTATTGCATATCACATGTTTTCCTGATATCGTGCGGCCCTAGTATTTATAACAATGCTTAAGCATACATCCTCCATTATGTGGAAAAGTTAGGCTATGTCACAAAGGATCCGTTTCAGTAGTATTCAATGGTCAATTCTTACCGCAGGTTACTTCATATTAGAATATATTATTACCCGTTTGGACGTTCAAAACTTGACGCTGTGGTCAACTTTAATGTGTCCTGCTTGTGTTTGAGTCCCTTCATATCACTGACACCGTGGGATAACTATTCACATGGTGTTGACAGTAATGCAGCAGTTACAATAATGCATTGCTTACAGTTGGACATTTCTTCTCCCCCCCCCAGCGCACAAACCGGATTCCAAAGGATATACACGTGGAGCCTGAACGCTTTGCTGCAGAGCTGAGCAGCAGACTGGAGGACGTACTGAAGGAGAGAGAGGCTCAGGAGAAACTAGAGGAGAGACTGAAGAGAGTACGCCTGGTATGTTCACTTCATTTCCTCCACCACTGTCTAGTGTTTCAATCACAAGCAGATCCACTGTTGTTGTTAATGTGGGTTAACACGTGTGAATACGTAGCATCTTTCAGGAGCTGTAGAAGACATTCACACTGGAGTGCACTAAACGACCTCTAACATGATATGATTAATGCAGTGCAGAGAAAGGACGCGTGTTTTGATTCTCAGTTTGGCTGCTTTGTCTAAGTAAAGGGACACCTTCAGGTCATATGAGGCTCTGATGGGATTTGAATATTACTGCAACCATCTTAGCTTCTGGTGACGTTAACTGAATAATGTAAGTGGTGGTTTAGCCGCAACTAACTATTATTTTCATATCGGTTTATCTGCCTTTTATTTTATACATTTAAATCATGATATCATTAATACAGTATGACAGATGCAAAATATTATTATACTGTATATATTATTATATTTCCCAGAACCCTTGTTCCTCCAGCAGTACACAAACCTTATAACCTTATGATATTCAGTTGATTATCATTATGAAGTAAAGAAAAGGAGCAAATCTTGCATTCGGCAAACTGGAATCTGAGGATGTTTTGCCATTTTTGCTTTAGAAATGACTGAATAAATAAACTTATTAATTAATTGCTAATAGTTGCAGATACATTTTCTGTCAATCCACAAATCACTTCATTGAGTAATAAATGTGGAAACATTTATATTGAATATCAAATTCAATATAGCCCAATTACCAGGCAGCCACAACGCAAGATGTGTGTCTGCCTGGCAATTGGGCTTAAGATTTTCAGTAAAAAAAATTAGACTTACATTCTTCTGGCCTAAATGAAATGAATGAGGCTAGCCATTTGAATGGGGAATAAAAGAACATTATGAACCATTTTGGAGAATTTCCTCCTTTGCCTGTCAGGGATGAATCAGTTGGAGCATCTGAACGCTTGGCTACTTTTGCAAGCCTGGAACGGTGCGCCGCCCGTTTGGTGTCAGTTGAACGCTGATGAAATGGCTGCTGCTACCACAAATGAAATCTCCCTCAGTTCACAGAGCCAAGTATTAAGTCTCGAGGCGGACCATTTATGTGGCTTGGCCCCCGAAAAGTAGAGAAGCTGCCGTCACACACAGCTCGAGGTTTGCTCTATTAAACCTGGAGGCGAGCATGAAACGCCTGCCTTCACCATGTGATACTCTGTGCACCAGGAAGTGAACTAAGGTTTTAGCTTTGTAGACATTATATCAGACAAATTTAACATGGGACGGTTATAATGCATACATATTTTCTATAGCATTAAATCATATTTAAAATACATCTGTTTATGTATGTTATCCCTTTTATTGGAAAAGAAACAGCCACATGATTTCACAAGAATGTGAATGTAGCCTCCGTTGCAGTCTGCTAAGAATTAAATTATGGCTTTGTTTAACATGGTTTTATGGAACAATGGACCTTGTGGTGCAAATATGCAATGGGTAATTCACATAAACAAAAGCAGCATCATGCTGTTTACAAAAGTAAATCAGTGGCAAGAAATCATGTGAGCAGGGTTGGTCATCATCGCTCATTTAAATTAGATTGTATTAGTTGTTAATGTGTTCGCCATTACTCCTCGCAAGGCAAGGGCCTGATGTTACTGCAACTGGAGACTGAAGCCTACTTGTTTGATAAATTCCCCGTCCAGCACTCGAGCTACCTTGGAGAATGTCAAATATCTTGTTTTGTTTTGTCAACGATTTTCATTTTCAAATGAAGAAGAGGGAGCCATTGGAAAATAAATTAAACGTGTCATCCTTCCTTGAATAACCTCCAGTGGGCTCTGCTAACTACTACTAATAAATATATTTACTACTAACAGATTTCTGAATCTGGTGCTGAACTACAAAGATGACACATCAATTATTAAATACATGCCAAGATAAAAAAAAACACTTCCTTGTTATATAGTTAGAGCAAATGGATAGTTAGTAAAGGGAAATAGCAAGTAACTCAGATTGGCATGTTCACAAATGAAGGGTTTTCAAAGTGTATTAACATAACCTAAATGTACAAGCATGGTGAGCATGGGCTTGCTAAAAGATCAAAGTGAAACCCCTATGTGTACAGTTACCTTTTCGTTATATCTCTTTGTTCTCTGTCTTCCCTTCTCACTCTGCCAAAGTATTTCTGACTCCTTACACGACACAGAATGGTGCTCACAGCATGAAAATCATTTTGCGACGGTTTTATCCACCCACTGCTATGTTTTATTTCATCACTACTGCACATCCTCCACTCCCCACAGTGCCTGCGTATCTCACAGTATTAAGAAAAGCCTGCCACTCCCCAAAACATAATCCCCCATTGAGCAGATTTCGATTCTGTCAGGGAGTGATTTTCTCCCAGTCACTAAGAGCTGACATTGTACCGGTATGGTTGCTCGGATATGCTGTGTGCATTCATAGTACGGCCAAATCCAAATGATACTGCTGTATCCTTGGTTCGTCTCCCAACCTCTGCAGCAAGAATGAAAAGACTCATATTAGCATATGGTGAACATCTGCCACCTGCAGGATGAATTAAGTACAACATTTCTGCACCCTTATGGACTGAACGTCACAAATATATACAGTATATATATATATATATATATATCTTTAAATATAGTGTTAGCACTGCTTACTGTGGCACTTTGCTTTATTTTTTACTCTTTTTATTATTCGTATCTATTTTTCTATTATCATCTGAAAACTTGCCTGCCTGGGTAAATAAAGGTTAAATAAAAACTGGCAACTTCTTTAAACTGAGCGTTTTTCTTTTTTCTTTTTCATTACACTCTTAATGCCGAAATGGTACTTTCCTGTCGATGGTGCTCTGGATGTCAAATCATTAATTGATTTGCATCGTTTCATGTGTGTTTCTATTGTTATTTTTGTGTTATATCAATATGTTAGACTAGAGAAATGGCGTTTCATTTTTTAGTGTATGCAAGTGCACCAAAAATGACAAAAAAAAAGGACAACCAACCTTGAACATCCTCAGTTGTGTTAAACGTGGGAATAAGCTGTTTAAAACAATAAAATACAATTGTTTACTTTTATCAAACCATATCCTTCTAACAAGTGTTTGTGTTCTGCGTGTGCGTGTGTGTGTGTGTGTGTGTGTGTGTGTGTGTGTGTGTGGTATTGTTTTAAAGGAAGAGGAAGGCGATGAAGTCATGTCCACAGTCACAGTATTATCCAGTCCCAGGTTCCCTCCTGGTGCCTTCCCGCAGAACTACAACTCCCGCTATGCCGACGCTAGCTACGCCGCTCCTTTAGCCAGAGACGCTCACGAGGAAAACCCGGAGAGTATCCTTGACGACCACGTGCAGCGGGTCATGAAAACGCCCGGCTGTCAGTCACCGGGTACGGGCCGTCACTCGCCCAAATCACGCTCCCCTGAAGCTTTCCCGGGGGTTAAACATCCAGCTAGGCACGGCCTTAAGGGAGAGGGCAGCCACCTTCACTACCACAAGCACACACACCACACCCACCACACTGGCCCCGCCAAGCCCAAGGACCACGCAGAGGGAGAGGCAACCAATCGCGGCCTTCCATGGAGCGCCGAGACCACCAGTCATTACGGAGCCAAGTCCCGCAGCTACGCAGATGGCATGGGATCCAACTCTACAGAGCATACAGGGTATAGGTACAAGCTAAACTGAAGTCTTTCTTTGTTATTCAATGCACCAAAAATACATTCTGATTTTTTTTTACTGACCAGTTGTTGTTATTTTTCATTATACAACAGCAAAGGTGGCGCACAGTGTAAGAGAGCGCTGAAGAAAGGCGAAGAAGTGCAGCCTCATGACATGCCCGGGCCGGTAGAGGAGATGGAGAAGAACCAGAAGATCCTGCTCTGGCTGATGGAAGGACAGAAAGAAATGGTTCAGCATAAGAGGAGCCCATACGGGTCAGTGATGACAGTTAGCTTTACATTAGTGTAGACATCTATCTATCTATCTATCTATCTATCTATCTATCTATCTATCTATCTATCTATCTATCTATCTATCTATCTATCTATCTATCTATCTATCTATCTATCGCTCTCTCGCCCTCTCTTAAGAATTACAATTGAAAATGTTAGTGCTGGTGTCACACCTATATGATAGTTTGTGTCCCCTACAAATTAAAGCAAAAATAACAAAGTCATCTTGCTTTGTGTAGTTTTGAATATTCAAAACATTTCTTTTCATTTTCTTCTCTTGATTTTATTTGCTGTTTTTCTTTTTCTGTTGTTGTTGTTGTTGTTGTTTAATCTCTGTAAGGCACTTTGAGCTACTCCTCAGTATGAAAAGCGCGATACAAATAAAAATTGATTTGATTTGATTTGATTTACGTTTTAGGAGCACCACTGGATCCAAGAGGACCGGGGAACTGCGGACCAACGTGCAGCCGTCTCACCCGTTCATCCAGGACCCCACCATGCCCCCTAACCCCGCGCCCAGCCCCCTCATCCAGCTGGAGGAGGTGCGCCGCAGGCTCGAGGAGGAGAAGATCAAGTCTGGATCTTTACAACCCAAGCAAAGGTGAGTGGACCGAGATGTCCCACTACTTCCACCGGTTATGTGTCCAGTTTTTCCTACAAAATCTATTTAAAATGTGATGTAATGTAACTTTGGGGTGTGTCAGATAAGAGATCATTTTCTAAAGTATCTATTCTCATAACTGAATACACACACTTTCCTCACAGGAAAATTGGATCCCTGGCTAGAACACAGTTTGAAGTTAGAAAGCTACCGGAAAAGTTACTTTTTCACTGTTGTTGTTGTTGTTGTTTACAGCAGCAGGGCCACCGTTTTGTTTACAAACCTATTCTAGTCTTACGTTTGGTTTCAGGTGCATCAAAATAATTTTATTTTTAATTTATGATGATAGAATTCTTCGATACTTAGAAATGCATGTAGCGTAAATATATTTTGCAAACCACCTGCAGGCTCTCAAAATGGAAAACAAAATCCCCCTTCCCTGAAACTGTATAGTGCACCTTTTAATTTGATCCATTGATGATAAAGCCGGATATCGATCCTTTTTCCTTTAGTCAAAAAGGAAACAGTTTCCCTTTTAGTCCTCTAGCCTGTGTTAGGGCCGGCCTGTGTCTAACTGACTGGGGTTGTTGGCTCCCTCAGGTATGTGATGGAGGTGATCCAGAGGGGCCGCACCGCTATCAGGCCGCCACTGTTCCCTCCTCTCAGCGTGGTGCCTGCCGTGTCTGACAGCGAGCTCTCCCAGCCCGAGTATGTCCACTGTCACTTCTCCTACTATCTCCAAGCTCCACCCCATAGAACATCCCCACTTCACTTCCCATCTCCATTACTGCTAGTTTAGTTACCTAGGTCTGTGTGTGTTTTGTAGAGCTTCTAAAATAGACATTCAGTCATTAAGTGAGGAGCTGTTGCCCTAATTCCCTCCTACTGTGTGCTGTATTGATGATGTCAATATGTAGTGCCCCACTCTCTGAACTTGAGTTGGTTTTAACGTGGCATCTTGTTTTATTTTTTCCTGTATTCGTTAACGTTGGGATAAGACTCAACCAGCAATCCACATGCACCCTGTCAGTTTTAGATGGTATCTATTTGAAAAAATTGACAAGATGGCGGCAAAGAATGGCTTGATGTGAAGAGAGTGGACTCCACCAAGTCCATTATCTCCACTTCAGGGTGCATTATCACACCTATACTACATTATACCTGGATCAGACTTGATGGTAGAAACATATCAGAACCCCTTGCTGGCTATTCACAGTGGAAGCTGAAGTGCTGCATAGGCAGAAGTTTTTATGAGAGAATCGGCAGGGGTGTCCAAACTTTTTTCACTGAGGGCCACATAGCCTACAGAAAAATCCACAAAGGGCCGGGCCACTTGGCAAAAATAACACATGTATCAGGACATGTAGCTGCTCTGATGTTTAGTTTCATAGTGTCTTCGTAAATTGTAATCCTTCTTCACTTTCCTTGCAAATTAAACAGACACATTTCCCCTCTAAGCAGAGTACCCAAATCATTGACTATTGTAGGATGCCTTCAGACACCCAGTGTTTTCTGCTATTGCCTCCAATGTCCAACTGGGTGAAAATAGTAGCCAGCCGAGTTCTAGATTTTTTTTTTACTTTTTAAAGTGAAATGCATGAATCTGGTGCACTTTGAGAGTAAAATTAAGAGGCTTAATCCGAAGAATTTTGTGTGAAAAAATTATTTGGAGACACTGTGTCAGATGAATTAAAAGCTATTGAAGAAGGACACATGTATTTTCCATAATAACATTAATTTAAAATAAAATATTATGCAGGGTCCTCTGGGACGGGCTTGGTGCTCTTTTTCTTTTATGGGACATATTTTTCTGTAATATAAGGAATGCATTTAAATTATTTAAAAACTAAAAGGGCCATATTACATTATATTTTTGAAATGTGCCGCGGGCCAATCAATCACTGCACTAGTGGGTTAACAAAAAATAAATAAAAAAATTAAATCAGCCGCGGGCCAATAAAAAGCCGGCCGCGGGCCGTAGTTTGGACGCCCCTGGGCTAGAGGTTTGGTCAGAAACACTGTTTGATGTTTGACTGCCCTCTCAGACAGATGCAGTACTGAACAGATGGAGGCGAATAGTGGAACTGTGTGAGAGGCAGATGAAAGGCAAGTGAAGCCTCCGGTGAGAGCTGTGAAGTAGTGGGGTTTCAGGACTAGGTGTGCACTTGGATCAAGACTGACTGAACCTTTTAAAGTACCTCTAGATTATCTAATGTGCTCTTAAAATGTCTGAGGGACAATACAAAGGATGTTTGTTTTTTGTTGATAGAACATAGTGTGTTGACCGGAATTTTTATAGATATTGTATATAAAAAAGTATAGTGCAACTAAAAAATTACATTTGTATGTGTCACAACACCAGAAAAAATTACAGCACCGTTTTGTTTTTCTTTATTTTTTTATCTGCAGCAGAAGTTCTCAAATTCTGCACTGTTTTATTGGACATTTGACATCATTGTGATCGTTTCTCCATTTGTACACTTGCTTCTACATTTTAGCATGTTTGTACATTTGTCATTTCCCTTATTATTTTCCCTAACTTGAGCCTCAAATAGTGTGGAAAAGTTATTTGTATTTGTTTTTTCCATCTGCAGACACAGAGGCAGTAAGAGGCCGCCATGTGAGAACATCACGGTGGCGTATTACTTCTGTGAGGAGCTGATACCGTACAGGACATCTGTCAGAGGGAGGGTCGTCACACTGGGACAGTTTAAAGAACTGCTAACAAAGAAAGGAAACTACAGGTGACCCATTGTATATGAATGTGTAGTACTTCAATAAATGTATCACAGCTGAAAGACTACATTTATGCTTTTATTATCCGCATTAGGCTTGTATTATACAACTGGCCTTATAATGATGTTAGAGCTCTAGCTGTCTAGTGTGGGTGTGTTATGGCTCAGGCTGTGTCTGTTAACACTGAACTTAATTATGATTACATATCACAGTTTTCTCTCAAGTGATTTTATAACAGCATAAATAGCTGTTACACAGTGGTGTTTGACTTTAATCAATGTTGATGCAATTAATCATAAGTGTTAATGACTTTGAGAGGCCACATTTCCTGCATCACTGATTTTTTTTTGCATTAATCTCAAACAGTTTTTGAGTTTGTAACATTGAATTTAACCGCAGTGTTGCCTGCTGCTGGACACAATGTAAAAGTAAAGGTCACAACTCTCTAAACTGGAGAAGTTAACTTGGTTCCTTGCCTCTTTTTCTTTTTCCTTCAGGTATTATTTCAAGAAGGTAAGCGACGAGTTTGACTGCGGGGTGGTGTTTGAGGAGGTACGTGAAGATGACGCTATCCTGCCCATCTTCGAGGAGAAGATTATCGGGAAGGTCGAAAAAATTGATTGAAGTGGAAGGATTTCGAAAGCCGGCGTCTGATAGGCGGAGGATCAGTTGGAGGGAGAAGAGAAAGTGTTTTAGGAAGAGACCGGAGGAGTGGGGAAGAAAGTACTAGGAGGCAGGAACAAGTGGACGTGAAGTTGATGAAACAAAATGGTGGTCACTGCAGATGTCTGGTGACGTTTGAGGCTCGGTAGCACCTCTGCAGTGACATTGGACTAGAAGAAGAAGAAAAAAAAGAACTCATTCACTTCTTTGGAGTGTAATGTATTGTAAAGTTTACTAGAGAAATGAAGAACAAAAGTGCTACTAAAGCTACATATTTTTGATATGATGTATCAGAGGGGTGTTCTTTCTAAAGTAACAAACACTTTTTTATATATATGTATTGGTACCAGATGTGTACAGTTTGCGTAAAAAAAAAGATAACACATTTTTATATCTATTTAAGTATTTAAAATGCTCATTTTCAATCCTACTGAAGCAGGAGCGTCGCCCCCTGTTGAAGACGATCAAAATCCTTTATAGGGCTGATCTTTGTTTGTTTGTCATTGGTCGTACAAATGTTTTTTTTCCCTCTACTTAGTGCTATTATTAATACTTTAATTACCAGTACTTTACTTTGTGGCATTCTGTCACGCTGCACTTTCTTTGTATTTTATACCACTGACTGTCTCAACGTAGGCTGCAGCACGAAGCACCAGTCATGCGTGACCAGAAATTGGAAATCCCTACAATGCAATCCAATCCAACAGTCTTAAAATAGTACTTTTAAGAAGATTATGGTCATTTTAGACACTGCGGGGAGAAGATTTAGGGTCATTAAGAAGCTCAAGCTGTGTGGTGTTTTTAATGAATTCAACGTATAACATGCAAGACACTAAGTTTAATGCAATACAATGCATCACCACAAACTCAGCCTTAAAACTGAACGTAAATTGGAACTAATATATTTCTCAAGTTATTATTTATTTTAGGGCTGTTTTATTGGGTTGCAATTCTGCATATTCTGTTGCATTGTTTTGACCAAAACCAATTGACGTTTTAAAAGACAATTGCCTTGGAATCTAACCGTAGATGCAATAATACTAAAAAGAAAAAATTAAAAAAATTGCAAGGTAAATAGCTATGCAAGTTGGTTTATAAATATGCCGCCCTAATTTAAAAAACTAGAATGGATATCTATATTCATTAACTGCGTAAATAATCAAAGTGGAAACATTTTCAAAATAATTAAAGGCTACTCATAAATTCAGTCTATTAAAAAACCTGTTTGAAAATAATCTGTAATTTACCCCTTTTTTATATTAATCAATGCCAATGAAAATTTGGAAAAAAATCACTCTTTGTAAGGCCAGTTCGCCAATTTTCTTGTATTCATATCCAGTTTAACACTGAATGAGGCTTTGCCTGGGTTCACTTTCTATATTCAAGTAAATTATTCAGTGTTAGAGGTTAATGTTTTTCTATAGCTTGCACCCTCCAGTTCATGCTAATGCAATACAGAGAGGCCCTTCAACCTGTCTGTCAGGTCATATCACAGCAGCATATGAATGAGAAGGCCCAGTGAATGTCATCGGATTACTACGTAAAATATATGCTTATATGTGCAATTAACATCACATCAAGGCATATTTCAAAACCTACTATAAGTGCTCTACTATTTTACAGTCCATGGGAGCTGATGAGGGCTAAAATACATACGTTCATTTTCTTCAGACTTACCATCTTAGACTTTTAATCATCGCCTAATGTGTCGATCAGCTAAAGAAGGAGCTGATCTCTATAGTCTGTAGCCTTCTAGCTAATCACAGCTACACCTAGTGAATTTTATAGTGCAAAATGATCTACTTTGGCTAGATCACGTTACACCAAAGAGAAAAAAATAGTACATGGTAGGTAGGTAACTGTATGAACGCTCTTAAATATTCCTTGACATTTACATTAGGCTTCATCTTGTGGCAGCACTTATTATTAACAGTGTCCTTCTTATAGTGTTCTTTTTATGTTCAAACCTTGAAGCTCTTGCATGGCAATCACAGGCATTCAGATGGAGTTCCTCAAGAAAAGCCTGCAGGGCGGTTAGGGCTTATTATTCTTGCTAAAACTGCACAAACAAAACAAAAAATTCTCAGCCAGCTTCTATCACCTTTCCCCTCTATTTGACAATGTAACTGATTACTTTTGCACTGGAATAGAACAATGTGAAAATGAAAAGAAATCATGGCACATTCAGCTAGGGATGCGACATGTCATTAAGATTCAAGGCTCTTGTTTTTTTCTGTTGCCTCAACATTGTGCTGGAATCTATACTGAGGAATGTGCTATGATAAAAGCCTTTTCTGTTATGGAGCAATGGGCTGAAAGAAAAGCGGACCTTGAAACCAGAGTGCTGTTATGGTATGAGTCGGCGCTTGGAAAACCCAGCGTAAAGAATATCTCCTTTTTTTCGAGATATTGTTTTTTGATGCTGCCTTTTTTTTTAGATGACTAACTTAAATCAATTTAATATATTTAGTGAATATGCCACCAGTTGTCCTTTTGTTAAATTATGTTTTTGAGTACACGATCAAGTTAAATACATAATGTGTTATCTTGATTTTTCATTGTTTATCGAGTATCTATATATGTTGTAATTCTTACTGTGAAAGCCCCAGAAGTAAGCTTCCCTTATTTAAGATCAATCAAATGTATATAATAAACATCAGAGTGCCTTTATCACTGTGCTAATGGTGTCTGCAGCTTGACTTTCAGACAGGAGTGGGGAAGTAAATAGCAGGGACTTGATTTATATTTTTTGTTTATACTTTTTTTTTTTTCTTGCCAAGTCCTTCCTGTTTAATGTTTGTCACTATTCCACTTTGTCTATGTAAATATGTACATATAAAACTGTCATCATCAAGGAGCCCGGTCTGAGTCAGCACATTCAGTACCCTGGACCTGTTTCTGTTCACTTACTAGCGTTTGTTACCACTGAAAGGTAACTGGACAATAAATACATGCAATAAACCAGCGCTTGAGTTCTGAGTGTAATTGGCCCAACGTTAATCTTTACCCAGGAACTCATTTCACATAGGGCAGTCTTTGTTATTTAGTAGAATTTATTTGTTGTGTATAGATCATAATTCACAGGGTTTGTGATGTTCAAAAGATCTGTATTATTTTGAGGAAAAACTGCAGTGTTATGTCTCAGGCTGAAGAGGGCACACTTAGGTTACTGGTAATTTTCAGTAAATTGTGTTCATCTTACATATCCTTTTACCCAAACTGTTTGACAACAAGCATATTGGATGATTTACAGAAAATCAATTGTGGAACAAACGCATACCAGAAATAGAATTCGTCTTTCCTCTGGATATGAAGGGTAGGGCTGTGATGGTATACGCATATCACCCAACATAAATGTGTTTACCAACAATATTTATTTATTAATATCTTCTCCACCTAAAGATCAGATTAAAAAAAATATACAGGTTTACATTTCATATAAACATCTATGCACTCCTGTAACTTACAAGAAGAAAATGGGTGATCTCATTATGACGCCACACACGGTTTTGCGATTATTGTCACAGCCCTGATGAAAGGTAGAGTTTCACTGAGCAGATTAGAGGAATGAAGCTCTATAAATATTGCTCTCTCTATGTCTAGCTGTTTACATACCGATATGGAATAAATAACTGTTATCAATTTTCGGCAGTAATTGCTGCTGCTGCCAGGTTTGTTGTTGTGTTTTCAAGCCACAGGCTCCTATTGGCCTAGTGATTGATGAGCCATCGCGGGTTAGAAAATAAAGAAGGCCCTCTTTGGGTGACATTGACACGCATGCTGTTTCATGGAGTTAAATCAAAGTAATAACCATTCATTAGACTGTTTTTCAAACCCAATTAAAATCTATTTACTGAAGTGTTTACTGCAGTATTTGTGTGTAACAGCTTGATGCAATCACAGACACAGTGAGTTGCTGTGTCGTGATATGTTTGCTGATTATATTTCTCTGCACCACGCTGACATGCCTGCGAACGCCACTCGTTTTCAATCTTCTCTTCATTGGAGTCAAAGGGGGCATGAGTTTGTAACCTCAATCCAGAGAGGGCCACATGTTGGTGTTCAAGGGATGAACTTGTTTCATGCAACATAACAGAGGCAAGTCCAATGACCTCCCATGAAAGAGCTTTCCAGTAAGGTCAGAGCGGTTTCCTAGCAAACCTTCTGTTATGTAGAAAGTGTTGCCCGACCACTCTGCCTCTTTTTTACTCAGTGCACTGCAATACATTTCAAGGAAAAACTCACCATTAAATCCAACCATTAAAGCTACATGTATAGATGTGAGGATGGGAAAAAATTATTGTGATTTACGTTACCCTGACAATACAGTCCAATTGCATTTAAACAACACAGAGCCCTTCATAAAATACAGAGGTGTTTTATAATGGAACACCTGGTAGGCAGCTCATCCTCCCTACATACAGAAAGAAACTAAAAGAAAAAGTGTTCAGTGGATAATAAGCCTAGTCAATGGCAATTATAGAAATGATGTAACAGGTTTTATTCTTTTTTTCTGCTTTTGAAAAAACAATACATTTCACTAGTAAGTCTATTGTCTATTTTATTTTATTGTCATTATTTTTATCCAATTAAGTTGTAGCCTGTTATTATTTTATATTCTAAGTGTTACCATAATTGAGTTTTAGTGACCTGGAAAATCCATCTAAGCCCCGCACGGGTTTCTGACACCTCCAGCACACACTCTTTTCTCTTTCCAAGTGAAATATATATGTGTTGTGTTTTATGGTGTATTATTATGTTCTTGAATGAATGTTTACAAATCAATAAAATCCACATTTAAAAAATGTAATCAAAACTCAATGAACAATGGCAAAAATCCCAAATTGGATTGTTTTTTTTTACTCTGATAATTAAACGCCTGTGTCATCAGAAAACGATGAAGCGCACACAGCAAATGTTGGGTATTGATCCTCACTGTGTGCTTGGTACTTTCAGTTTGAGTTCATTCTTGCACCCTCTTACTATGCCAGCTGTTGTTCCTGGGTGAGCTTACCCTTGACAAAGGCATTATGAAAAACTAGTAAAAAAAAGCATTGTTGGCACCGATGGTCTTTTTTGCATGTAATTTATGATCATCAGAGGAATTTTAAAAGTTACTCGTAAAATCAAAACCTAGAAAGAACATCCATGCACCAATTATACTACTGGCTACTGACCTTTAAACCTGTCACTTCCATATCCAATTGCACCTTGAAGAGAGGTGATATTTTTTTGAATTTCTTCATCCGATGTATCACCCATTGTCCTAATGAGCTTAGAATATTGTTTTTTCCTTGTCCATGATGGGCTGTGATAGGTTCACTCTGTTTAATCAAATCTCCAACACTGCTAATTGGAATGTTATTGCAGAGATTCGCATTGGGTATTAAAATCAAGCAATTGAATCTAAACATAGAAATCTCATTTCCCATAAGACACCTTGCAGGTAGGATGTTTTTCTAACCTTGATCCACACCTGGTATCTTGAGCAGTTAACTAGAAGGTTTTGATTTTTAACACCCCAGGTTGAAAGTTATTTGTATTTGTCGGATGCACAATTTATATAATAATAAAATAATAAATAATAATAATAATACAATTATTGTTTACTTTCTCAGGCTCTCTTCAACATGAATAATACAATGTATAAAGAAAAGCATGCAAGTGGAAAAGAGACACACGACAATCATGCTAGTAGTGAAAAGTTAGAATATAGGAAACATGCGGTACATAATGAAACATAATAATAACATACAATCTTATATAATAGAATAGAATACTGTGGTCGACAAATATAATATGAGACATTTGTAGACTGTATAAAGTGATATAGTGATGAGATGGGAGCTCAGCCATGAGTTTGGTGACGCGAGAGCAGATGCTGCGTTAGCGAATGCCAGACGGCAGCAGGCACACCAGCTTGTTGCTGTGGTGATAGTGGGTTGTTGGACTTCTTCCTACAATGCTGGCTGTAGACAAGGTCCTGTTGATGTGCCGAGCAGTATTCACCATGCACCCTCACCCAGCACATGTTTGGACCAAAGATGTACATACAGTATGTGGGATGAATATTAGCCATTTGTTATTGACAGGCCAAAGTCACAGGTTATTGATTATATTCCAACTTAGTTTTGCCCTGCTGTGAGGAAAGAGATCCACTCCAAAAGAACCACTTGATTGAAAGTTTTGAACATGATTACCTCTGGTGCACTTCTTTTATGACAACCAGATCTTAATTTAGTCATTATACATTATACATGCATTCTTTTAGTTGCAATGACCTGCGATGATAGATAGATAGATAGATAGATAGATAGATAGATAGATAGATAGATAGATAGATAGATAGATAGATAGATAGATAGATAGATAGATAGATAGATAGATAGATAGATAGATAGATAGATAGATAGATAGATAGATAGATAGATAGATAGATAGATAGATAGATAGATAGATAGATAGATAGATAGATAGATGTGATAAGCCATTGTTTTTATCTTCACACAGCCTTTGTGCTACACTGTAACATTCAATTTGAGATAATTGTCCCATTAAGTGAATATTGTATAGCGAGAGTGAACCCACGCAGGGCTGCTGGACCTATGTGCCTGAGCGCGAGAGCCAGACAAGAGCCACCTCCATCATCCCTCATTATAAAAACAGGACTTGTCCTTGATATTGCAGCACATTGTTGGACCTCTTTTTCAGATGAATGACAATAAAGACTCACCTCTTATCTTACCAAGGCCATCTCAGGTTGTGTCCTCTGTGGGGCCCATACCACCAACACTATGGAGACTGGAGCTATAGCTTGAAAATACTAGGCAAGGCAAGTTTATTTATATAGCACAATGCAGACACAAGGCCACTCAAAGTGCTTTACAGGGGCAAGATTAGAATACATAAAACATATTATAAAACATTTAAAAGCGAATAAAAGAAGCAAATCAAATAAAAATTGCAGGTTAAAATGGAAACAAAAAAGTCTTCAGACACGATTTAAAAGAACTGAGAGTTGCAGCAGACCTCAAGTTCTCTGGGAGTTTGTTCCAGATTTTTGGTGCATAATAACTACTAGAAGGTAACAAACTCAGTGAACCTCAGCTTTGAGGTGTGAGTGTTCAAAGACACATTCATTTCTTTTGACATGTTTTTGATGCATGAGCCAAAGTTGATTCAAAAATGATTTCAAATAATATTGCTTATTGTATTTCTTTTTTAATTTGTCACATGTATGCACATTTTGAATTGAATAACATCAGGACTCAACAGCAGAAAATATCTTATTTGGTCATTATAAGTATGTATAACATTGTGTTCTAAAACATGTTTGATAAATATCAATTTTAAATATATATTCATATTTGTAAATATCTACAGGCTTTTACATTTGATGACTCCACATGATGGAACAAAACAAACAAATTGACATTTAAGTATATATGCGGCAGTGTGCAAAGGGGGGAGAAAATCACACTGAAGAGCAATTGGACTGAGGAAAATGTTTCTTGTGGAAATAAGTCTTTCAGGGTAGAAAATTACATCTCACACAATCTGAAGTGAACATAACATGGTCAAGAGTCAAGAAGATTGTTCCTTTTACAGCGTTGAGGTAGGACACAAGCGTACAGCGAAACGGATGGATAAAGATTGGATTGGAGAAAGAAACTCACCCAACCATGTAAACAGTGCTCATAATGTCAGAGCTTTTAGAATTATTATAAATACACAAGAAATCACACCTTTTTCAAAATACACAAATCTTAAAAGCGTAAGTGCACTCGTAAACATGTACATTTAAATATATAATATTTTACAGCAAAGGGAAACATGCCATGAATAGAATCATTGCAAAATACAAGAAAAGCAAGACAATGTTCTTAGCAAGGTCCAAAAACACTCAAGCATTATACTATGAATGGTTTTTAATCATTACCAAACACTAATACACTTCCCTTTAACACCTTAACAATAAACCTTTTAAAACCTGATTCTTGAGCTACGTATTCCAATCCGATTTGTGAGATAACAAATGCTGGTATTAAATTGACGTTTAATATCCGTAATACCTTGACTAGGGGTGTTAGAAAATATCAATACATGTAAATATCACGATACTGCATCAATACATAATTAGCAAAATATGATATGGAATCTTTATCTATCTTTATATTATTTTTTTCATATACAGACAGGTAATTCCTTTGTTCAGATTGTACAAAAATAGTGTTATGTTGGATATTGCAGGGAAAATGTAATATATTTATTACACTGTTTACAAATTTAATTTCTGAATGTTTAACTTAGGCTTCCATACATACAAGTTTGAAATTTTCACTGATTTAGGAAGATGGTAATTGCTCTGTTTAAACTGCTCAAGAAGTAGTACTAGGATGATTTATTAATAAATAAAGTTGAATCTATAACTGTGAAATACGAACGCAGGTCCAACTGTTCTGAGTCTGATTGCATTACAAATAAACAGTATTTGTTCATGCATATAACATTAAGTGTAGAGTACACTATGAGAGTTTTTTCCTAAAAATAGACTATTGATCATTGAAAAACCGCAAAATATCGCCTTGCTTGTAGATTGTGATATATCGCCACATATCGTATAGTTACCCCTGTATCGGGATACGTGTCGTATCCCCAGATTCTTGCCAATACAGCGCCCTAATCTTGACAAGACAGCATCTGCATGCAAGATATAAACAGACCAAATATCGCCCCGGCTGTTAGAATAGCTACACACTCAATAACAGACTAGCACTGCCAACAATAGTCCAAATGGATTAATAAGACTTTTACAATGGCAGTTGAGTTTAGGAAAAGACCACATAAGAGATTTTAAGTGGCAACAAAATGGTTTTGGAATATACTGTAGTGTCTGTGATGACTTGCACAGGATGGAGCTGGCACCAGGAGAAGGCACCTTGTTCATCTTTTCTGACTGTATGACCTTCATAAATAAACAAGTTTGAATTCAAACAAAGAACAAATGGTGCCGACTTCCATGAAATCCCCCCACGCAGTTCCCAACCTTTGAGCGTCTTTTGGCCCATTGGGGAAAGGGTGAACCATGACGTTACATTATGAAACACATTCTGTGCTGCTGTGAAAAAGTGCTAGAATAACGCAGACTCTCAAACACTGAACAAAGTGCAAGCCATGGTTAAGGCAAATGGTGGAAACATTGAAAAACACTTTGAAAAAGAAAATCTGACTGAGTGGAACATTGGACCATTATGGAAAGTAGTATTTGACATAAAATGTAATATTTGACATAAAATGTAGTATTTGAAATAAAATGTCAAACAACATTTTGTTGTGGACTGTTTACACCCTCTCATCTGCATACTTGTGTTTGCGATTTTTTTGTTGTTGCTGCACTGTCTTTCACATAAGGCAATCTGTACTGAGCCCTGTCCGCCAAGCAGAATCACTCGTCAAGTGTGCCGGTGAAAAGGCAAATTCAGTGTCACCGTAGCTTCTCTTGGCTGATGTGCCGTGGGCCTATTGATCATTTCACACTCATTCTGTCGAACGTTCTCTTCGTTCATATGCGTCACCTCGGTGGAGCCCGCTTCAAACCCGGGCACCGTGTTGGCTACCAGCACCACGTGGACTTTATTCCTGCGCTTTTGACTGAGCAGGCAGCTGAACACTTTCTTGAAGCCTTTGCGAAAGTGCTTGGACACTAGCGCGTACACTATGGGGTTGACGCAGGAGTTTGCGTAGGCCATGCAGTGGGAGAGAATCCTGAAGGCGTATGTGGTCTCATTGAAGGGGAAGTCTCCGTACAGGTAGCACAGGATCACAACATGGTAGGGCAGCCAGCATATGCAGAAGAGCACGGTGACTATGATGATCATTTTGGTGACCTTGCGTTTAGCCCGCTTGGACTCGGACATGCCGTCCAGGGGGTCCACGGCCGTCCACAGGTACTTGATGGTGCGCGTGTAGGACAGACTCACTATCAGGACGGGGATGACGTAGCCGAACAGGAAGGTGCACGTGTCCAGCACTTTGCGGTCGCGCTCCTCCCAGCCGGGGATACACACCGTGCTGTTGGCATAGTCGATCAGGTCGTAGTAGCTGAGGTAAGGGCCGGCAAAGACCAGCGAAAGGCCCCATATGATCACCATGGCCACCACCGCGTTACAAGGGGTCCGTAGTTCTCTGGAGCGCAGCGGGTAACGAATGGCCAGATATCTACAGGAGGGGAGGAGAGAGAAATATATTTAGCCTAAATTACTGCCATTAATTCCAAACAACATGAACATTATAATTAGGGAACATGCTGTGCCAGGATTCCTACGCTATGCTCATTATTGACTAAAAAAAAGAGTAGAATTCTGCAACTTCCATCATTAAAGCCAAGTGAAAGCTTCAGATCAAAAATTGTCATAGTCTGTAATAGTCCAAGCGTGCAACATTTTTGACTGTAGCAGTGGCGGAGGGAGAGAGGCTCACCCACATGTATTTACTTCAAAGCCTGAAATGAAAATTCATTAATTTTGTGTCACCTATTAGCTATATTCCAGGGGAAACATTGATTGTATTGGATATGTTTGTTTTGTTTTACTTCATCTTGCAGTATATTATTGGGGACACTTTTAAAAGTCACAATACATTTCTAAACCCTGTCCTCCCTACAGGCATACTGGTATTTACCGGTAAAAACACTGTTTGAGTGAAGAGGAAATGATAAACGATTGACGGTAACCTCACCAACAGTTTTAATTATAAGGGAATATTCTCCAAGGACGCCGCTTCCTTCCACACAAACTTTTACAATCGTCGTGGCTCACACTGAGGCATTGGTGTTGGATGATGATCATTCACACTACAGAGTAAAACACCTCCGGGAAATATGTCAAAAGTGGCTGTAATATCCCGTGGTTATATTGTAGGATTTTCAATAGGATCTGATCTTGCCTCCACTGCTTGGTAAACCAAACCAGCACAGAACTGTGCCTTCCGCTGTGTTTTTATGGCTCCTTAATCTTACATCACACTGCTACTCTCTTATTACTGCTGAAGTTAATGCCTCGTCATTACCTGGTTTGTTCGTCTTTGAACATGTACAGATGCACTAGCCATATTCAAAGGGGCACTATATGCAGTTTCAGGGAAAGGGGATTTGTTTACATTTGCAGGGGCCTGCAGTTAGTTTTTCTCTACATATAAGTCTAAGTATTGAAGCTAAGCTTGTTAACCATAGCATCAAACAGTGTCCCAAGTATCCAATTTTCCGGTGAGGTAGGGGTTTATTCAGTTATGAGAATATCTAAAATAATGTTCACTTCTCTCACACACCCAAGGAGTTAGCTAGTGCACCTATGATATTGCCTCATAAAGCTTATGTTACTCTGAGGGATGTGGTGCACTTGAGGTATTATTAGGTCTTCTTTTAGCCAAGGGCTGGGATTCTTGGTAAAGCTGCAAATCCATTTCCCTCTCCCTCAGCCTTTGCAGGTCCCTTTGTCGTTGAGAAGCAAAGAAAACAGCCTCTCTAGCCCTTTTACCTTCATTTACTGAAATTGGGGCCACAAACACTTATGTTCAACGTGAAAGGGACAAAGCAGATTAACTTGAACCTACTTGTTACACATGAAGGGGGCACAGTGGCTTAAAACTGCCATTACTGAGACTATTAATATTACGCTTGGTTGAAACTCATTTTTTCAAAGGAAGGATGTGATAATGCATGGACACTCTGCTAATGTCTGACAAGATGATTATGGGTAAAAGGTTATTCTGCTGAAACCGGAAAAACAATTACAAAGTGGAAATGAAGGAAATCACAATGTACGTGCTCAAGCCAGACACTGCTTCAGCATTTGTTTCTCTAAACTGCAAATGAAAATCAATCTCCTGATTAAAAGCAGTACGAACAATGGGTTGTGTTGTTGTTGATAAATCATTCTCACATTGTATATGTCTCTTTGGAACACAGTCACAGTAAGCGTCTGAATACTGCTTGCGGGTATATAGCACACTGCAGCAACAAATACTTTCTATTCAAAGACTGTGTGAATGTGTGCTGGTGATACCTGACCTGAAGTCTAAACTGTTTAGACCTTTTTTACGTTCTTCTTTAACTTGTTACACGGGAAAGGAGAGAAAAAACTAAGGAAATTATTTAACCTCCGATCTCAGATGTTTCTCTCCAGACAGAGGAGAAAAAAATCCATTGAATCCCCTGAAGTGCCAACAATGCCAGTGTGTGCAGCGGAGGGTATGCGCCGCAGAGGGATTGTGTGCACCAACTTTGTATTATTGACTGAGCACACAATGTCGCCTAACAACTACTATGATGGCTTTGAACTCTAATTTTGAGGGATATCATTTTCAGCCTTGGTATTCTCTTTCAACATTAAATTATAGATTCAGCGTGTCTGGGAGATCTAACGGGGTATTGGACTGATTCCATTGATGTTTGCTTGCTGTTCTAGATGTTCCCAGAGTTGTTTTTGTTTCTCTTTAGATACAACTTGGCGTGAAACTTCATGATAAAGTATTAAATACAAGAATTAAAAAGCATAAGTGTACACTGGAATAATAAGCTTTCCTACAGCCTTCCTTAATGATTTCATATTTTTTTCGGCTTTGAAAGCTTGTGACGTTGTGACATTTGAAGCAGCTTAAGCCTAACCTTAACCCTTAAAACAATTAATAAGTTAACGGCAAAACAACGTTTTATTTAGATGCATAATGGAACTAGCCATTACTGTAGCTGTAGGCCAGCAGAGGAAATGTGGCCTCAATTTGAAAAGCAGCAATAACAACTCCAACAAACACCCCCCTTTCTCTCATCTGTTTATGATCATTATTTTCAGGTCACTTGAAAATTGTAAATGGTTGTTTCAAACGTCACCCAAAGACCTGGTAGGTGGAAATATATATACTGTATGAAAATGTTTAGCTAATAGCCATGATGAAGTGTTTTTTGTGCAAAATTGAATATTTGCTCTTTTCTATATATTTTCTGGGATAATTGCTGGACAAACCAGAACAGGAATCCTTCCTTTGGCCCTTGAAGTTAGCAGATATAATAAAAAAAAATCCTACTGGAGGAGCAATTAGTGAACTTAGTGATTTAGGCGAAGTGGAGAATGAATCTTATTTTCTTTTTATATCATCCCTTCTATGATGAGCTGAGATTTACTTTTTTTACATGAAATATTTTGGAGCAATGATGATGACAGGATGGAATGGTTGTTTATTTTCAGTGCTTATAAGTTGGCCTTTTTTTGTTTCAAAAGCCTGGAAGAAACGTCAGGATGGTTTATTTTGTTGGTGTTGGTATTAAAAAAATTGTCTGTTTGTTTGTTGTTTGTTTGTTTTAGTTTGTTTTAAAATCTTTCATTATCATCATCGTCATCTGGGCATTTGATGCTTTATTGGATAGTTTTGGAGAGACGGAGGTTAAATGGGGCAGAGCGGGGAATGACATGCAGAGAACGACGTGGGCTGGATTCAAATTCATGGTCTTCTACTTCTAGAGGACTGAGCCTCTATTGGGGAGCGCTCCAACCACAACACCACGAGAGCTCTCTTGTTTGTTTTAATAATGGTGTCTTTGTTATAGCCCTTTTGCACTGGGCATACCTTTTATGCATTACCCAAAAATAAAAAATAATAAAAAAATTAAATGAATCTCAATCAGTCAATCATACCGGTCGACTGAGACGGCAGCGAGCGTGAAGCTGCTGGCGTACATGGTGAGGTTGATGAAGAAGTGAACCACTTTGCACATGAAGGAGCCGAACACCCAGCCCTCCAGGGAGTAGATGGTGGCCTGGAACGGCACGCAGAAGATGATGAAGAAGAAGTCGGCCACGCTCAGGTTGAGGATGAACAGGTTGGTGGTGTTGTAGCCCACCTGGCCGCTACGTAGCAGCACGGCTAGCACCAGGCTGTTACCGATGGTCCCCAGCAGGAAGATGAGGGAGAAGACCACAGACACAATCACACTGGTGGCGTTCAGCTGGTAGCTCTCATTGGACACGTTGGCCGCCTGCAGCTGCCCCCCAGGCTTACTGAAATCCTCAAAGTCCGACATTTTTACCGAAAAATACTGAAAATAAGAGAAGAGACATGATGCAGCATGTGACAAAGCAGGATTATACATCACGTAACATAAAAAAGGTAGAGTCAGTGATTCTGGATTGGTAGCCTATGTCAACAAAGGGTATGTAAACAAAGGGGGGCCTAGTCCACCGTAGTTGGCAACATGTCCATTTACAGAGACAAGGCTGTGTATTAAAACTGGATTTTTTTTTCAGTGCAAATACAGTTCGGACAGGTAACGAATGGATCGTGAGGACATTTTCACTGATTTAGCCAAAAGAGAAAATGTCATCAACTGTCTCCAGAATCGCTGACTCCACCTTTAAGCATTTGACTGTTTTACCAAGTCTCCTGGGTGGAAATCTTCAATCACATCAACTGGGAATAAGGTTGTGTAGGCTAAATGCATTTCCCAATTCAATATTACTCGCTGTTCCATATACAGGGCATATGCACTGGTGGCCAGTAAAGATACCATGATAAAGGCACTCTCTCAGAGGAGGTTTCACGACCAGATAGTCTTCGCAACTTTAGTAATTATTATACAAAAAAGTTGAAAAGCCTTGACATCAACAATGAATCCCCAGTCGAGTCATATCATACATCGTATTTAACTGGCTGGCAATGTTTTGTCAGCTGGGTCCAGGGAATGTTTTCACTGTTAAATTAAAAGCAAGGTTCAGATGTATTAGCTAAAGAAATTTCAAATGAAAGTGTCACTGGGATATATTTAATGATTTTCTGCTAATTAAATCGTGGCACACACTGCAGCAATTGTCAGCTTCCAACATGAAGATTTATTTGGGATAAGTGGACGGAGCCACTTACAATCTGAGTGCTGTCATAGTTAACTATCTGATAACATGAAGAGCCCTCAGGACCGGATGTGTGTTTCCGTCTCAGAATGCGTCACCTATTCATAAGGGAGCTGTGGCTTATCTCCTGTCCATTTCTGACCAATCACAATGTGGTACTTGAGACTGTGACGTTTTGCACCTATCCGAAAAATTGGCAAACAATACTTGCTAAATGGCAAGTAGGCCTAATGCCAAATCAAGGCTTGAGCGTAAAAAGAGACTCTTCATGTTGAAGTTGATGAGTCAGTGGAGAGACACAAAGCAGAGAGCAATTTTCAGTTTCCAAACATTTAGTTTCATCCCATTTATCCATCAAAGAGGAGTTCAATTTAAAAAAATTAAAATGTTGAACAATTACATTTAAAGGTGCAGTGTGTAATATCGGAATATTTAGTAGCATCTAGTTGTGAAAGTTCTAGAATGCAACGCTAACACCACCACTTTTAAAATAATAACAGAAGCTACAGTGGCCTTCAAGGACAAGGATCTATTTACTAAAGATGGAATCATCCACCACTGACTCAAGATTTTCCATAATATCAAGTGATGAAGTGAAGATGTATTTAGTTATTTATTCTATAGTAGTTCTTCTTCGTCTTCCAACAGGTGCATTTCCCCAGGACTCCCACTTAAAAATGCATATGGCCATTAAGTATGTCCATTCTGTGCTACTGTAGAATTATGTCAGTGCAAAATGGCGGCCTCTGTGACCCGCTCCTATGTAGATATAAAAGGCTCATTCTAAGGAAATAAAAGAAAAAACTACTTTTATTTTCAAGCGATTACACATAATTTAAAACACACTTATAAATAGCATATTCCATCTCTACCAAGTCTGTTCTGAAAAATGCCAATGAATTCTACACACTGTGCCTTTAATGAACAGATGAGACTGGTTCTACTCATTGCTGTCATTTGACAATAGTACCACATTTGCACTGCATCAGGGTGTTATTTAACTGGTTATTATCTATGACAATGAACCATATCTGAAGTCCCCCCCCCGTCCCCCCTCAGTCGAGCTTAGGGCAGAGGGATTCATATTGTGTGAAGCACAATGAAGCACTGATTAAAGCATCGACTGGTTGCTGAGCTATTTGTGATATTGGGCTATATGTAAAGAAAAACTGATTTGATTTGAGTGGTTGTATACATGTATTTTCTGTACAGGATTGATTTTGTGAAGCTTGTGAATAGCAGGCTGCCCATCTTTATATTACAATGCCAACTACCATCCGGAAGCTTTGAAGTATCCAATTGTGCGCAGCTGGACGTAGATGCAATGTATATTCTTCAAGTGTATTTCAATCAGCTCTTTATGCTGATTTCTGAAAAAGAATGACATTCTCAGGTTTCTGCTACGCTCGCCTCACTTCAAAGAAAATACTTGACCACTGACTGAAGGCTTGTAAATGGATACTCTACTCTGTGTCAAAAATAAATCCATTTCATCAGACATTTTAAAACGGTGAACCAGGGGGTGCCCTTAGCTCAGTTGGTAGGGCGTCCCCCCCATGGGCCTCGGCCAGCAGCGGACCCGGGTTCGATTCCAGCCCGCAGTCGTTCTCTGCATGTCACTCCCCTCTATGCCCCATTTCAACTCTGTCTCTACACTATCAATAAAAATGCCAAAATAATATCTATTTTTGCCAAAAAAAAAACAGTGAACCGCATTCAGAGATGGCACTTTCATTGAACCCTTTTTTGTGTGGAAACAAAACCTAAATTTAGTGGCAGTAGAGACAGCGCGGCTCAAAACACAGATTTCCATTCAATTCTCTTCAAAGCTTTTTATAATACGACACATCATTTGTCATGTTTTCGCAATTTTCCACTCACCGAATTGATTGAAAGACAGAAGCTAACCCACTTAATTGACAACACCAAACAATGCCAAATAGAAGCACATTGATTTCTTCATTGAACCACCCTAAAGCAAGAATGTTACTTGATCTGAATTGAATTGAAGAAGCATGAATTGCTAATGAGCCTACCCAATTACCAGGAAAGAAATGCCACGTGATTCATTAATGTGTCACATCTGTGACAATAAAAACCTATTGAGCTGAAATGATATTGCAGCACAGAGAAGCTCAGCCTAACAACAGAGCAACTTGTAGATGGACGGAGTAGATGTTATTTCTGCAGTAATCTTGTCAGAACTGCGGAAGAAATCAATCACAGAACTGCTCTACTTTGATAAAGATAAGCAAAATCACAGGGAATTGAGAATAAGATTAAAAATGGGACAATGTTGTGGCAAATATTGAGTCATCCTCAGCTTTTTTTTTTTTTTTTTTTTTTTGCTGCCCTTCCTTTAATCCCAGCCAGTTTATAATGAATAATTGAACATTATTAAACTTTCAACACCTTTTGATTGTGAACCCTGCTGCCAGCCATATCTACATAATTGCACTGGTGATTGAGAGCAGGGTGAAGAAGGATGCACTGATCACAGTCAAATTACACTCTTAACGTGGAGACGAAGAAGAAATGTATTGTTTTTCCTTTTCTTTTATAAAGAGACAGGATTAAAGCATCGACTGGTTGCTGAGAGGAATTTCCTCACAGCCTTGTGTCCACACCACGCCTGGCTTAAGCAGACCCTTTCATGGTGTGGCTGATTCCCTAGGAAAGGCAAACCGGTCTGATATTGAACTGAATTTCCGACTGCAGCGGGGCCGAGACACAAGCTTTGAGTACGTGTGCAGGAGTCTCAGGGGGATAGATTGCCATCCAGGAGGGGGTTTATGAGCTGGTAATGGTGGCTCGAGTGTGCTTGGGACTTGATAGGTGGTGGAATTTCGCAGACTTTGTGCTAAGCTCAGCAAAAGTCTAGCGGGTGTAAAGTGTATAATTTTAGAACACCTGGAAACGAAAAACAATGGCTAGTGTATACAGCAGAGCCAGAGAGGAGGAGAGGAGGAGGGGGTGATGGGGATGTAGCACAGCCTTAAAAACAGACTACATCTTCACTGGGAGAGCCTTCTGCGTTATGAAAAAAGGAGGCAGCAGCCACAGATAAGGCAACAGATTCCATGCATCACCATAATTTGCCTCTGTAGCATTAAGACAATAGAGCTGGAATAAACAATGTACTATTAAATGTTTTCCCATGGCAGATGTTGGGATAAGACTAAACGCCAAACTTCACATATCAGTCGAGTAGCTTTAATATCTAGCAATAGTATGATTACATAGAAAAAGGTTGATTGTGCATCATTCATTTGAATTGCAAACTTCTTCATATGTCCCTTTCCCACATCACAGAATCAGCATGCAAATGTAAGTATGAAAGACCTACCAGGCTGATGATGAGGTATAGATAGTATCCTATGAGCTTCAGTGTGCTTCACAAGATTAAGAACAATACTCCCAGCCCAACGCCTCTGGTAAGATGCTCATACTCTTTGCACACACGCCTCTGTTCTCCAAGCATGCATCGCAATCTGCCTGTGGTGCCTGTATCTCTTACTCTTTCTGTGACTCCTCCTCCTCCATCTCTCTCTCTCTCACTCTCTCTCTCTCTTTCCCTCTCTCTCTCTTGCGCTCTCTCTGGTGAGGACTCCTCCTCCACATTCACTTTAGTGTTCACACTTCACTGCAGAAAAGGGAATGCAGAGTGGAGGTAAGGAGGGAGGAAGGCTATAATATCCAGTCACACTCGCAGCATAATCAGGACGCTCCGTGACAATAGATCCTTTTAGTGACATGGTTGGATCTCCCCTCCAAAGGGTCATGACTGAGCACATCAAGCCCATCAAGTACCCAAATCAAGCTGTCATCAAAGGAGGTTGTCGTTAAAGATGATTTAGCCAATCAATTCAGGCTTGACAAAAGGAAAAAACAATCACTTTGTCTGTGAGGACATTGTCAGAGTGGTCACTATGTGTGCCTGGGACTTCCAATACGAGTCTCTCTTTAGAAGCAACCGTGGCCCAAAAAGTACTCACGGGAAATCAATTTCTAATATAGCAACGCCTCTCCTATTAAACCAACCACAACAACTAAATGACAAATAGTATTAATTTGACAACATTTCCAAAAGAGAACAATTGTATCCACAAAATGAAAACTAAACAGTGAAGACACTATCCAACTGCATTATCGACATCTTTTCTTTTCTTTCTTTAAAATATACAATAAATTACTTATTTCCTTGTTTAAAAACTCTGCAACTTTCAGGATTGTATAACATTTTAGGAATTGAATTTATGTATCAAAACAAGAGTCCAGTTACCTGTGAGAGATGGCATGAGTATACACACACTTTGTCGCTCAGGTTGTGTTTAAGGAAAATCTTACTTCAAAACCATCCTGCCAAGCTAAACATTATTAATACAGACATGGATATTGGCCCAAGGGTGTCTGGGTTTTAGATTCACCTATAATAACTGAGCTGTCTTGGCCCACAGAAAAGGTTACCATGAGGTTGCCATGCATAAAAATGTCTCCTAGCCTGGTGTCAAAAGCAGATGACAACAGTATTAAGTATTGATATACAACACATAACTATTTTACTAGACATGCAGCTAAAGGGCATCAATCCCACACTGAGCAATGTATGACTCCAGTTTGAAACTATTATTGAAAAGGCTCTTTTTCTGACCATAGATGTTTGATTAGTCTGTTGATTAGTTGAGTAGTTTCAATAGTGTCTGTCCTATCTATCACTCTGTATATTGTATATTTCTGGATGGAGCCAGAGAAGAAAACAACCAAACAAACTGATAATAGACAGACACCATGGACTCAAAATGACCTCATTTCAGAATTAAATGAAAAGGTTCCCCGAATCATTAAAGGGTCAAGCTGACCTATTGTCATTTCAGGAGCAAGCATAGAGCACGAATGACTCATCCAACAGAGAAAAGCAACACAGGAAACCGATTGCAAATATATTGTGCTTTGAATCATAGTTCATGACCAATTACATTTTTCAAAATAATAAGCCTTTTGATGACAAATGTTGTTGGCCTATAATACAAATGCATGAAACAGCAGGGTATATATGTGTTACTTTCAACAACACAATGTTTATTTTTTATGTTTAAGTATCCGACTCTAGCTTTATATTTTAATTAAAAAATATTAGGATTACAAATTGTATTGAGAGACAGTAATTGCACACAAATGTCACCAACCATCCAACAAAATCAACATTTACCGGTAGTTACTCTCACTTATAATGTGCAGGAGATTAGAAGCAGAGGTCTGGTTGTTGAGTGAAGCTCTGACTTTCGTGTCATTTATTAACTCACATTGTTCAACAGCTAACACAAGCTCCTGGCTCCCGTGTGGGTAAAACGTATCTGGCCACATCAACAGGGCTTGGGGTTGGTTGCTATCCCTGAGGAGGCTGAGCTCAGATCCTGTATCCTTAATAAATCAACCTCACAGCCTTAAGAGTGACACACACACACACACACACACACACACACACACACACACACACACACACACACACACACACACACACACACACACACACACACACACACACACATACAGTATATACAATCATATGAAAAAGTTTGGGAACCCCTCTCAGCCGGCATTATAATTTACTCTGCTTTCACAAAAAAAAGATAAAAGTGGTATGTCTTTAATTTACCAGGAACAGCTAAGTACTGGGATGTTTTCCAAACAAAGATTTTTTGAAAAGCAGTATTTGGTTGTATGAAATAAAATAAAATGTGAAAAACTGGCTGTGCAAAAATATGGGTACCCTTGTGGTTTTGTTGATTTTAATGCCTGTAACAGCATGTAAAACTGATGACTTTAAACGCAAAGTTGGTTGGATTATGTTGTTAAGCCTTGAACCTCATAGAATTGTCTGTTTAATCATGAGAACATTTATTTTAGGTGCCTAAATGCAAGTTGCACTTCTCTTTGACTCTCTGCTGAAGTGAGACAGAATGGGATCATCAAAACAGCTCCCAAAAGATCTTAAAAACAAAGATTATTCATTGTCATGGTTTAGGGGAAGGCTACAAGAAGCTTTCCCAAAGGTTTCAATTGTCAATTTCTACTGTAAGGAACGTTGTCAGGGAATGGAAGGACACAGGCACAGTTGCAGTTAAACCCAGGTCTAGCAGAAAAGTACAAGAGCGGCATATGCGGCGGATTGTGAGAATGGTTGCACACAACCCAAAGATCACCTCCAAAGACCTGCAAGAACATCTGGCTGCAGATTGTGTATCTGTACATGGTTCTACAATTCAGTGCAATTTGCACCAAAACATCTGTATGGCCGGGTGATGAGAAGGAAGCCCTTTCTGCGCCCACGCCACAGATACAGTTGCATGGAGTATGCAAAAGCTCATTTAGACAAGCCAGCTTCATATTGGAAGAAAATGCT